>NW_027327499.1:0-300000 GCF_047675955.1 Chlorocebus sabaeus | reverse complement strand
GTGAGATGAATTAACAGAACAGAGTGCAGTTTTTCAGAAAGCTTCTTTTCACTTTTTAAGTGAAGATATTTCCTTTTTCACCATTGTCCCCTATGGGCTTCCAAATATCGCTATGCAAATTCCACAAGAACAGTCTTAGCGAACGGATCCTTGAGGGGAAAGCTGTAATTCCGTGAGATGAATTAACAGAAAAGAGTGCAGTTTGTCAGAAAGCTTCTTTTCAGTTTTTAACTGGAGATATTTCCTTTTTCACCATTGCCCTCTATGGGATTACAAATATCACTTTTAAAAATTCCAAAAGAACAGTCTTAGCGAAAGGCTTATTGGGGGAAAGCTCTAACTCTGTGAGACGAATTAACAGAACAGAGTGCAGTTTCTCAGAAAGCTTCTTTCCAGGTTTTAACTGAAGATATTTCCTTTTTCACCTTAGCCCTCTATGGGCTTCCAAATATCGCTTTGCAAATTCCACAAGAACAGTCTTAGCGAACGGCTTCTTGAGGGGAAAGATGTATCTCTGTGAGATGAATTTACAGAACATAGTGCAGTTTCTCAGAAAGCTTCTTTCCAGTTTTAAACTGAAGATGTTTCCTTTTTCACCATTGCCCTCTACGGGCTACCAAATATCACTCTTCAAATTCCACAAGAACAGTCTTAGCCAAAGGCTCCTTGAGGGGAAAGCTGTAACACTGTGACATGAATTAACAGAACACAGACCAGTTTCCCCGAAAGCTTCTTTCCAGTTTTTAACTGAAGATATTTCCTTTTTCACCATTGCCGTCTATGGGCTTCCAAATACACTTTTCAAATTCCACAAGAACAGTCTTAGCGACAGGCTTCTTGAAGCGAAACCTGTAACTCTGTGAAATGAATTAACAGAACAGAGTGCAGTTTGTCAGAAAGCTTCTTTTCTGTTTTTAACTGAAGATATTTCCTTTTTCAACATTGCCCTCTAAGGGATTGCAAATATCACTTTTCAAATTCCAAAAGAACAGTCTTAGCGTAAGGCTTCTTGAGGGGAAAGCTGTAACTCCGTTAGATACATTAGCAGAACAGAATGCAGTTTGTCAGAAAGCTTCTTTTCACTTCTTAACTGAAGATATTTCCTTTTTCACCATTGCCCTGTAAGGGCTACAAAATATCACCCTTCAAATTCCACAAGAACAGTCTTAGCGAAAGGCTTCTTGAGGGGAAAGCTGTAACTCTGTGAGATGAATTAACAGAACACAAAGAAGTTTCTCAGAAGGCTTCTTTCAAGTTTTTAACTGAAGATATTTCCTTTTTTACCATAGCCCTCTAAGGGCTTCCAAAGATAACTTTGCAAATTCCACAGGACAGTCTTAGCGAAAGGCTTCGTGAGGGGATAGCTGTAACTCTGTGAGATGAATTAACAGAACACGAAGCAGTTTCTCAAAAGCTTCTTTTCAGTATTAATCTTGGGATATTTCCTTTTTCACCCTAGACCTCTAAGGGCTTAAAAATAGCACTTTGCAAATTCCACAAGAACATTCTTAGCAAAAGTCTTCTTGAGGGAAAATCTGTAACTCTGTGAGATGAATTAACAGAACACAAAGCAGTTTATCAGAAAGCTTCTTTCCAGTTGTTAACGGAAGATATTTCCTTTTTCACTATAGCCCTCTATGGGCTTCCAATATCACTTTAAAAATTCCACAAGATCAGTCTCAGCGAAAGGCTTCTTGAAGTGAAAACTGTAAGTCTGTGAGATGAATTAACAGAACACAAAGCAGTTTCTCAGAAAGCTTCTTCGCAGTTTTTAACAGAAGATATTTCCTTTTTCACCATAGCCCTCTATGGGCTTCCAAATATCACTTTGCAAATTCCACAAGAACATTCTTAGCGAAAGGCTTCTTTAGGGGAAAGCTGTAACTCTGTGAGATGAATTAACAGAACACAAAGTAGTTTCTCAGAAAGTTTCTTTGCAGTTTTTAATGGAAGATATTTCTTTTCACCATTGCCCTCTATGGGCTTTCAAATATCACTTTGTAAATTCCACAAGAACAGTCTTAGCGAAAGGCTTCTTGAGTGGAAAGCTGTATCTCTGAGATGAATTAACAGAACACATAGCAGTTTCTCAGAAACCTTCTTTCCAGTTTTTAACTGAAGATATATCCTTTCTCACCATACCCGCTTTGGTCTTCCAAATATCACTTTGCAAATTCCACAAGAACAGTCTTAGCGAAAGGCTTATTGAGGGGAAAGCTGTAACACTATGAGATGAATTAACAGAACACAAAGCAGTTTCTCAGAAAGATTCTTTCCCGTTTTTAACGGAAGATATTCCCTTTTTCACCATAGACCTCAAGGAACTTCCAAATATCACTTTGAAAATTCCACAAGAACAGTCTTAGCGAATGGCTTCTTGAGGGGAAAGCTGTAACTCTGTGAGATGAATTAGCAGAACCCAAAGGAATCTCTCAGAAAGCTTCTTTACAGTTTTTAAGTGAAGATATTTCCTTTTTCACTATAGCCCTATAAGGGCTTCCAAATATCACTTTGCAAATTCCACAAGAACAGCCCTAACGAAAGGTTTATTTAGGGGAAAGCTGTAACTCTGTGAGTTGAATTAACAGAACACAAAGCACTTTCTCATAAATCTTCTTTTCAGTTTTTATCTTAGGATATTTCCTTTTTAACCGTAGACCTCTATGGGCTTCCAAATATCACTTTGCAAATTCCACAAGGACATTCTTAGCGAAAGGCTTCTTTAGGGGAACACTGTAACTCTTTGAGATGAATTAACAGAACACAAAGCAGTTTCTCAGAAAGCTTCTTTTCATTTTTTATCTTAGGATATTTCCTTTTTCACCATAGCCCTCTATGGGCTTCCAAATATCACTTTCCAAATTTCAAATAACAGTCTTAGTGAACGGTTTCTTGAGAAGAAAGCTGTAACTGGTGAGATGTATTAACAGAACAAAAAGCAGTTTCTCAGAAAGCTTCTTTAGACTTTTTAAGGGAAGATAATTCATTTTCACCATAGCCCTCTATGGGCTTCCAAGTATCACTTTGCGAATTCCACAAGAACAGTCTATGCGAAATGCTTCTTGAGGGGAAAGCTGTAACTCTGTGAGATGAATTATCGCAACACAAAGCATTTTCTCAGAAAGCTTCTTTCCAGTTTTTAACAGAAGATATTTCCTTTTTCACCATAGCTCTCTATGGGCTTCCAAATATCTCTTTGCAAATTCCACACGAACAGTCTTAGCGAAAGGATTCTTGAGGGGAAAGCTGTAACTCTGTGAGATGAATTAACAGAACATAAAGCAGTTTCTCAGAAAGCTTCTTTACAGTTTTTAACGGAAGATATTTCCTTTTTCACCATAGCACTCTATGGGCTTCCAAATATCACTTTGTAAATTTCACAAGAACAAACTTACTGTTCAGGTTCTTGAGGGGAAAGTTGTAACTCTGTGAGACGAATTAACGGAACACAAAGCAGTTTCTGGGAAAGCTTCTTTTCAGTTGTTATCTTAGGATATTTCCTTTTTCTCCGTAGCCCTCTATGGGCTTATAAATATGACTATGCAATTTCGACAAGAACAGTCTTAGTGAAAGGCTTCTTGAGTGGAAAAGTGTAACTCCGTTAGATGCATTAGCAGAACAGAGTGCAGTTTGTCAGAAAGCTTCTTTTCACTTTTTAACTGAAGATAATTCCTTTTTCACCATTGCCCTGTAAGGGCAACCAAATATCACCCTTCAAATTCCACAAGAACAATCTTCGCGAAAGTCTTCTTGAGGGGAAAGCTGTAACTCTGTGAAATGAATTAACAGAACACAAAGTAGTTTCTCAGAAAGCTTCTTACCAGTTTTTAATGGAAGATATTTCCTTTTTCAGCTTAACCATCTATGGGCTTCCAAATATCACTTTGCAAATTCCAAAAGAACAGTCTTACAGAAAGGCTTCTTGAAGGGCAAGCTGTAACTCTGTGAGATGAACTAAGAGAACACAAAGCAGTTTCTCAGAATGCTTCTTTCCAGTTTTTTACGGAAGATATTTCCTTTTTCACCATAACCCTCTATGGGCTTCCAAATACCAGTTTGCAAATTCCACAAGAACAGTCTTAGCGAAAGGCTTCTTGAGGGGAAAGCAGTAACTGTGAGATGAATTAACCGAACACAAAGCAGTTTCTCAGAAAGCTTCTTTCCAGTTTTAAAGGGAAGATTGTCCGTTTTCACCATAATCCTCTATGGGCTTCCAAATATCACTTTACAAATTCCTCAAGAACAGTCTTAGTGAAAGGCTTCTTGAGAGGAACGCAGTAACTCTGTGAGATAAATTAACAGAACACAAAGCAATTTCTCAGAAAGCTTCCTTCCAGTTTTTAACGGGAGATATTTCCTTTTTCACCATAGCCCTCTATGGTCTTCAAATATCACTTTGAAAATTCCACAAGAACAGTCTTAGTGAAAAGCTTCTTGAGGGGAAAGCAGTAACTCTGTGAGATGACTTAACAGAACACAGAGCAGTTTCTCAGAAAGCCTCTTTCCAGTTTTTAACGGAAGATATTTCCTTTTTCATCATAGCCCTCTATGGGCTTCCAAATATCACTCTGCAAATTCCACAAGAAGAGACTTCGCGAAAGGCTTCTTGAGGCGAAAGCTGTAACTGTGACATGAATTAACAAAACACAAAGTAGTTTCTCAGAATGCTTCTTTTCAGTTTTTATCTTAGGATATTTCCTTTTTCAACTTAGCCCTCTAAGGGCTTGAAAATATCACTATGAGAATTCCACAAGAACAGACTTAGCGAAAGGCTTCTTAAGGTGAAAACAGTGACTCTGTGAGATGAATTAACAGAACACAAAGCAGTTTCTCAGAAAGATTTTTTCCAGTTTTTAACGGAAGATATTTCCTTTTTCACCATAGACCTCTATGGGCTTCCAAATATCACTTTGCCAATTCCACAAGAAGAGTCTTAGCGAAAGGTTTCTTGAAGGGAAAGCTGTATCTCTGTGAGATGAATTAACAGAACACAAAGCAGTTTCTCATAAAGCTTCCTTCCAGTTTTTAACGGAAGATATTTCCTTTTCCACCGTAGACCTCTATGGGCTTCCGAGTATCACTTTGCAAATTTCACAAGAACATTCTTAGCGAAAGGCTTCTTGAGGGGAATGCTGTATCTCTGTGAGATGAATAAACAGAAAACAACGGAGTTTCTCAGAAAGCTTCTTTCCAGTTTTTAACGGAAGTTATTTAATTTTTCACCATAGTCTCTACGGGCTTCCAAATAACACTGCGCAAATTCCTCAAAAATAGATTTAGCGAAACGCTTCTTGAAGGGAAGCTGTAACTCTGTGAGATGAATTAACAGAACTCAAAGCAGTTTCTCACAAAGCTTCAATCCAGTTTTTAAGGGAAGATATTTCCTTTTACACCTTAACCATCTATGGGCTTCCAAATATCACTTTGCAAATTCCACAAGAACAGTCTTAGCGAAAGGCTTCTTGAGGTAAAAGCTGTAACTATGTGAGATGAACTAAGAGAACACAAAGCAGTTTCTCAGAAAGCTTCTTACCAGTTTTTAACGGAAGATATTTCCTTTTTCACCTTAACTCTCTATGGGCTTCCAAATATCACTTTGCAAATTCAAGAAGAATAGTCTTAGGGAAAGGCATCGTGAGGGGAAAGCAGTAACTTTGAGATGAATTAAGAGAACACAAAGCAGTTTCTCAGAAAGCTTCTTTCCAGTTTTTAACGGAAGCTATATATTTTTTCACCATAGCCCTCCATGGCCTTCCAAATATCACTTTGCAAATTCCACAAGAACAATCTCAGCGAAAGGCTTCTTGAGGGGAAAACTGTAACTCTGTGAGATGAATTGACAGAACACAAAGCAGTTTCTCAGAAAGCTTCTTTCCATTTATTAACGGAAGACATTTCCTTTTTCACCATAGCCCATTATGCACATCCAAATATCACTTTGCAAATTCCTCAAGAACAGTGTTCGCGAAAGGATTCTTGAGGGGAAAGCTGTAACTCTGTGAGATGAATTAACAGATCACAAAGCAGTTTCTCAGAAACCTACTTTCCAGTTTTTAACGGAAGATATTTCCTTTTTCACCGTAGACCTCTATGGACTTCCAAATGTAACTTTGCAAATTCCACAAGACCAGTCTTCGTGAAAGTCTTCTTGAGGGGAAAGCTGTAACTGTGTGAGATGAATTAACAGAACACAAAACAGTTTCTCAGAAATTTTGTTTCCAGTTTTTAACGGAAGATATTTACTTTTACACCATAGCCCTGTATGGGATTCCAAATATCACTTTGCAAATTCCACAAGAACAGTCTTAGCCCTAGCGAAAGGCTTCTTGAGGGGAAATCTGTAACTCTGTGAGATGAATTAACAGAACAGAAAGTAGTTTCTCAGAAAGCTTCTTTCCCGTTATTAACCTATTTCCTTTTTCGCCATAGACCTCAATGGGCTTCCAAATATCACTTATCCAATTCCACAAGAACAGTCTTAGCAAAACTCTTTTTGAGGGGAAAGCTGTAACTCTGTGAATTGAATTAAAACAACACAAAGCTGTTTCTCAGACAGCTTCTTTAAAGTTTTTAACTGAAGATATTTCCTTTTTTACCATAGCCCTCTAAGGGCTTCCAAATATCACTTTGCAATTCAACAAGAAGAGTCTTAGCGAAAGGTTTCTTGAGGGGAAATCTGTAACACTGTGAGAAGAATTAACAGAACACAAAGCAGTTTCTCAGAAAGCTTCTTTCCAGTTTTTAACGGAAGATATTTCCTTTTTCACCATAGCCCTCAATGGGCTTCCAAATATCACTTTGCAAATTCCACAAGAACAGTCTTAGCGAAATGCTTCTTGAGGGGAAACCAGTAACTCTGTGAGATGAATTACCAGAACACAAAGTAGTTTCTCTGACAGCTTCTTTCCAGTATTTAGCTGAAGATATTTTCTTTTTCACCATAGCCCTCATTGGGCTTCCAAATATCACTTTTCCCAATCCACAAGAACAGTCTTAGCGAAAGGCTTCTTGAAGGGAAAGCTGTAACTCTGTGAAATGAATTAACAGAACAGAGTGCAGTTTGTCAGAAAGCTTCTTTTCTGTTTTTAACCGAAGATATTTCCTTTTTCACCATTGCCCTCTATGGGATTGCAAATATCACTTTTCATATTCCAAAAGAACAGTCTTAGCGTAAGGCTTCTTGAGGGGAAAGCTGTAACTCCGTTAGATGCATTAGCAGAACAGAGTTCAGTTTGTCAGAAAGCTTCTTTTCACTTTTTAACTGAAGGTATTTCCTTTTTCACCATTGCCCTGTAAGTGCTACCAAATATCACCCTTCAAATACCACAAGAACAGTCTTAGCGAAAGGCTTCTTGAGGGGAAAGCTGTAACTCTGTGAGATGAATTAACAGAACAGAGTGCAGTTTGTCAGAAAGTTTCTTTCCAGTTTGTAACTGAAGATATTTCCTTTTTTACCATTGCCCTCCATGGGCTTCTAAATATCGCTTTGCAAATTCCACAAGAACAGTCTTAGCGAACCGCTTCTTGAGGGGAATGATGTAACCCTGTGAGATGAATTAACAGAACAGAGTGCAGTTTCTCAGAAAGCTTCTTTCCATTTTTAAACTGAAGATGTTTCCTTTTTCACCATTGCACTCTAAGGGCTTCCAAATATCACTCTTCATATTCCACAAGAACAGTCTTAGCGAAAGGATTCTTGAGGGGAAAGCTGTAACTTTGAGAGATGAATTAACAGAACAGAGTGCAGTTTGTCAGAAAGCTTCGTTTCAGTTTTTACTGGAGATATTTCCTTTTTCACCATTGCCCTCTATGGGTTTCCAAATATCACTTTTCCAATTCCAAAAGAACAGTCTTAGCGAAAGGCTTCTTGAAGGGAAAGCTGTAACTCGGTGAGACGAATTAACAGAACAGAGTGCAGTTTCTCAGAAAGCTTCTTTCCAGTTTTTAATTGAAGATATTTCCTTTTTCACCATTGCCCTCTATGGGCTTCCAAATATCACTCTTCAAATTCCACAAGAACAGTCTTAACGAAAGGCTTCTTGAGAGGCAAGCTGTAACTCTTTGAGATGAATTAACAGAACAGAGTGCAGTTTGTCAGAAAGCTTCTTTTCAGTTTTTAACTGAAAATATTTCCTTTTTCACCATTTCCCTCTATGGGATTCCAAATATCACTCCTCAAATTCCACAGGAACAGTCTTAGCGAAAGGCTTCATGAGCGGAAAGCTGTAACTCTGTGAGATGAATTAACAGAACACAAAGCAATTTCTCAGAAAGCTTCTTTCCAGGTTTAAAGAAAGATATTCTCTTTTTAAACATAGCCCTCTATGGGCTTCCAAATATCGCTTTGCAAATTCCACAAGAACAGACGTAGCGAAAGGCTTCTACAGGGGAAAGCTGTAATTCTCTGAGAGAAATTAACAGAATACAAAGCAGTTTCTCAGAAAGCTTCTTTACAGTTTTTAACGGAAGATATTTCCTTTTTCACCATAGCCCTCTATGGGCTTCCAAATACCACTTTGAAAATTCCACAAGAACAGTCTTAGCGAAAGGCTTCTGGAGGGGAAAGCTGTAACTCTGTGAGATGAATTAACAGTACACAAAACAGTTTCTCAGAAAACTTCTTTCCAGTTTTTAAAGGAAGATATTTCCTTTTTCACCATAGCCCTCTATGAGCTACCAAATATCACTTTTCAAATTCCAAAAGAACAGTCTTAGCAAAAGACTTCTTGAGGGGAAAGCAGAAACTCTGTGAGATGAACTAACAGAACACAAAGCAGTTTCTCAGAAAGCTTCTTTCCTTTTTTTTACGGAAGATATTTCCTTTTTCACCATAGCCCTCTAAGGGTTTCCAAATATCACTTTGCAAATTCCACAAGAACAGTCTTAGCGAAAGGCTTCTTGAGGGGAAACCTGTAACTCTGTGAGATGAATTAACAGAACACAAAGCAATTTCTCAGAAAGCTTCTCTCGGTTTTTAAAGGAAGATATTTCCTTTTTCATCATAGCCCTCTATGGGTTTCCAAATATCACTTTGCAAATTCCACAAGAACAGTCTTAGCAAAAGGTTTCTTGAGGGGAAAGCTGTAATTCTGTGAGATGAATTTACAGAACACAAAGCAGATTCTCAGAAAGCTTCTTTCCAGTTTTTAACTAAAGATATTTCCTTATTCCATAGCCTTCTATGGGCTTCCAAATATCACTTTGCCAATTCCACAAGAACAGACTTAGCGAAAGGCTTCTTGAGGTGATATCCGTATGTCTGTGAGATGAATTAACAGAACAGAAAGCAGTTTCTCAGAAAGCTTCTTTGCAGTTTTTCACGGAAGATATTTCCTTTTTCACCATAGCCCTCTATGGGCTTCCAAATATCACTTTGCAAATTCCACAAGAACAGTCTTAGCAAATGGCTTCTTGAGGGGAAAGCTGTAACTATTTGAGATGATATAACAGAACTCTAAGCAGTTTCTCAGAAACCTTCTTTGCAGTTTTTATCTTAGGATATTTCCTTTTTCACCATAGCCCTCTATGGGCATCCAAATATCACTTTGCAAATTCCACAAGAACAGTCTTAGGGAAAGGTTTCTTCAGGGGAAAGCTGTAACTCTGTTGGATGAGTTAACAGAACACAAAGCAGTTTCTCAGAAAGCTTCTTTTCAATTTTTAACGGAAGATATTTCCCTTTTCACCATAGCTCTCTAAGGGCTTCCAAATATCTCTTTGCAAATTCCAGAAGAATCGTCTTAGCGAAAGGCTTCTTGAGGTGAAAGCTGTATCTCTGTGAGATGAATTAACAGAACACAAAGCAGTTTCTCAGAAAGTTTCTTTCCAGTTTTTAACGGAAGATATTCGCTTTTTCACCATAGCCCTCGATGGACTTCCAAATATCACTTTGCAAATTCCACAAGAACAGTCTTAGCGAATCTCTTCTTGAGGGGAAAGCTGTAACTCTGTGAGATGATATAACAGAAACCAAAGCAGTTTCTCAGAAAGCTTCTTTGCAGTTTTTATCTTAGAATATTTCCTTTTTCACCATAGCCCTCTTTGGTCATCCAAATATCACAATGCAAATTCCACAAGAATAGTCGTAGTGAACGGTGTCTTCAGGGGAAAGGTGTAACTCTGTGAGATGAATTAACAGAACACAAAGCAGTATCCCAGAAACCTTACTTCCAGTGTTTAACGGAAGATATTTCCTTTTCATCATAGCCCTCTATGGGCTTCCAAATATCACTTTTCAAATACCACAAGAACAGTCTTAGTGAAAGGCTTCTTGAGGGGAAAGCTGTAACTCTGGTGGGTGAATTAACAGAACACAAAGCAGTTTTTTAGAATTCTTCTATTCTGTTTTTATCTTAGGAGATTTCCTTTTTCACCATAGCCCTCTATTGGCTTCCAAATATCACATTGCAAATTCCACAAGAACAATATTAGCGAAAGGTTTCTTGAGGGGAAAGCTGTAATTCTGTCAGATGAATTAACAGAACACAAAGCAGTTTCTCAGAAAGATTCATTCCAGTTTTTATATTAGGATATTTGCTTTTTCACCCTTGCCCTCTATGGGCTTCCAAATATCACTTTGCAAATTCCGGAAGAACAGTCTTAGCAAATGGCTTCTTGAGTGGAAATCTGTAACTCTGTGAGATGAATTAACAGAACACAAAGCAGTTTTTCCGAAAGCTTTTTTCCAGTTTTTAACTGAAGATATTTCCTTTTTCACCATAGCCACCTATGGGCTTCCAAATATCACTTTGCAAATTCCACAAGAACAGACTTAGCCAAAGACTTCTTGAGGGGAAAGCATTAACTCTGTGAGATGAATTAACAGAACACAAAGCAGTATCTCAGAAACCTTCCTTCCACTGTTTAACGGAAGATATTTCCTTTTCATCATAGCCCTCTATGGGCTTCCAAATATCACTTTTCAAATACCACAAGAACAGTCTTAGTGAAAGGCTTCTTGAGGGGAAAGCTGTAACTCTGGTGGATGAATTAACAGACCACAAATCAGTTTCTTAGAATTTTTCTATTCAGTTTTTATCTTAGGATATTTCCTTTTTCACCATAGCCCTCTATGTGCTTCCAAATATCACATTGCAAATTCCACAAGAACAATATTAGCGAAAGGCTTCTTGAGGGGAAAGCTGTAATTCTGTCAGATGAATTAACAGAACACAAAGCAGTTTCTCAGAAAGATTCTTTCCAGTTTTTATCTTAGGATATTTGCTTTTTCACCCTAGCCCTCTATGGGCTTCCAAATATCACTTTGCAAATTCCACAAGAACAGTCTTAGCAAATGGCTTCTTGAGGGGAAATCTGTAACTCAGTGATATGAATTAACAGAACACAAAGCAGTTTTTCAGAAAGCTTTTTTCCAGTTTTTAACTGAAGATATTTCCTTTTTCACCATAGCCACCTATGGGCTTCCAAATATCACTTTGGAAATTCCACAAGAACAGTCTTAGCCAAAGACTTCTTCAGGGGAAAGCAGTAACTCTGTGAGATGAATTAACAGAACACAAACCAGTTTCTCAGAAAGCTTCTTTCCAGTTTTTAACTCAAGATATTTCCTTTTTCACCGTAGCCCTCTATGGGCTTCAAAATATCACTTTGTAAATTCCACAAGAACAGTCTTAGTGAAAGGCTTCTTGAGGGCAAGCTCTAACTCTGTGGGAAGAATTAACAGAACACAAAGCAGTTTCTCAGAAAGCTTCTTTACACTTTTTGCGGAAGATATTTCCTTTTTCACCATAGCCCTCTATGGGCTTCCAAATATCACTTTGCAAATTCCACAAGAACAATCTTAGCGAAAGGCTTCTTGAGGGGAACGCTGTAACTCTCTGAGATGAATAAACACAACACAAAGCAGTTTCTCAAAAAGCTTCTTTCCAGTTTTTATCTTAGGATATTTCCTTTTTCACCATAGCCCTCTATGGGCTTCCAAATATCGGTTTGCAAATTCCACAAGAATAGTCTTAGCAAATGACTTCTTGAGGGGAAAGCCGTAACTATTTGAGATGATATAACAGAACTCAAAGCAGTTTCTCAGAAAGCTTCTATCCAGTATTTATCTTAGGATATTTCCTTTTTCACCATAGCCCTCTATGGGCATCCAAATATCACTTTGCAAAATCCACAAGAGCAGTCTTATTGATCAGAGCCTTGAGGGGAAAGCTGTAACTCTCTAAGAAGAATGAACAGAACACAAAGCAGTTTCTCAGAAAGCTTCCTTCCAATTTTTAACGAAAGATATTTCCTTTTCACCGTAGCCCTCTATGGGCTTACAAATATCACTTTGCAAATTCCACTAGAACCGTCTTAGAAAAAGGCTTACTGAGGGGAAAGCTGTAACTCTGTGAGATGAATTAACAGAATGCAAAGCAGTTTCTCAGAAAGCCTGTTTCCACTTTTTAACGGAAGATATTTCCTTTTTCAAAATTGCCCTCTAAGGGCTTCAAAATACCACTTTGAAAATAGCACAAGAACAGTCTTAGCGAAAGGCTTCTTGAGGGGAAAGCAGAAACTCTGTGAGATGAATTAACAGAACACAAAGCAGATTCTCAGAAAGCTTCTTTCATGTTTTTTACGGTAGATATTTCCGTTTTCACCATAGCCCTCTAAGGGTTTCCAAATATCTCTTTGCAAATTCCACAAGAACAGTCTTAGTGAAAGGCATCTTGAGGGGCAACCTGTAACTCTGTGAGATGAACTAACAGAACACAAAGTAATTTCTCAGGAAGCTTCTCTCGGTTTTTAAAGGAAGATATTTCCTTTTTCATCATAGCCCTCTATGGGTTTCCAAATATCACTTTGCAAATTCCACAAGAACAGTCTTAGCAAAAGGTTTCTTGAGGGGAAAGCTGTAATTCTGTGAGATGAATTAACAGAACACGAAGCAGATTCTCAGAAAGCTTCTTTCCAGTTTTTAACTAAAGATATTTCCTTATTCAATAGCCTTCTATGGGCTTCCAAATATCACTTTGCCTATTCCACAAGAACAGACTTAGCGAAAGGCTTCTTGAGGTGAAATCCGTAAGTCTGTGAGATGAATTAACAGAACAGAAAGCAGTTTCTCAGAAAGCTTCTTTGCAGTTTTTCACGGAAGATATTTCCTTTTTCACCATAGCCCTCTTTGGGCTTCCAAATATCACTTTGCAAATTCCACAAGAACAATCTTAGCGAAAGGCTTCTTGAGGGGAACGCTGTAACTCTGTGAGATGAATTAACACAATACAAAGCAGTTTCTCAGAAAGCTACTTTCCAGTTTTTATCTTAGGATATTTGCTTTTTTACCCTAGCCCTCTATGGGCTTCCAAATATCACTTTGGAAATTCCACAAGAACAGTCTTAGCAAATGGCGTCTTGAGAGGAAAGCTGCAAGTCTGTGAGATGAATTACCAGAACACGAAGCAGTTTCTCAGAAAGCTTCTTTAAAGTTTTTAACTGAAGATATTTCCTTTATCACCATAGCCCGCTATGGAATTCCAAACATCTCTTTTCAAATTCCACAAGAATAGTCTTAGCGAAATTCTTCTTGAAGGGAAAGCTGTAACTCTGTAAGATGAAGTAACAGAACACAAAGCAGTTTCTCAGAAAGCTTCTTTCCACTTTTTAACGGAAGGTATTTCCTTTTTCACCATAGCCCTCTAAGGGCTTTCTAATATCACTTTCCAAATTCCACAAGAACAGTCTTAGTGAAATGTTTATTGAGGAGAGAGCTGTAACTCTATGAAATGAATAAACAGAACACAAAGCAGTTTCTCAGAAAGTTTCCTTCCAGTTTTTAACGGAAGATATTTCCTTTTCACCATACCCCTCTCTGGGATTCCAAAGATCACTTTGCAAATTCCACAAGAACAGTAATAGGGAAAAGCTTCTTGAGGGGAAAGCTGTAACTATGTTGGAAGAATTAACAGAACACAAGCAGTTTCTCAGAAAGCTTCTTTCCAGTTCTTAACGGAAGATATTTCCTTTTTCACCGTTGCCTTCTATGGGATTCCAAATATCACTTTGCAAATTCCACAAGAACAGTCTTAGGGAAAGGCTTCTGAGGGTCAATCTGTAACGCTGAGGTGAATTAAAAGTACAGAAAGCAGTTTCTCAGAAAGCTTCTTTCCAGTTTTTAACGGAAGATATTTCATTTTTCACCGTAGCTCTCTATGGGCTTCTAAATATCACTTTCCAAAATCAACAAGAACATCGTTAGCGAAAAACTTCTTGAGGGGAAAGCTGTAATTCTGTGAGATGAATTAACAGAACACAAAGCAGTTTCTCAGAAAGCTTCTCTCCAGTTTTTAACTGAGGATATTTCCTTTTCACCATAGCCCTCCTTGGGCTTCCAAATATCACTTTGCAAATTCCACAAGAACAGTCTTAGCGAAACGCTTCTTGAGGGGAAAGCTGTACTATGTGAGATGAATTAACAGAACACAAAGCAATTACTCAGAAAGCTTCTTTCCAGTTTTTAAAGGAAGGTATTTCCTTTTTCACCATAGCCCTCTATGAGCTACCAAATATCACTTTGCAAATTCCACATGAACAGTCTGAGTGAAAGGCTTCTTGACGTGAAATCCGTAAGTCTGTGAGATGAATTAACAGAACGCAAAGCAGTTTCTCAGAAAGCTTCTTTCCACTTTTTAACGGAAGATATTTCCTTTTTCAAAATTGCCTCTAAGGGCTTCCAAATACCACTTTGCAAATAGCACAAGAACAGTCTTAGCGAAAGGCTTCTTGAGGGGAAAGCAGAAACTCTGTGAGATGAACTAACAGAACACAAAGCAGTTTCTCAGAAAGCTTCTTTCCTGTTTTACATGGAAGATATTTCCTTTTTCACCATAGCCCTCTAAGGGCTTCCAAATATCACTTTGAAAATTCCAGAAGAATCGTCTTAGCGAAAGGCTTCTTGAGGTGAAAGGGGAAAGCTGTAACTCTGTGAGATGATATAACAGAAACCAAAGCAGTTTCTCAGAAAGCATCTTTTCAGTTTTTATCTTAGAATATTTCCTTTTTCACCATAGCCCTCTTTGGTCATCCAAATATCACATTGCAAATTCCACAAGAAAAGTCGTAGTGAACGGTGTCTTCAGGGGAAAGCTGTAACTCTGTGAGATGAATTAACAGAACACAAAGCAGTATCTCAGAAACCTTCCTTCCAGTGTTTAACGGAAGATATTTCCTTTTCATCATAGCCCTCTATGGGCTTCCAAATATCACTTTTCAAATTCTACAAGAACAGTCTTAGTGAAAGGCTTCTTGAGGGGAAAGCTGTAACTCTGCTGGACGAATTAACAGAACACAGAGCAGTTTCTGAGAATTCTTCTATTCTGTTTTTATCTTAGGATATTTCCTTTTTCACCATAGCTCTCTATGCGCTTCCAAATATCACATTGCAAATTCCACAAGAACAATATTAGCGAAAGGCTTCTTGAGGGGAAAGCTGTAATTCTGTCAGATGAATTAACAGAACACAAAGCAGTTTCCCAGAAAGATTCTTTCCAGTTTTTATCTTAGGATATTTGCTTTTTCACCCTAGCCCTCTATGGGCTTCCAAATATCACTTTGCAAATACCACAAGAACAGTCTTAGCAAATGGCTTCTTGAGGGGAAATCTGTAACTCTGTGAGATGAATTAACAGAACACAAAGTAGTTTTTCAGAAAGCTTCTTTCCAGTTTTTAACTGAAGATATTTCCTTTTTCACCATAGACACCTATGGGCTTCCAAATATCAGTTTGCAAATTCCACAAGAACAGTCTTAGCCAAAGACTTCTTGAGGGGAAAGGAGTAACTCTGTGAGATGAATTAACGGAACACAAAGCAGTTTCTCAGAAAGCTTCTTTCCAGTTTTTAACTCAAGATATTTCCTTTTTCACCATAGCCCTCTATGGGCTTCCAAATATCAATTTGCAAATTCCACAAGAACAGTCTTAGCGAAAGACTTCTTGAAGGAAAATCTGTATCTCTGTGAGATGAATTAACAGAACACAATGCAGTTTCTCAGAAAACTTCTTTCCAGTTTTTAATGGAAGATATTCCCTTTTTCACCGTAGCCCTCAAAGGGTTTCCAAATATCACTTTGCAAATTCCACAAGAACAGTCTTAACGAATGGCTTCTTGAGCGGAAATCTGTAACTCTGTGAGATGAATTAACAGAACACAAAGCAGTTTCTCAGAAAGCTTCTTTTCAGTTTCTTACCGAAGATATTTCCTTTTTCACCATAGCCCTCTACGGGCTTCCAAATATCACTTTTCAAATTCCACAAGAACAGTCTTAGCGAAAGGTTTCTTGAGGGGAAAGCTGTAACTCTTTGAGATGAATTAACAGAACACAAAGCAGTTTGTCAGAAAGCTTCTTTTCAGTTTTTATCTTAGGATATTTGCTTTTTCACTAAAGCCCTCTCTGGGCTTCCAATTATCACTTTGCAAATTACACAAGAACAGTCTTAGCGAAAGTCTTCTTGACTGGAAAGCTGTTACTCTGTGAGATGAATTAACAGAACACAAAGCACTTTCTCAGAAAGCTTCTTTCCAGTTTTTCTCTTAGGATATTTGCTTTTTCACCCTAGCCCTCTATGGGCTTCCAAATATCACTTTGCAAATTCCACAAGAACAGTCTTAGCAAATGGCGTCTTGAGGCATATGCTGGACTCTGTGAGATGAATTAACAGAACACAAATCAGTTTCTCAGAAAGCTGCTTTCAAGTTTTTAACGGAAGATATTTCATTATCACCATAGCCCTCTATCGGCTTACTAATATCACTTTGAAAATTCCACTTGAACCGTCTTAGCAAAATGCTTATTGACGGGAAAGCTGTAACTCTGTGAGTTGAGTTAACAGATCATAAACCAGTTTCTCAGAAAGCTTCTTTCTAGTTTTTATCGGATGATATTACCTTTTTCAGCATAAGCCTCGATGGGCTTCCAAATATCACTTTGCAAATTCCACAAGAACAGTCTTAGCGAAACGCTTCTAGGGGAAAAGCTGTAACTCTGAGATGATTTAACAGAACAAAAAGCAGTCTCTCAGAAAGCTTCTTTCAAGTTTTTAACTGAGGATGTTTCCTTTTTCACCCCAGCCCTCTATGGGCTGCCAAATATCACTTTGTAAATTCCACAAGAACACTCTTAGCGAAAGTCTTCTTGAGGGGAAAGCTCTAACTCTGTGAGATGAATTAACAGAACACAAAGCAGTTTGTCAGAAAGCTTCTTTTTGCTTTTTATGTTAGGATATTTCCTTTTTCACCATAGCTCTATGGGCTTCCAAATATCACTTTGCAAAATCACCAAGAACAGTCTTAGCGAAAGGCTGCTTGTGGCGAAAGATATAACTCTGTGAGATGAATTAACAGGACACAAAGCACTTTCTAAGAAAGCTTCTTTCCAGGATTTAACGGAAGATATTTCCTTTTTCACCATAGACCTCTATGGGCTTCAAAATATCATCTTGTAAATTCCACAAGTAGAGTCTTATGGAAAGGCTTCTTGAGGGGAAAGCTGTAACTCTATGAGATGAATTTACAGAACACAAAGTTTCTCAGAAAGCTTCTTTCCAGTTTTTAATGGAAACTACTTCCTTTTTCAACATAGCCCTCTACGGTCTTCCAACTATCACTTTGCAAATTCCACAAGAACAGTCTTAATGAACGGATTCTTGAGGGGAAAGCTGCAATTCTGTGACATAAATTAAGAGAACACAAAGCAGTTTCTCAGAAAGCTTCTTTCCAGTTCTTAACTAAAGATATTTCCTTTTTAACCATAGCCCTCTTGGGCTTCCAAATATCACTTTACAATTTCCACAAGAACAGTCATAGCGAAAGGCTTCTTGAGGGGAATGCTGTAACTCTGTGAGATGAATTAACAGAACACAAAGCAGCTTCTCAGAAAGCTTCTTCCCACTTTTTAACTGAAGATAATTCCTGTTTCACGATAGCCCTCTGTGGCCTTCCAACTATCACTTTGCAAATTCCACGGGAAAAGTCTAAGCGAAAGGCTTCAAGTGGTGAAAGTTCTAAGTCTGTGAGATGAATTAACAGAATACAAAGCAGTTCCTCACAAATCTTCTTTGCCGTTTTTAACTGAAGATATTTCCTTTTTCACCATAGCCCTCTATGGGCTACCAAATATCACTTTGCAAAAATCACAAGAACAGTCTTAGTGAACGACTTCTTGAGGAGAAAGCTGTGACTCTGTGACATGAATTAACAGAAAACAAACCAGTTTCTCAGAAAGTTTCTTTCCAGTTTTTAACGGAAGATATTTCCTTTTTCACCATAGCCCTCTATGGGCTTCCAAACATCACTTTCTAAATTCCTCAAGAACAGCCTTAGCGAAAGGCCTCCTGAATGGAAAGGTGTAACTCTGTGAGATGAATTAACAGAGCACAAAGCAGTTTCTCCGAAAGCTTCTTTTGAGTTTTTAACTGAAGATATTTCCTCTTTCACCAGAGCCCTCTATGGGCTTCCAAATATCACTTTGCCAATTAAACAAGAACAGCCTTAGCGAATGGCTTCTTGAAAGGAAAGCTGTAACTCTGTGACCTGAATTCACAGAACAGAAAGCAGTTTCTCAGAATGCTTCTTTTCAGTTTTTAACTTAGGATATTTCCTTTTTCACCGTAGCCTTCTATGGGCTTCCAAATGTCACTTTGCATATTCCACAAGAACAGTCTTAGCGAAAGGCTTCTTGAGGGGAAAGCTGTAACACTGTGAGATAAATTAACAGAACACAAAGCAGTTTCTCAGAAAGATTCTTTCCAGTTTTTAACTGAAGATAGTTCCTGTTTCACCATAGCCCTCTATGGGCTTCCAAATATCACTTTGCAAATTCCACAAGAAGAGTCTTGCCAAAACATTTCTTCAGGGAAAAGCTGTAACTCTGAGAGAAGAATTAACAGAACACATAGCAGTTCCTCAGAAAGCTTCCTTCCAGTTTTTAACGGAAGATATTTCCTTTTTCACCATAGCCCGCCATGGGCTGCCAAATATCACTTTGGAAATTCCACATGAACAGGCTTAGCGAAAGGCTTCTTGAGGGGAAAGCTGTAACTCTGTGAGATGAATTAACAGAACACAAAGCAGTTTCTCAGATAGCTTCTTTCCAGATTTTAACTGAAGATATTTCCTTTTTCCCAATGCCCTCTATGGGCTTCCAAATATCACTTTGCAAATATCACAAGAACGGTCTTAGGGAAAGGATTGTTGATGGAAAGCTGTAAGTCCGTGAGATGTATTAACACAACAGACGGCAATTTCTCAGAATGCTTCTTTCCAGTTTTCAACGGAAGATATTTTCTTTTTCACCAGAGCCCTCTATGGGCTTACAAATCTCACTTTGCAAATTTCACAAGAACAGCCTTAGTGAACGGATTCTTGAGGGGAAAGCTGTAACTCTGTTACATGAATTAACAGAACACAAAGGAGTTTCTCAGAAACCTTCTTTTCGGTTTTTATCTTAGGATATTTCCATTTTCACCATAACCCTCTATGGGCTTCCAAATATGTCTTTGGAAATTTCACAAGAACAGTCTTAACGAAGGGCTTCTGGAGGGGAAAGTTGTAACTCTGTGAGATAAATTAACGGAACAGAAAGCAGTTTCTCAGAAAGCTTCTTTCCAGTTTTTTACTGAAGATATTTCCTTTTTCACCGTAGCCCTCTAGTGGTTCCAAATATCACTTTGCAAATTCCACAAGAATAGTCTTAGGGAAAGGATTCTGAAGGGGAAAGCTGTAACTCTGTGAGATGAATTAACAGAACACAAAACAGTTTCTCAGAAACCTTTTTCCAGTTTTTATATGAAGAAATTTACTTTTTCACCATAGCACCCTATGGGCTTCCAAATATCACTTTGCAAATCGCAAAAGAACAGTCTTAGCGAAAGGTTTCTTGAGGGGAAAGCTGTAAATGTATGAGATGAATTAACAGAACACAAGACAGTTTCTCAGAAAGGTTCCTTTCAGTTTTTAACTTAGGTAATTTCCTTTTTCACCATAGCCCTCCATGGGCTTCCAAATATCACTTTGCAAATTCCACAAGAAGAGTCTTTGCCAAGGGCTTCTGTAGGGGAAAATTGTAACTCTGTGAGATGAATTAACAGAACACAAAGCAGTTTCTCAGAAATCTTCTTTCCAGTTTTTAACGGAAGATATGTCCGTTTTCACCATAGCCCGCTATGGGCCTCCAAATATCACTTTGCAAATTCCACAAGAACAGCCTTAGCGATAGGCTTCTTGACGGGAAAGCTGTAATTCTGTGAGATGAATTAAAAGAACACAAAGCAGTTTATCAGACAGCTTCCTTCCAGTATTTAACTGAAGATATTTCCTTTTTCACCATAGCCCTCTAAGGGCTTCCAAATATCACTTTGCAAATTCCACAAGAACAGACTTAGCGAAAGGCTTCTTGAGGGGAAAGCTGTAACTCTGTGAGATGAATTCACAGAACACAAAGCAGTTTCTAAGAGAGCTTCTTTCCAGTTTTTAACGGAAGCCATTTCCTTTTTCACCATAGCCCTGTATGGGCTTTCAAATATCACCTTGTAAATTCCTCAAGAATAGTCTTAGCGAAAGTGTTCTTGAGGGGAACAGAGTGACTCTGTGAGATGAATTAACAAAGCACAAAGCAGTTTCTCAGAAAGCTTCATTCTAGTTTTTAATGAAACATATTTCCTATTTCACCATAGCTCTCTAGGGGCTTCCAAATATCCCTTTGCAAATTCCGCAAGAACAGTCTTTGCGAAAGGCTTCTTGAGAGGAAAGCAGTAACTCTGTGAGAAGAATTAACAGAACACAAAGCAGTTTCTTAAAAAGATTCTTTCCAGTTTTTTACAGAAGGTATTTCCTTTATCACCATAGCCCTCTATGGGCTTCCAAATATCACTTTGCGAATTCCACAAGAACAGCCTTAGTGAAAGGCTTCTTGACGGGAAAGCTGTATATCTGTGAGATGAATTAACAGAACAGAAAGCAGTTTCTCAGAAAGCTTCTTTACAGTTTTTAACGGAAGATATTTCCTTTTTCAACATAGCCCTCTACGGGCTTCCAAATATCACTTTGCAAATTCCACAAGAACAGCCTCAGTGAAATACTTCTTTAAGGGAAAGCTGAAGCTCTGTGAGATGAATTATCAGAACACAAAGCAGTTTCTCAGAATGCCTCTTTTCAGTTTTTATCTTAGGATACTTCCTTTTTCACCGTAGCCCTCTAAGGGCTTCCAAATATCACTTTGCCAATTCCACAAGAACAGCCTTAGCGAAAGGCTTCTTGAAGGGAATGCTGTAAGTCTGTGAGATGAATTAATGGAACGCAAAGCAGTTTCTCAGAAAGCTTCTTTCCAGTTTTTAACGGAAGATATTGCCTTTTTCACCGTAGCCCTCTATAGCCTTCCAAATATCACTTTGCCAATTCCACAAGAACAGTCTTAGCGAAAGACTTCTTGAAGGGAAAGCGGTAACTCTGTTACATGAATTAACAGAACACGAAACAGTTTCTCAGAAAGCTTCTTTCCAGTTTTTCACTGAAGATACTTCCTTTTACCCCATAGGCCTCTAAGGGCTTCCAAATACCACTTTTCAAATTCCACCAGAACAGACTTAGCAAAGGCTTCTTGAAAGGAAATCTGTAACTCTGTGAGATGAATTAAGAGAACACAGCGCAGTTTCTCAGAAAGCTTCTTTCCAGTTTTTAACGGAAGATATTTCCTTTTTCACCATAGTCCTCTATGGGTTTCAAAATATCACTTTGCAAATTCCACAAGAACAGTCTTAGCGAAAGGCTTCTTGAGAGGAAAGCTGTAACACTGTGAGATGAATTAACAGAACACAAAGCAGTTTCTCAGAAAGGTTCTTTCCAGGTTTTAACTGAAGATATTTCCTTTTTCACCATAGCCCTCTATGGGCTTCCAAATATCACTTCGCAAATTCCACAAGAAGAGTCTTACCGAAACATTTCTTCAGGGAAAAGCTGTAACTCTGAGAGAAGAATTAACAGAACACATAGCAGTTCCTCAGAAAGCTTCCTTCCAGTTTTTAACAGAAGATATTTCCTTTTTCACCATAGCCCGCTATGGGCTGCCAAATATCACTGTGGATATTCCACATGAACAGGCTTAGCGAAAGGCTTCTTGAGGGAAAAGCTGTAACTCTGTGAGATGAATTAACAGAACACAAAGCAATTTCTCAGATAGCTTCTTTCCAGTTTTTAACTAAAGATACTTCCTTTTTCCCCATAGCCCTCTATGGGCTTCCAAATATCACACTTTACATTCCACAAGAACAGCGTTAGCGAACGGCTTCTTGAAGGGAAAGCTGTAACTCTGTTAGATGAATTAACAGAACACAAAGCAGTTTCTCAGAAAGCTTCTTTCCAGTTTTTAGAGAAAGATATTTCCTTTTTCACCATAGCCCTGTAAGGGCTTCAAAATATCACTTTGCAAATTCCACAAGAACAGTCTTAGCGAAAGGCCTCATGAGGGGAAAGCTCTAACTCTGTGAGATGAATTAACAGAACCCAAAGCAGTCTCTCAGAAATCTTCTTTCCAGTTTTTAACGGAAGATATTTCCTTTTTTACCTTAGCCCTCTATGGGCTTCCAAATATCACTTGGCAAATTCCACAAGAACAGTCTTAGCTAAAGGCTTCTTCAGCGAAAAGCTGTAACTCGGTGAGATGTCTTACACGAACACAGGGCACTTTCTCAGAAAGCTTCTTTCCAGTTTTTAATGGTAATATGTCCTATTTCACCATTGCCCTCTAAGGGCTTCCAAATATCACTTTGCAAATATCACATGAACAGTCTTACCGAAAGGCTTCTTGAGGGGAAAGCTGTAAGTCGGTGAGATGTATCAACACAACACACGGCAATTTTTCAGAATGCTTCTTTCCAGTTTTTAACGGAAGATATTTCCTTTTTCACCATAGCACTCTACGGGCTTCCAAATATCACTTTGCAAATTTCACAAGAACAGTCTTAGTGAACGGATTATTGAGGGGAAGGCTGTAATTCTGTGAGATGAACTAACAGAACACAGAGCATTTTCTCAGAAAGCTTCTTTTCAGTTTTTATCTTAGGATATTTCCATTTTCACCATAGTCCTCTATGGGCTTCCAAATATCACTTTGCAAATCCCACAAGAACAGTCTTAGCGAAAGGTTTCTTGAGCGCAAAGCTGTAACGCGGTGAGATGTATTACGCGAACCACACGGCAGTTTCTCAGAAAGCATTTTTGAAGTTTTTACCGGTAGATATTTCCTTTTTTACCGTAGCCCTGTATGGGCTTCCAAATATCACTTTGCAAATTTCACAAGAACAGTCTTAGCGAAAGGATTGTTGACAGAAAGCTGTAAGTCCGTGAGATGTATTAACACAACACACGGCAATTTCTCAGAATGCTTCTTTCCAGTTTTAACGGAAGATATTTTCTTTTTCACCATAGCCCTCTATGGGCTTCCAAATATCACTTTGCAAATTTCACAAGAACAGCCTTAGTGAACGGATTCTTTAGGGGAAAGCTGTAACACTGTTACATGAATTAACAGAACACAAAGCAGTTTCTCAGAAAGCTTCTTTTCGGTTTTTATCTTAGGATATTTCCATTTTCACCATAGCCCTCTATGGACTTCCAAATATCACTTTGCAAATTCCACAAGAACAGGCTTAGCGGAAGGCTTGTGGAGGAGAAAGCTCTAACTCTGAGAGACGAATTAAGAGAACAAAAAGCAGTTTCTAAGAAATCTTCTTTCCAGTTTTTAACGGAAGATATCTCCTTTAACACCATAGCACCTAGGGGCTTCAAAATATCACTTTGCAAATTCCACAAGAACAGTCTTAGCGAAGGGCTTCTTGAGGAGAGAGGTGTAATTCTCCGAGATGAATTAACAGAACACAAAGCATTTTCTCAGAAAGCCTCTTTCTAGGTTTTAACTGAAGATATTTCCTTTTTCACCATAGCCCTCTATGGGCTTCCAAATATCACTTTGCAAATCCCACAGGAACAGTCTTAGTGAAAGGATTCTGGAAGGGAAAGCTGTAACCCTGTGGGATGAAATAACAGAACACAAAGCAGTTTCTCAGAATGCTTCTTTCCAGTTTTTAACCGAAGATATTTCCTTTTTCACCATAGCGCTCTATGGGCTTCCAAATATCAGTTTGCAAATTCCACAAGAACAGTCTTAGGTAAAGGCTTCTGTAGGGGAAAGCAGTAACTCTGTGAGATGAATTAACAGAACACAAAGCAGTTTCTCAGAAAGTTTCTTTCAAGTTTTTAACTGAAGATATTTCCTTTTTCACCGTAGTCCCCTTTGGGCTTCCAAATATCTCTCTGCAAATCCCACAAGAATAGTCTTAGCGAAAGGCTTCTTGAGGGAAAAGCTGAAACACGGTGAGGTGTATTAACAGAACACACGGCAGTTTCTCAGAAAGCTCCTTTCCACTTTTTAACGGAAGATATTTCCTTTTTCACCATAGCCCTCTAGGGGCTTCGAAATATCACTTTGAAAATTCCAATAGAACGGTCTTAGCGAAAGGCTTCTTGAGGGGAAAGCTGTGATTTGGAGAGATGTATTTTCAGAACACACGGCAGTTTCTGATAAAGTTTCCTTCCAGTTTTTAACGGAAGATATTTCCCTTTTCACCAAAGCCCTCTATGGGCTTCCAAATATCACTTTGCAAATTTCACAAGAACAGTCTTAGTGAATGGCTTCTTGAGGGGAAAGCTGTAACTCTGTGAGACGAACTAACAAAACACAAAGCAGTTTCTCAGAAAGCTTCTTTTTGGTTTTTATCTTAGGATATTTCCATTTTCACCATAGCCCTCTCTGGGCTTCCAAATATCACTTCGCCATTTCCACAAGAGCAGTCTTAGCGAAAGGCTTCTGGAAGGGAAAGCTGTAAACCTGTGAGATGAAAAAACAGAACACAAAGCAGTTTCTCAGAAATCGTCTTTCCAGTTTTTAACGGAAGATATTTCCTTTTACAGCATAGCCCCATATGGGCTTCAAAATATCACTTTGCAAATTCCACAAGAACAGTCTTATCGAAGGGCTTCTTGAGGAGTGAGCTGTAACTCTCCGAGATGAATTAACAGAACACTAAGCAGTTTTTCAGAAAGCCTCTTTCTAGTTATTAACTGAAGATATTTCCTTTTTCACCATAGCCCTCTATGGGCTTCCAAATATCTCTTTGCAAATCCCACAAGAACAGTCTCAGTGAAAGGCTTCTTGAGGAGAAAACTGTAACTCGGTGAGATGTATTACACGAACACACGGCAGTTTGTCAGAAAGCCCCTTTCCAGTTCTTAACGGAAGATATTTCCTTTTTCACCATAGCCCTCTATGGGCTTCCAAATATCACTTTGCAAATCCCACAAGAACAGTCTTTTTCACCATAGCCCTCTATGGGCTTCCATATGTCACTTTGCCAATTCCACAAGAACAGTCTTAGCAAAAGGCTTCTTGAGGTGAAAGCTGTAACTCGGAGAGATGTATTAACAGAACACACGGCAGGATCTCAGAGAGCTTCTTTCCAGTTTTTAACTGAAGATAATTCCTTTTTTTTCACAGCCCAATATTGGTTTCCAAATATCACTTTGCAAATTTCACAAGAATAGACTTAGTGAACGGCTTCTTGAGGGGATAGCTGAAACACTGTGAGATGAACTAACAGAACACAAAGCAGTTTCTCAGAGAGCTTATTTTCGGTTTTTAACGGAAGATATTTCCTTTTTCACCTTAGCCTTCTATGGGCTTCCAAATATCACCTTGCAAATTGCACAAGAAGAGATTTAGCGAAAGTCTTCTTGATGGGAAAGGTATAAATCTGTGAGATGAATTAACAGAACACAAAGAAGTGTCTCAGAAAGCTTCTTTCCAGTTTTCAACTGAGGATATTCCCTTTTTCACCGTAGCCCTCTATGGGCTTCCAAATATCACTTTGCAAATTTCACAAGAACAGTCTTAACGAAAGGCTTGTTGAGGGGAATGCTGTAAGACAGTGAGATGTATTAAAACAACACACGGCAATTTCTCAGAATGCTTCTTTCCAGTTTTTAACGGAAGATATTTTCTTTTTTACCATAGCCCTCTATGGGTTTCCAAATGTCACTTTGCAAATTTCACAAGAACAGCCTTAGTGAACGGATTTTGAGGGTAAAGCTGTAACTCAGTGAGATGAAATAACAGAACACAAACCAGTTTCACAGAAAGCTTCTTTTCGGTTTCTATCTTAGGATATTTCCATTTTCACCATAGCCCTCTAGGGGCTAACAAATATCACTTGGCAAATTCCACAAGAACAGTCTAAGGGGAAGGCTTGTGGAGGAGAAAGCTCTAACTCTGTGAGATGAATTAACAGAACACAAATCAGTTTCAAAGAAATCCTCTTTCCAGCTTTTTACAGAAGATATTTCCTTTTACACCACAGCCACCTAGGGGCTTCAAAATATCACTTTGCAAATTCCACATGAACACTCTTAGCGAAAGGCTTATGGAAGGGAAAGCTGTAACCCTGTGAGATGAAACAACAGAACGCAATGCAGTTTCACAGAAACTTCTTTCCAGTTTTTAACGGAAGATATTTCCTTTTTCACCATAGCCCTCCATGGGCTTCCAAATATCACTTTTCAAATCCGACAAGAACAGTGTTAGCAAAAGGCTTCTTGTGGGGAAAGCTGTAACTCAGTGAGATGTATTAACAGAATACACTGCAGTTTCTCAGAAAGCTTCTTTACAGTTTTTATCTTAGACAATTTCCTTTTTCACCGTAGCCCTCTATGGGCTTCCAAATATCTTTTTGCAAATTCCACAAGAACAGTTTTAGCGAAGGGCTTCTGTAGGGGAAAGCTGTAACTCTGTGAGATGACTTAACAGGACACAAAGCAGTTTCTCAGAAATCTTCTTTCCAGTTTTTAAAGGAAATTATTTCCTTTTGCACCATAGCCCTCTATGGCTTCCAAATATCACTTTGCAAATTCCACAAGAATAGTCTTAGTGAACGGCTTCCTGAGGGGAAAGCTGTAACTCTGTGAGTTGAATTAACAGAATACAAATCAGTTTCTCAGAAAGCTTCTTTTCGTATTTAACGGAAGATATTGCTTTTTCACCGTACCCCACTATGGGCTTCAAATTTCACTTTGCAAAATCCACAAGAACATTCTTAGCTAAACGCTTCTTGAGGGTAAAGCTCTTACTCTGTAAGATGAATTAACAGAACACAAAGCAGATTCTGAGAAAGCTTCTTTTCAGTTTTTAACTTAGGATATTTCCTTTCTCACCGTAGCTCTCTATAGGCTTCCAAATTTCATTTTGCAAATTTCACAAGAACAAGCTTAGCGAAAGGCTTCTTGAGGGGAAAGCTGTAACTCTTTGAGATGAATTAACAGAACACAAAGCAGTTTCTCAGAAAGCTTCTCTCCAGTTTTTAACTGAAGATATTTTCTTTTTAACCATAGCCCTCTATGGACTTCCAAATATCACTTTGCATATTCCACAAGAAAAGTCTTAGAGAAAGGCTTCTTGAGGAGAAAGCTGAAATTCTGTGAGATGAATTAACAGAACACAAAGCTGTTTCTCAGAAAGGTTCTTGCCAGTTTTTAACTGAAGATATTTCCTTTTTCACCAAAGACCTCTATAGGCTTCCAAATATCACTTTGCAAATCCCACAAGAATAGTCTTAGCCAAAGACTTCTTTTGGGGAAAGCTGTAACGTGGTGAGATGTATTAACAGAGCACACGGCAGTTTCTCAGAAAGTTGCTTTCCAGAATTTAACGGAAGATATTTCCTTTTACACCATAGCCCTCTATCGGCTTCCAAAGTTCACTTTTCAAATTTCACAAGAACAGTCTTAGTTAACGACTTCTTGAAGGGAGAGCTGTAACTGTAACTCTGTGAGATGAGCTAACAGAACACAAAGAATTTTTCAGAAAACTTGTTTTCGGTTTTCATCTTAGGATATTTCCATTTTCACCATAGCCATCTATGGGCTTCCAAATATCACTTTGAAAATTCTACAAGAACAGTCTTAGCGAAAGACTTCTTGAGGGGAAAGCTGTAACACTTTGGGATGAATTTACAGAACACAAGTAGTTTCTCAGAAAGCTTCTTTCCAGTTTTTAACTGAAGATATTTCCTTTTTCACCATAGCCCTGCATTGGCTTCCAAATATTACTTTGCAAATTCCACAACAACAGCCTTAGCGTAAGGCTTCTTGAGGGAAAAGCTGTAATTCTGTGAGATGAATTTACAGAACACAAAGTAGTTTCTCAGAAAGCGTCTTATTAGATTTTATTTTAGGCTACTTCCCTGTTCACCACAGCCCTCTATCCGCTTCCAAATATCACTTTGAATATTCCACAAGAACAGTCTTAGTGAACGGCTTTTTGAGAAGAAATCTGTAAATCTGTGAGATGAATTAACAGAACACAAAACAGTTTCGGAGAAAGCTTCTTTTCAGTTTTTTTCTTACGTAATTTCCTTTTTCACCATAGCCCTCTATGGGCTTCCAAATATCACATTGAAAATTCCACAAGAACAGTCTAAGCGAAGGGATTCTGGAGAAAAATGCTGTAGCTCTGTGAGATGAATTAACAGAACACAAAGCAGTTTCTCAGAAATCTTCTTTCCAGTGTTTAACGGAACATATTTCCTTTTTCACCGTAGCCCTCTATGGGCTTCCAAATATCACTTTGCAATTTCCAGAAGAACAGTCTTTGCGGAGGGCTTCTGGAGGGGAAGGTTTTAACTCTGTGAGATGAATTAAGAGAACACAAAGCAGTTTCTCAGAAACCTTCTTACCAGTTTTTAACGGAAGACATATCCTTTTTCACCGTAGACCTCTACGGGCTTCCAAATATCACTATGCAAATTCCACAAGAACAGTCTTAGCGAAAGACATCTGGAGGGGAAAGCTGTAACTCTGTGAGATGAATTAACAGAACACAAAGCCGTTTCTCAGAAAGCTTCTTTCCAGTTTTTACCTGAAGATATTTCCTTTTTAACCATAGCCCTCTATGGGCTTCCAAATATCATTTGCAAATCCCACAAGAACAGACTTAGTGAAAATCTTCTTGTGGGAAAAGCTGTAACTCGGTGAGATGCATTAACAGAACACACGGCAGTATCTCAGAAAGCTTCTTTCCAGTTTTTAACTTAGGATATTTCCTTTTTCACCGTAGCCCTCTATGGGCTTCCAAATATCACTTTTGAAATTTCACAAGAACAGTCTTAGTGATCGACTTCTTGAGGGGAAAGCTGTAACCCTGTGAAATGAACTAACAGAACACAAAGCAGTTTCTCAGAAAGCTTCTTTATCAGTTTTTATCTTATGATAATTAATTTTTCACCGTAGCCCTCTATGGGCTTACAAATATCACTTTGCAAATTCCACAAGAACAGTCTTAGGGAAAGGCCTCTTGACGGAAAAGCTGAAACTCTGTGAGATGAATTAACAGAACACAAAGCAGTTTCTCAGAAATCTTCTTTTCGGTTTTTATCTTAGGATATTTCCATTTTCACCATAGCCCTCTATGGGCTTCCAAATATCACTTTGCAAATTCCAGAAGAACAGAATTAGCGAAAGGCTTCTGGAGGGGAAAGCTGTAACTCGGTGAGATGTATTAACAGAACACACGGCAGTTTCTCCGAAAGCTTCTTTCCAGTTTTTTACGGAAGATATTTCCTTTTTCACCACAACGCACTATGGGTTTCTAAATATCAATATGCAAATTTCACAAGAACAGTCTTAGTGAACGGCCTCCTGAGCAGAGAGCTGAAACTCTGGGAGATGAACCAACAGAACACAATTCAGTTTCTCAGAAATCTTATTTTCTGTTTTTAACGGAAGATATTTCCTTTTACACCATAGCCCTCTAGGGTCTTCCAAATATCACTTTGCAAATTCCACAAGAACAGACTTAGCGAAAGGCTTCTTGATTCAAAGCTGTAACTCTGTGACATGAATTAACAGAATACAAAGGAGTCTCTCAGAAAGCTTCTTTCCAGTTGTTAATTGAAGATATTTCCTTTTTCACCATAGCCCTCCATGGGCTTCCAAATATCACTGTGCAAATCCCACAAAAACAGTATTAGCGAAAGGCTTCTTGAGGGGAAAGCTGTAACTCGGTGAGGTGTATTAACAGAACACACAGCAGTATCTCAGAAAGCTTCTTTCCAGTTTTTAACTTAGAATGTTTCCTTTTTCACCGTAGCCCTCTATGGGCTTCCAAATATCACTTTTGAAATTTCACAAGAACAGTCTTGGTGAACGACTTCTAGAGGGGAAAGCTGTAACCCTCTGAAATGAACTAACAGAACACAAAGCAGTTTCTCAGAAAGCTTCTTTATCAGTTTTTATCTTATGATATTTGCTTTTTCACCGTAGTCCTCTATGGGCTTATAAATATCACATTGCAAATTCCACAAGAACAGTCTTAGGGAAAGGCCTCCTGACGGAAAAGCTGAAACTCTGTGAGATGAATTAACAGAACACAAAGCAGTTTCTCAGAAAGCTTCTTTTCGGTTTTTATCTTAGGATATTTCCATTTTCACCATAGCCCTCTATGGGCTTCCAAATATCACTTTGCAAATTCCAGAAGAACAGACTTAGCGAAAGGCTTCTGGAGGGGAAAGCTGTAACTCGGTGAGATGTATTAACAGAACACACGGCAGTTTCTCCGAAAGCTTCTTTCCAGTTTTTTACGGAAGATATTTCCTTTTTCACCACAACCCACTATGGGTTTCTACATATCAATATGCAAATTTCACAAGAACAGTCTTAGTGAACGGCCTCTTGAGCGGAAAGCTGAAACTCTGGGAGATGAACCAACAGAACACAATTCAGTTTCTCAGGAATCTTATTTTCTGTTTTTAACGGAAGATATTTCCTTTTACACCATAGCCCTCTAAGGTCTTCCAAATATCACTTTGCAAATTCCACAAGAACAGACTTAGCGGAAGGCTTCTTGAGTCAAAGCTATAACTCTGTGACATGAATTAACAGAATACAAAGGAGTCTCTCAGAAAGCTTCTTTCCAGTTTTTAATTGAAGATATTTCCTTTTTCACCATAGCCCTCCATGGGCTTCCAAATATCACTTTGCAAATCCCACAAGAACAGTCTTAGCGAAAGGCTTCTTGAGGGGAAAGCTGTAACTCTGTGAGATGAATTAACAGAACACAAACAGTTTCTCAGAAAGCTTCTTTCCAGTTTCTAACGGAAGATATTTCCTTTTTACCATAGGCCTCTATGGTCTTCCAAATATCACTTTGCAAATTTCACAAGAACAGTCTTAGTGAACGGATTATTGAGGGGAAGGCTGTAATTCTGTGAGATGAACTAACAGAACACACAGCATTTTCTCAGAAAGCTTCTTTTCAGTTTTTAACTTAGGATATTTCCATTTTCACCATAGCCCTCTATGGGCTTCCTAATATTACTTTCAAATCCCACAAGAACAGTCTTAGAGAAAGGTTTCTTGAACGCAAAGCTGTAACGCAGTGAGAAGTCTTACAGGAACACACGGCAGTTTCTCAGAAAGAATCTTTCAAGTTTTTAACGGTAGATATTTCCTTTTTCACCGTAGCCCTCTATGGGCTTCCAAATATCACTTTGCAAATTTCAAAAGAACAGTCTTAGCGAAAGGCTTGTTGAGGGGAAAGCTGTAAGTCAGTGAGATGTATTAACACAACACACGGCAATGTCTCAGAATGCTTCTTTCCAGTTTTTAACGGAAGATATTTTCTTTTTCACCATAGCCCTCTATGGGCTTCCAAATGTCAATTTGCAAATTTCACAAGAACAGCCTTAGTGAACGAATTCTTGAGGGTAAAGCTGTAACTCAGTGAGATGAAATAACAGAACACAAAGCAGTTTCTCAGAAAGCTTCTTTTCGGTTTCTATCTTAGGATATTTCCATTTTCACTATAGCACTCTAAGGGCTTCCAAATATCACTTTGCAAATTCCACAAGAACAGTCTTAGGGGAAGGCTTGTGGAGGAGAAAGATCTAACTCTGTGAGATGAATTAACAGAACACAAAGCAGTTTCTAAGAAATCTTCCTTCCAGCTTTTTACGGAAGATATTTCCTTTTACACCACAGCCACCTAGGGGCTTCAAAATATCACTTTGCAAATCCCACATGAACACTCTTAGCGAAAGGCTTCTGGAAGGGAAAGCTGTAACCCTGTGAGATGAAATAACAGAACACAATGCAGTTTCACAGAAAGCTTCTTTCCAGTTTTTAACGGAACATATTTCCTTTTTCACCATAGCGCTCTATGGGCTTCCAAATATCAGTTTGCAAATTCCACAAGAACAGTCTTAGGGAAAGGCTTCTGGAGGGGAAAGCTGTAACTCTGTGAGATGAATTAACAGAACACAAAGCAGTTTCTCAGAAATCTTCTTTCCAGTTTTTAACGGAAGATATTTCCTTTTCCACCATAGCCCCGTATGGGCTTCAAAATATCTCCTTGCAAATTCCACAAGAACAGTCTTAGCGAAGGGCTTCTTGAGGAGACAGCTGTAACTCTCCGAGATGAATTAACAGAACACTAAGCAGTTTCTCAGAAAGCTTCTTTCCAGTTTAAACTGAAGATATTTCCTTTTTCACCATAGCCCTCCATGGGCTTCCAAATATCACTTTGAATATCCCACAACAACAGCCTTAGTGAAAGGCTTCTTGAGGGGAAAGCTGTAAATCTGAGTTGAATTTACAGAACACAAAGCAGTTTCTCAGAAAGCTTCTTTTCAGTTTTTATCTTAGGATATTTCCTTTTTCACCATAGCCCTCCATTGGCTTCCAAATATCACTTATCAAATCCGACAAGAACAGGCTTAGTGAAGGGCTTCTTGAGGGGAAAGCGGTAACTTGGTGAGATATATTACACGAACACAGGGCAGTTTCTCAGAAAGCTTCTTTCCGGTTTTTAACTGAAGATATTTCCTTTTTCACCATAGCCCTCTATGGGATTCCAAGTATCACTTTGCAATTCTCTGGTTTCACTTCAGATCATATAAATCTTTCGCCTTTTACCAAATATCATTTTGCAAATCCCACAAGAAGAGTCTTAGGGAAAGCCTTCTGTAGGGGAAAGCTGTAACTCTGAAAGGTAAATTAACAGAACACAAAGCAATTTCTCAAACAGCTTTTTTCCAGTTTTTAACTGAAGTTAATTCCTTTTTCACCATTGCCCTCTATGGGCTTCCAAATATCACAGTGCAAATCCCACAAGAACAGTCTTAGCGAAAGGCTTCTTGAGGGTAAAGCTGTAATCAGTGAGGTGTATGAACAGAACACATGGCAGTTTCTCAGAAAGCTTCTTTCCAGTTTTTAACGGAAGATATTTCCTTTTTCACCATAGCCCTCTATGCGCTTCCAAATATCACCTTGCAAATTCCAAAAGAACAGTCTTAGTGAAAGGTTTCTGTAGGGTAAAGCTGTAACTCTGTGAGATGAATTAACAGAACACAAAGCAGATTCTCAGAAAACTTCTTTCCAGTTTTTATCTGAAGAAATGTCCTTTTTCACCATAGCCCTCTATGGGCTTCCAAATATCACTGTGCAAATCCCATAAAAACAGTATTAGCGAAAGGCTTCTTGAAGGGAAAGCTGTAACTCGGTGAGGTGTATTAAGAGAACAGACGGCAGTTTCTCAGAAATCTTCTTTCCAGTTTTTAACAGAAGATATTTCCTTTTTCACCATAGCCCTCTATGGGCTTCCAAATATCACTTTGCAAATTCCACTAGAACAGTCTTAGCCAACACCTTCTTGAGGGGAAAGCTGTAACGCGGTGAGATATATTAACAGAACACAAGGCAGTTTCTCTGAAAGGTTCTTTCCTGTATTTAACGGAACATATTTCCTTTTTCACCGTAGCCATCTATAGGTTTCCAAATATCACTTTGCAAATTTCACAAGAACAGTCTTAGTAAACGGCTTCTTGAGGAGAAAGCTGAAACCCTGTGAGACGAACAAACAGAACACAAAGCAGTTTCTCAGAGAGCTTCTTTACGGTTTTTAGCGGAAGATATTTCCTTTTTCACCTTAGCCCTCTATGGGCTTCCAAATATCACTTTGCAAAATTCCAAAACAACAGTCTTAATGAAGGGCTTCTGGAGGGGAAAGTTGTAACTCTGTGAAATCATTTAACAGAACACAAAGCAGTTTCTCAGAAAGCTTCTTTCCAGTTTTTAACTGAAGATATTTCCTTTTTCACCACAGACTTCTAGGGGTTCCAAATATCACTTTGCAAATTCCACAAGAATAGTCTTAGGAAAAGGCTTCTGGAGGGGAAAGCTGTAACTCTGTGAGACGAATTAACAGAACACAAAACAGTTTCTCAGAAACCTTCTTTCCAGTTTTTAACTGCAGAAATTTCCTTTTTCACCATAGCGCTCTATGGGCTTCAAAGTATCACTTTTCAAATCGCACAAGAACAGTCTTAGCGAAAGGATTCTTGAGAGAAAAGCTGTAATCGGTTAGGTGTTTTAACAGAACACATGGCAGTTTTTCAGAAAGCTTCTTTCCAGTTTTTAATGGAAGATATTTTTTTTATCACCATTGCCCCCTACCGGATTCCAAATATCACTTTGCAAATTCCACAAGAACAGTCTTTGTGAAAGACTTCTTGAAGCGAAAGCTGTAACTCTGTGAAATGAAATAACAAAATACAAAGGAATCTCTCAGAAAACTTCTTTCCAGTTTTTAATTGAAGATATTTCCTTTTTCACCATAGCCCTCTATGGGCTTCCAAATAACACTTTGCAAATCACACAAGAACAGTCTTAGTGAAAGAATTCTTGAGGGGAAAGCTGAAACTCTGTGAGATGAATTAACAGAACACAAACAGTTTCTCCGAAAGCTTCTTTCCAGATTTTAACTGAAGATATTTCCTTTTTCACCATAGCCCTCTATGGGCTTCCAAATATCACTTTTGAAATTTCACAAGAACAGTGTTAGCGAAAGGCTTCTTGAAGGGAAAGCTGTAATTCGTTGAGCTGTATTAACAGAACACACGGCAATTTCTCAGAATGCTTCTTTCCAGTTTTTAACGAAAGATATTTAATTTTTCTCTCCAGCCCACTATGGGCTTCACAACATCACTTTTAAATTTCACAAGAACAATCTTAGCGAAAGTCTTCTTGAGGGGAAAGCTGTAACTCTGTGAGTTGAATTAACAGAACACAAAGCAGTTTCTCCAAAAGCTTCTTCTCAGTTTTTATCTTAGAATATTTCCTTTTTCACCATAGCCCTCTATGGGCTTCCAAATATCACTTTGAAAATTCCACAAGAAAAGTCTTAGTGAAAAGCTTCTTGAGGGGAAGCGGTAACTCTCTGAGATGAATTAATAGAACACAAAGCCGTTTCTCAGAAAGCTTCTTTCCAGTTTTTAACCGAAGATATTTCCTTTTTCACCATAGCCCTATATGGGCTTCCGAAATATAACTTTGAATATTCCACAAGAACATTCTTAGCGAAGGCTTCTTGTGGGGAAAGTTGTAACTCGGTCAGATGTATAATTAACAGAACACACGGCAGTTTCTCAGAAAGCTTCTTTTCAGTTTTTAACTGAAGATATTTCCTTTTTCATCATAGCCCTCTATGAGCTTCCAAATATCACTTTGCAAATTCCACAGGAACAGTCTTAGCGAAAGGCTTCTTGAGGAGAAAGCTGCAACTCTCTGAGATGAATTAAAAGAACACAAAGCAGTTTATCAGAAAGATTCTTTCCAGTTTTTAACGGAAGATTTTTCATTTTTCACCATAGCCCTCTATGTGCTTCCAAATATCACTTTGGAAATGCCCCAAGAACAGTCTTAGCAAAAGACTTCTTGAGGCGAAAGCTGTAACACTGTGAGATGAATTAACAGAACACAAAGCAGTTTCTGAGAAAACTTCTTTCCAGTTTTTAACTGAAGATATTTCCTTTTTCACCATAGCCCTCAATGGGCTTCCAAATATCACTTTGCACATCCCACAAGTACAGTCTTAGCGAAAGACTTCTAGAGGGGAAAGCTGTAAACCTGTGAGATGAATTAACAGAACACAAAGCAGTTTTTCAGAAAGCTTCTTTCCTGTTTTTAACGGAAGATATTTCCTTTTTAACCATAGCCTTGTATAGGCTTCCAAATATCACTTTGCAACTTCAACTACAACAGCCTTAGCGAAAGGCTTCTTGAGGGGAAAGCTGTAACTCTGCGAGTTGAATTGACAGAACACAAAGCAGTTTTTCAGAAAGCTTCTTTTCAGTTTTTATCTTAGGCTATTTCCTTTTTCCCCATAGCCCTCTAGGGGCTTCCAAATATCACTTTGCAAATTCCACAAGAACAATCTTAGTTAACGGCTTCTTGAGGTGTAAGCTGTAACTCTGTTTGATGAATAAACAGAACACAGAGCAGTTTCTCAGAAAGCTTCTTTTCAGTTTTTATCTTAGGATATTTCCTTTTTCATCATAGCCCTCTTTGAGCTTCCAAATTTCACTTTGCAAATTCCACAAGAACAGTCGTAGCGAAAGGCTTCTTCAGGGGAAAGCTGTAATTCTGTGAGATGAATTAACAGAACACAAAGCAGTTTCTATGAAAGCTTCTTTTCAGTTTTTATCTTAGGATATTTCCTTTTTCACCATAGACCTGTATGGGCTTCCAAATATCACTTTGCAAATTCCAAAACAGAAGTCTTAGTGAAAGGTTTCTGGAGGCGAAAGCAATAACACTCTGAGATGAACTAACAGAACACAAAGCAGTTTCTCAGAAATCTTCTATCCAGTTTATAACAGAAGATGTTTCCTTTTTCACCTTAGCCCTCTATGGACTTCCAAATATCACTTTGGAAATTCCACAAGAACAGTCTTACCGAAAGGTTTCTTGAGGGGAAAGATGTAACTCTCTGAGATGAATTAACAGAACACAAAGCAGTTTCTCAGAAAGCTTCTTCCCAGTTTTTAACGGAAGATATTTCCTTTTTCACAATAGCCCTCTATGGGCTTCCAATTATCACTTTGGGAATGCAACAAGAACTGTCTTAGCGTAACAATTCTTGAGGGGAAAGCTGTAACTCTGTGACATGAATAAACAGAACACAAAGCAGTTTCTCAGAAAACTTCTTTCCAGTTTTTATCTGAAGATATTTCCTTCTTCACCATAGCCCTCTAAGGGCTTCCAAGTATCAGTTTGCAAATTCCACAAGAACAGACTTAGCGAAAGGCATCTTTAGGAGAATGCTGTAACTCTGTGAGATGAATTAACAGAACACAAAGCAGTTTCTCATAAAGCTTCTTTTCAGTTTTTATCTTAGGACAATTTCTTTTTCATCATAGTTCTATATGGGATTCCAAATATCACTTTGCCAATTCCACAAGAACAGAGTTAGCGAAAGGCTTCTTGAGGGGAAAGCTGTAACTCTGTGAGATGAATTAACAGAACACAAAGCAGTTTCTCAGAGAGATTCTTTCCAGTTTTTTACTGAAGATATTTCAGTTTTTACCATAGCCCACTAAGGGTTTCCAAATATCACTTTCCAAATTCCAAAACAACAGTCTTAGCGAAATTCTTTTTGTGGGGAAAGCTGTAAATCTTTGAGATGAATTAACAGAACACAAGCAGTTTCTCAGAAATCTTATTTTCAGTTTTTATCTTAGGATATTTCCTTTTTTCATAGCCCTCTAAGGGCTTCTAAATATCTCTTTGCAAATTTCACAAGAGGAGTCTTAGCGAAAGGATTCTTGAGGGGAAAGCTGTAACTCTGTGAGATGAATTAACAGAATGCAAATGAGTTTCTCAGAAAGCTTCTTTTTAGTTTTTAACTGAAGATATTTCCTTCTTTACCATAGCCCTCTATAGGCTTCCAAATATCACTTTGCAAATTCCACAAGAACAGCCTTTGAGAAAGGCTTCTCGAGGGGAAAGCTGTAACTCCGTGAGATCAATTAATGGAACACAAAGCGGTTTCTCAGAAAGCTTCTTTTCAGTTTCTATCTTAGGATATTTCCTTTTTCACCATAACCCTCTACGGGCTTCCAAATATCACTTTGCAAATTCCACAAGAACAGTCTTACCGAAAGTCTTCTTGATGGGAATGCTATAACTCTGTGAGATGAATTAACAGAACACAAAGCAGTTTCTCAGAAAGCTTCCTTCCAATTTTTAACGGAAGATAGTTCCCTTTTCACCATAGCCCTCTTCTTGCTTCAAAATATCACTTTTCAAATTCTACAAGAACAGTCTTTGAGAAAGGCTTCTTGAGGGGAAAGGTGTAACACTGTGTGAACAATTAACGGAAAACAAAGCAGTCTCTCAGAACGTTTCTTTCCACTTTTTAACATAAGATATTTCCTTCTTCACCATAGCCTTCTATGGACTTCCAAATATCACTTTGCAAATCCCACAAGAAAAGTCTTAGCGAAAGGCTTCATGAGGGGAAAACTGTAACTCTGTAACATGATTTAACAGAAAACAAAGCAGTTTCTCAGAAAGCTTCTTTCCAGTTTGTAACCGAAGATATTTCGTTTTTCACCATAGCCCCCTATGGGCTTCCAAATACCACTTTGAAAATTCCACCAGAACAGTCTTAGTGGAAGGCTTCTGTAGGGGAAAGCTGTAACTCTGTGAGATGAATTAAAAGAACACAAAGCAGTTTCTCTGAAAGCTTCTTTCCCGTTTTTAACGGAAGAGATTTCCTTTTTCACTATAGCCCTCTGTGGACTTCCAAATATCACTTTGCCAATCCCAAAAGAAAAGCCTTAGCGAAAGGCTTCATGAGGGGAAAACTGTAACTCTGTAAGATGATTTAACAGAACACAAAGTAGTTTCTCAGAAAGCTTCTTTCCAGTTTTTAACGGAATATATTTCCTTTTTCATCATAACCCACTAAGGGCTTCCAAGCATCACCTTGAAATTCCACAGGAACAACCTTAGTGAACGGCTTCTTGAGGGGAAAGCTGTAACTCTGTGAGATGAATTAACAGAGCTTCAAGCAGTTTCTCAGAAAGATTCTTTACAGTTTTTAACGGAAGATATTTCCTTTTTCTAAATAGCCCTCTAAGGGCTTCCAAATATCACCTTGCAACTCCACAGGGACAGTCTTAGTGAATGACTTCTTGTGGGGAAAGCTATAAATCTGTGAGATGAATTAAGAGAACACAATTCAGTTTCTCAGAAAGCTTCTTTTCGATTTTTATCTTAAGATATTTCCCTTTTCGCCATAACCCTCTATCGGCTTCCAATATCACTTTGCAAATTCCACAAGAACAGTCTCAGTGAACGGCTCCTTGACGGGAAAGCTGTAACTGTGTAAGATGAATTAACAGAACACAAAGCAGTTTCTCATAAAGCTTCTTTTCAGTTTTTATCTTAGGACAATTTCTTTTTCATCATAGTTCTATATGGGCTTCCAAATATCACTTTGCCAATTCCACAAGAACAGAGTTAGCGAAAGGCTTCTTGAGGGGAAAGCTGTAACTCTGTGAGATGAATTAACAGAACATAAAGCAGTTTCTCAGAAAGCTTCTTTCCAGTTTTTTACTGAAGATATTTCAGTTTTTACCATAGCCCACTAAGGGTTTCCAAATATCACTTTCCAAATTCAAAAACAACAGTCTTAGCGAAATTCTTCTTGAGGGGAAAGCTGTAAATCTTTGAGATGAATTAACAGAACACAAGCAGTTTCTCAGAAATCTTATTTTCAGTTTTTATCTTAGGATATTTCCTTTTTTTTTTTTTTTTTTTTTTTTTTGAGACGGAGTCTCGCTCTGTCGCCCAGGCTGGAGTGCAGTGGCCGGATCTCAGCTCACTGAAAGCTCTGCCTCCCAGGTTCTCGCCATTCTCCTGCCTCAGCCTCCCGAGTAGCTGGGACTACAGGCGCCCGCCACCTCGCCCGGCCAGTTTTTTGTACTTTTTAGTAGAGACGGGGTTTCACCGAGTTAGCCAGGATGGTTTCGATCTCCTGACCTCATGATCCGCCCGTCTAGGTCTTCCAAAGTCCTGGGATTACAGACTTGAGCCACCGCGCCCGGCCAGGATATTTCCTTTTTCATATAGCCTTCTAAGGGCTTCCAAATATCACTTTGCAAATTCCTGAAGAACAGTCTCAGTGAACGGCTTCTTGAAAGGAAAGCTGTAGCTCTGTGAGAAGAATTAACAGAACACAAAGCAGTTTCTCAGAAAGCTTCTTTCAGTTTTTATCTTAGGATATTTCCTTTTTTACCATAGACCTCTATCGGCTTCCTAATATCACTTTGCATATTCCACAAGGACTGTCTTAGCGAAAGGCTTCTTGAGGGGAAAGCTGTAACTCTGTGAGATGAATTAACAAAAAACAAAGCAGTTTCTCAGAAAGCTTCTTTTCAGTTTTTATCTTAGGATATCTCCTTTTTCACCATAGCCCTCTATGGGCCTCCGAATATCACTTTGCAAATTCCACAAAAACAGTCTTAGCGAAAGGCTTCTTGACGGGAAAGCTGTTACTCTGTGAGATGCATTAATAGAACACAAAGCAGTTTCTCAGAAAGCTTCTTTAAAGTAGTTAATTGAAGATATTTCCGTTTTCACCATTGACCTCTACGGGCTTCCAAATATCACTTTGCAAATTCCACAAGAACAGCCTTAGCGAAAGGCTTCTTGAGAAGAATGCTGTAACTCTGTGAGATGAATTAACAGAACACAAAGCAGTTTCTCAGAAAGTTTCTTTCCTGTTGTTACCAGAAGTTGTTTCGATTTTCACCATAGCACCCTAGGGCTTCCAAATATCACTTTGCAAATTTCACAAGAACAGTCTTAGCGAAAGGCTTCTTGAGGGGAAAGCTGTAACTCTGTGAGATGAATTAACAGAACTCAAACCAGTTTCTCAGAAAGCTTCTTTCAGTTTTTATCTTAGGATATTTCCTTTTTTCATAGCCCTCTCTGGGCTTCAAAATATCACTTTGCAAATTTCACAAGAGCATTCTTACCGAAAGTCTTCTTGATGGGAAAGATATAACTCTGTGAGATGAATTAGCAGAACACAAAGCAGTTTCTCAGACAGCTTCTTTTCTGTGTTTATCTTAGGATATTTGATTTTTCACCATATCCCTTTATGGGCTTCCAAATATCACTTTGCAAATTCACCAGAATCAGTCTTAGCAAAAGGCTTCTTTAGGGGAAAGTTGTAACTCTTTGAGATGTATTAACAGAACCCAAAGCAGTTTGTCAGAAATCTTCCTTCCAGTTTTCAACTGAAGATATTTCCTTTTTTACCGTAGCCCTCTATGGGCTTCAAATATCACTTTGCAAATTCCACAAGAACTGTCTCAGGGAAAGGCTTCTTGAGGGTAGAGCTGTAATTCTGTGAGATGAATTAATAGAACACAAAGCATTTACTCAGTGAACTTCTTTCCAGTTTTTAACGGAAGAAATTTCCCTTTTCACCATAGCCCACTATGGGCTTCCAAATGTTACTTTGCAAATTTCACAAGAGCAGTCTAAGCGAAAGTGTTCTTGATATAGGCTTCTTGAGGGGAAAGCTGTAACTCTCTGAGTTGAATTAACAGAACACAAAGCAGTTTCTCAGAAAGCTTCTTTTCAGGTTTCATATTAGGATAATTCCTTTTTCACCATAGCCCTCTATGGGCTTCCAAATATCACTTTGCATATTCCATAAGAACAGTCTTAGCGAAAGGCTTCTTGAGGAGAAAGCTGTAACTCTGTGAGATGAATTAATAGAACACAAAGCAGTTTCTCAGAAAGCTTCTTTCAAGTAGTTAACTGAAGATATTTCCTTTTTGACCATAATCCTCTACGGGCTTCCAAATATCACTTACCAAATTCCACAAGAACAACCTTAGTGAAAGGCTTTTTGAGGAGAACGCTGTAACTCTGTGAGATGAATTAACACATCACAAAGCAGTTTCTCAGAAAGCTTCTTTCCAGGTTTTATCTGAAGATGTTTCCTTTTTCACCATAGCCCTCTATGGGCTTCCAAATATCACTTTGCAAATTTCACAAGAACAGTCTTCATGAAAGGTTTCTTGAGGGAAAACTGTAACTCTGGAGATGAATTAACAGATCACAAAACAGTTTCTCAGAAAGCTTCTTTTCGGTTTTTATGTTAGGATATTTAAAGTTTCACCATAGCCCTCTATGGGCTTCTAAATATCACTTTGCAAATTCCACAAGAACAGTCTTAGCGAAACGCTTCTTGAGGAGAAAGATTTAACACTGTGAATTGAATTAACAGAACACAAAGAGGTTTCTCAGAAAGCTTCTTTTCAGTTTTTATCCTAGGATATTTCCTTTTTCACCATAGCCCTCTATCGGCTTCCATATATCACTTTGAAAATTTCACAGGATCAGTCTTAGTGAACGGCTTCTTGAGGGGAAAACTGAAACTCCGTGAGATGAATTATCAGAGCATCAAGCAGTTTCTCAGAAAGATTCTTTCCAGATTGTAACGGAAGATATTTCCTTTTTCAAAATAGCCCTATAAGGGCTTCGAAATATCACCTTGCAAATTCCACAGGAACAGTCTTAGTGAATGACTTCTTGAGGGGAAAGCGATAACCCTGTGAAATGAATTAAGAGAACACAAAGCAGTTTCTCAGAAAGCTTCTTTCCAGTTTTTATCTGAAGCTGTTTCCTTTTTCACCATAGTCCTCTATGTGCTTCCAAATATCACTTTGCAAATTCCACAAGAACAGACTTAGCGAAAGACTTCTTCAGGGGAAAGCTGTAACTCTGTGTGATGAATTAACAGAACACAAAGCAGCTTCTCAGAAAGATTCTTTCCAGTTTTTTACAGAAGATATTTCAGTTTTCACCATAGCCCTCTAAGGGCTTTCAAATATCACTTTGCAAATTCCAAAACAACAGTCTTAGCGAAAGTCTTCTTGAGGGTACAGCTGTGACTCTGTGAGATGAATTAACAGAACACAAAGCAGCTTCTCAAAAAGATACTTTACAGTTTTTTACAGAAGATATTTCAGTTTTCACCATAGCCCTCTAAGGGCTTTCAAATATCACTTTGCAAATTCCAAAACAACAGTCTTAGCGAAAGGCTTCTTCAGGGTACAGCTGTGACTCTGTGAGATGAATTAACAGAACACAAAGCAGTTTCTCAGAAAGCTTCTTTCCAGTTTTAAACTAAACGTATTTCCTTTCTCACCATAGCCCTCTATGGGCTTCCAAATATCACTTTGCAAATTCCACAAGAACCGTCTTAGCGAAAGGCTTCTTGAGGGGAAAGCTGTAACTCTGAGAGATGAATTAACAGAACACAAAGCAGTTTCTCAGAAAGTTTCTTTTCAGTTTCTATTTTAGGATATTTACTTTTTCACCATAGCCCTCTATGGGCTTCCAAATATCGCTTTGCAAATTCTACAAGAACAGCTTTAACTATAGGATTCCTGAGGGAAAGCTGTAACACTGTGAGATGAATTAACAGAACACAAAGCAGTTTCTCAGAAAGCTTCTTTCCAGTTTTTAACGGAAGATATTTCCTTTTTCACCATAGCCCTCTATGGGCTTCAAAATATCACTCTGCAAATTCCAAAAGAGCAGTCTTAGCGGAAGGCTTCTTGAGGGGAATGCTGTAATTGTGTGAGATGAATTAAGAAAATACAAAGCAGTCTCTCAGAAAGCTTCCTTCCAGTATTTAACTGAAGATATTTCCTTTTTCACCATTGCCCTCTATGGGCTTCCTAATATTACTTTCCAAATTTCACAAGAACAGTCTTAGCGAAAGGCTTCTTGAGGGGAAAGCTGTAACTCTGTGAGATTAATTAATGGAACACAAAGCTGTCTCTCAGAAAGCTTCTTTCCAGTTTCTTAAGGAAGATATTTTCTCTTTCACCATAGCCATCTATGGGCTTCCAAATATCACTTTGCAAATTCCACAAGAACAGACTTAGGGAAAGGCTTCTTAAGTGGAAAGCTGTAACTCTGTGACATGAATTAACAGAACACAAGTCAGTTTCTCAGAAAATTCTTTACAGTTTTTAATGGAAGATATTTTCTTTTTCACCATTGCCCTCTATGGGCTTCCTAATATTACTTTCCAAATTTCACAAGAACAGTCTTAGTGAACGGCTTCCTGAGGGGAAAGGTATAACTCTGTGAGATGAACTAACAGAACACTAAGCAGTTTTTCAGAAAGTTTCTTTTCGGTTTTTATCTTAGTGTATTACTTTTTTCACCATAGTCCCTTTGAGCTTCCAAACATCACTTTGCAATTTCCACAAGAACAGTCTCAGAGAAAGACTTCTTGAGGGGAAAGCTGTAACTCTGTGAGATGAATTAACAGAACACAAAGCAGTTTGTCAGAAAGCTTCTTTCCAGTTTTTAACTGAAGATTTTTCCTTTTTCACCATAGTCCTCTATGGGCTTCCAAATATCGCTCTGCAAATTAAACAAGAGCAGTCTTAGCGAAAGGATTCTTGAGGGGAAAGTGGTAATTGTGTGAGATGAATTAAGAGAATACAAAGCAGTCTCTCAGAAAGCTTCTTTCCAGTTTTTAAATGAAGATATTTCCTTTTTCACCATGGCACTTTATGGGCTTCCAAATATCACTTTGCAAATTCCACAAGATCAGTCTTCGCGAAAGGCTTCTTTTTTATTTATTTATTCATTTATTTATTTATTTACATTTATTTATCATTATTAAACTTCAACTTGTAGGGTACATGTGCACAACGTGCAGGTTTGCTACATATGTATACTTGTGCCATGTTGGTGTGCTGCACCCATCAACTCGTCATTTACACCAGGTATAACTCCCAATGCAATCCGTCCCCGCTCCCCCCTCCCCATGATAGGCCCCGGTGTGTGATGTTCCCCTTCCCGAGTCCAAGTGATCTCATTGTTCAGTTCCCGCCTATGAGTGAGAACATGCGGTGTTTGGTTTTCTGTTCTTGTGATAGTTTGCTGAGAATGATGGTTTCCAGCTGCATCCATGTCCCTACAAAGGACACAAACTCATCCTTTTTTATGGCTGCATAGTATTCCATGGTGTATATGTGCCACATTTTCTTAATCCAATCTGTCACTGATGGACATTTGGGTTGATTCCAAGTCTTTGCTATTGTGAATAGTGCTGCAATAAACATACGTGTGCATGTGTCTTTATAGCAGCATAATTTATAATCCTTTGGGTATATACCTAGTAATGGGATGGCTGGGTCATATGGTACATCTAGTTCTAGATCCTTGAGGAATCGCCATACTATTTTCCATAATGGTTGAACTAGTTTACAATCCCACCAACAGTGTAAAAGTGTTCCTATTTCTCCACGTGCTCTCCAGCACCTGTTGTTTCCTGACATTTTAATGATCGCCATTCTAACTGGTGTGAGATGGTATCTCATTGTGCTTTTGATTTGCATTTCTCTGATGGCCAGTGATTTTGAGCATTTTTTCATGTGTCTGTTGGCTGTATGAATGTCTTCTTTTGAGAAATGTCTGTTCATATCCTTTGCCCACTTTTTGATGGGGTTGTTTGTTTTTTTCTTGTAAATTTGTTTGAGTTCTTTGTAGGTTCTGGATATTAGCCCTTTGTCAGATGAGTAGATTGCAAAAATTTTCTCCCATTCTGTAGGTTGCCTGTTCACTCTGATGGTAGTTCCTTTGGCTGTGCAGAAGCTCTTTAGTTTAATGAGATCCCATTTGTCAATTTTGGCTTTTGCTGCCGTTGCTTTTGGTGTTTTAGACATGAAGTCTTTGCCCATGCCTATGTCCTGAATGGTACTACCTAGGTTTTCCTCTAGGATTTTTATGGTATTAGGTCTAACATTTAAGTCTCTCATCCATCTTGAATTAATTTTCGTATAAGGAGTAAGGAAAGGATCCAGTTTCAGCTTTCTACTTATGGCTAGCCAATTTTCCCAGCACCATTTATTAAATAGGGAATCCTTTCCCCATTTCTTGTTTCTCTCAGGCTTGTCAAAGATCAGATGGCTGTAGATGTGTGGTATTATTTCTGAGGACTCTGTTCTGTTCCATTGGTCTATATCTCTGTTTTGGTACCAGTACCATGCTGTTTTGGTTACTGTAGCCTTGTAGTATAGTTTGAAGTCAGGTAGCGTGATGCCTCCAGCTTTGTTCTTTTGACTTAGGATTGTCTTGGAGATGCGGGCTCTTTTTTGGTTCCATATGAACTTTAAAGCAGTTTTTTCCAATTCTGTGAAGAAGCTCATTGGTAGCTTGATGGGGATGACATTGAATCTATAAATTACCTTGGGCAGTATGGCCATTTTCACGATATTGATTCTTCCTATCCATGAGCATGGTATGTTCTTCCATTTGTTTGTGTCCTCTTTTATTTCATTGAGCAGTGGTTTGTAGTTCTCCTTGAAGAGGTCCTTTACATCCCTTGTAAGTTGGATTCCTAGGTATTTTATTCTCTTTGAAGCAATTGTGAATGGAGGTTCATTCCTGATTTGGCTCTCTGTTTGACTGTCACTGGTGTATAAGAATGCTTGTGATTTTTGCACATTAATTTTGTATCCTGAGACTTTGCTGAAGTTGCTTATCAGCTTAAGGAGATTTTGGGCTGAGACAATGGGGTTTTCTAAATATACAATCATGTCGTCTGCAAACAGGGACAATTTGACTTCTTCTTTTCCTAACTGAATCCCCTTGATTTCTTTCACTTGCCTGAGTGCCCTAGCCAGAACTTCCAACACTATGTTGAATAGGAGTGGTGAGAGAGGGCATCCCTGTCTTGTGCCAGTTTTCAAAGGGAATTTTTCCAGTTTTTGCCCATTCAGTATGATATTGGCTGTGGGTTTGTCATAAATAGCTCTTATGATTTTGAGGTACGTTCCATCAATACCGAATTTATTGAGCGTTTTTAGCATGAAGGGCTGTTGAATTTTATCAAAAGCCTTTTCTGCATCGATTGAGATAATCATGTGGTTCTTGTCTTTGGTTCAGTTTATATGCTGGATTACGTTTATTGATTTGCGAATGTTGAACCAGCCTTGCATCCCAGGGATGAAGCCCACTTGATCATGGTGGATAAGCTTTTTGATGTGCTGCTGAATCCGGTTTGCCAGTATTTTATTGAGGATTTTTGCATCGATGTTCATCAGGGATATTGGTCTAAAATTCTCTTTTTTTGTTGTGTCTCTGCCAGGCTTTGGTATCAGGATGATGTTGGCCTCATAAAATGAGTTAGGGAGGATTCCCTCTTTTTCTATTGATTGGAATAGTTTCAGAAGGAATGGTACCAGCTCCTCCTTGTACCTCTGGTAGAAATCAGCTGTGAATCCATCTGGTCCTGGACTTTTTTTGGTTGGTAGGCTATTAATTATTGCCTCAATTTCAGAGCCTACTATTGGTCTATTCAGGGATTCGACTTCTTCCTGGTTTAGTCTTGGAAGAGTGTAAGTGTCCAGGAAATTATCCATTTCTTCTAGATTTTCCAGTTTATTTGCATAGAGGTGTTTATAGTATTCTCTGATGGTAGTTTGTATTTCTGTGGGGTCAGTGGTGATATCCCCTTTATCATTTTTAATTGCGTCGATTTGATTCTTCTCTCTTTTCTTCTTTATTAGTCTTGCTAGTGGTCTGTCAATTTTGGTGATCTTTTCAAAAAACCAACTCCTGGATTCATTGATTTTTTGGAGGCTTTTTTGTGTCTCTATCTCCTTCAGTTCTGCTCTGATCTTAGTTATTTCTTGCCTTCTGCTAGCTTTCGAATGGGTTTGCTCTTGCTTCTCTAGTTCTTTTAATTGCGATGTTAGAGTGTCAATTTTAGATCTTTCCTGCTTTCTCTTGTGGGCATTTAGTGCTATAAATTTCCCTCTACACACTGCTTTAAATGTGTCCCAGAGATTCTGGTATGTTGTATCTTTGTTCTCATTGGTTTCAAAGAACATCTTTATTTCTGCCTTCATTTCGTTATGTACCCAGTAGTCATTCAGGAGCAGGTTTTTCAGTTTCCATGTAGTTGAGCGGTTTTGATTGAGTTTCTTAGTCCTGAGTTCTAATTTGATTGCACTGTGGTCTGAGAGACAGTTTGTTATAATTTCTGTTCTTGTACATTTGCTGAGGAGTGCTTTACTTCCAATTACGTGGTCAATTTTGGAGTAAGTACGATGTGGTGCTGAAAAGAATGTATATTCTGTTGATTTGGGGTGGAGAGTTCTATAGATGTCTATTAGGTCTTCTTGCTGCAGAGATGAGTTCAATTCCTGGATATCCTTGTTAGCTTTCTGTCTCGTTGATCTGTCTAATGTTGACAGTGGAGTGTTGAAGTCTCCCATTATTATTGCACGGGAGTCTAAGTCTCTTTGTAAGTCTCTAAGGACTTGCTTTATGAATCTGGGTGCTCCTGTATTGGGTGCATATATATTTAGGATAGTTAGCTCTTCCTGTTGAATTGATCCCTTTACCATTATGTAATGGCCTTCTTTGTCTCTTTTGATCTTTGATGGTTTAAAGTCTGTTTTATCAGAGACTAGTATTGCAACCCCCGTTTTTTTTTGTTCTCCATTTGCTTGGTAAATCTTCCTCCATCCCTTTATTTTGAGCCTATGTATGTCTCTGCGTGTGAGATGGGTCTCCTGAATACAGCAGACTGATGGATCTTGACTCTTTATCCAGTTTGCCAGTCTGTGTCTTTTAATTGGAGCATTTAGTCCATTTAAATTTAAGGTTAAGATTGTTATGTGTGAACTTGATCCTGCCATTATGATATTAACTGGTTATTTTGCTCATTAGTTGATGCAGTTTCTTCCTAGCCTTGATTGTCTTTACATTTTGGCATGTTTTTGCAATGGCTGGTACCGGTTGTTCCTTTCCATGTTTAGTGCTTCCTTCAGGGTCTCTCGTAAGGCAGGCCTAGTGGTGACAAAATCTCTAAGCATTTGCTTATCTGTAAAGGATTTTATTTCTCCTTCACTTATGAAACTTAGTTTGGCTGGATATAAAATTCTGGGTTTAAAATTCTTTTCTTTAAGAATGTTGAATATCGGCCCCCACTCTCTTCTGGCTTGAAGAGTTTCTGCCGAGAGATGTGCTGTTAGTCTGATGGGCTTCCCTTTGTGGGTAACCCGACCTTTCTCTCTGGCTGCCCTTAAGATTTTTTCCTTCATTTCAACTTTGGTGAATCTGGCATTTATGTGTCTTGGAGTTGCTCTTCTCGAGGAGTATCTTTGTGGCATTCTCTGTATTTCCTGGATTTGAATGTTGGCCTGCCCTACTAGGTTGGGGAAGTTCTCCTGGATGATATCCTGAAGAGTGTTTTCCAACTTGGTTCCATTTTCCCCCTCACTTTCAGGCACCCCAATCAGACGTAGATTTGGTCTTTTTACATAATCCCATACTTCTTGCAGGCTTTGTTCATTTCTTTTTCTTCTTTTTTCTTTTGGTTTCTCTTCTCGCTTCATTTCATTCATTTGATCCTCCATCGCTGACATTCTTTCTTCCAGTTGATCGAGTCGGTTACTGAAGCTTGTGCATTTGTCACGTATTTCTCGTGCCATGGTTTTCGTCTCTTTCATTTCGTTTGTGAGCTTCTCTGCATTAATGACTCTAGCCATCAATTCTTCCACTTTTTTTTCAAGATTTTTAGTTTCTTTGCGCTGGGTACGTAATTCCTCCTTTAGCTCTGAGAAATTTGATGGACTGAAGCCTTCTTCTCTCATGTCGTCAAAGTCATTCTCCGTCCAGCTTTGATCTGTTGCTGGCGATGAGCTGTGCTCCTTTGCCGGGGGAGATGCGCTCTTATTTTTTGAATTTCCAGCTTTTCTGCCCTGCTTTTTCCCCATCTTTTTGGTTTCATCTGCTTCTGGTCTTTGATGATGGTGATGTACTGATGGGGTTTTGGTGTAGGTGTCCTTCCTGTTTGATAGCTTTCCTTCTAACAGTCAGGATCCTCAGCTGTAGGTTGTAGCTGTAGGAGATTGCTTGAGGTCAACTCCAGACCCTGTTTGCCTGGGTATCAGCAGCAGAGGCTGCAGAAGATAGAATATTTCTGAAGAGCGAGTGTACCTGTCTGATTCTTGCTTTGAAAGCTTCCTCTCAGGGGTGTACTCCACCCTGTGAGGTGGGGGTGTCAGACTGCCCCTAGTGGGGGATGTCTCCCAGTTAGGCTACTCAGGCGTCAGGGACCCACTTGAGCAGGGAGTCTGTTCTCAGATCTCAACCTCCGTGTTGGGAGATCCACTGCTCTCTTCAAAGCTGTCAGACAGAGTCGTTTGCGTCTGCAGAGCTGCTGTGTTTGTTATTGTTTATTGTGCCCTGTCCCCAGAGGTGGAGTCTACAGAGACAGGCAGGTTTCCTTGAGCTGCTGTGAGCTCCACCCAGTTCGAGCTTCCCAGCAGCTTTGTTTACCTACTTAAGCCTCAGCAATGGCGGGCGCCCCTCCCCCAGCCTCGCTGCTGCCTTGCCGGTAGCTCACAGACTGCTGTGCTAGCAATGAGGGAGGCTCAGTGGTTGTGGGACCCTCCTGGCCAGGTGTGGGATATGATCTCCTGGTGTGCCTGTTTGCTTAAAGCACAGTATTGGGGTGGGAGTTACCCGATTTTCCAGGTGTTGTGTGTCTCAGTTCCCCTGGCTAGGAAAAGGGATTCCCTTCCCCCTTGCGCTTTCCAGGTGAGGCAATGCCTCGCCCTGCTTCAGCTCTCGCTGGTCAGGCTGCAGCAGCTGACCAGCACCGATCGTCTGGCACTGCCCAGTGAGATGAACCCAGTACCTCAGTGGAAAATGCAGAAATCACCGGTCTTCTGTGTCGCTCGCGCTGGGAGTTGGAGACTGGAGCTGTTCCTATTTGGCCATCTTGCTCCGCCCCTCCTCAGTTGAAAATGCAGAAATCACCGGTCTTCTGTGTCGCTCTCGCTGGGAGTTGGAGACTGGAGCTGTTCCTATTCGGCCATCCGCGAAAGGCTTCTTGAGGGGAAAGCTGTAACTCTGTGAGATGAATTAACAGAACACAAAGCAGTTTCTCGGAAAGCTTCTTTCCAGTTTTTTACCGGAGATATTTCCTTTTTCACCATAGCCCTCTACAGGCTTCCCAATATCCCTTTGCAAATTCCACAAGAACAGACTTAGCGAAAGTCTTCTTGAAGGGAAAGCTGTAACTCTGTGAGGTCATTAACAGAACACATACCAGTTTCTCAGATACCTTCTTTTCAGTTTTTATCTTAGCATATTTCCTTTTTCAACATAGACCTCAATGGGCTTCCAAATATCACTTTGCAAATTCCACAACAACAGCCTTAGTGAACGGTTCCTTGCGGGAAAGCTGTAACTCTGTGAGATGAATTAACAGAACACAAAGCAGTTTCTCAGAAAGATTCTTTCCAGTTTTTAACGGAAGATATTTCCTTTTTCACCATAGCCCTCTATGGGCTTCCAAATATCACTTTGAAATTCCACAAGAACAGTCTTAGCGAAAGGCTTCTTGAGAAAGGCTACTTGAGGGGAAACGGTAACTCTGGCAGTTGAATTAACAGAACACAAAGCAGTTTCTCAGAAAGCTTATTTTCAGTTTTTATCCTAGGATATTTCCTTTCTCACCATAGCCCTCTATGGGCTTCCAAATATCACTTTGCAAATTCCACAAGAACCATCTTAGCGAAAGGCTTCTTGAGGGGAAAGCTGTAACTCTGTGAGATGAATTAACAGAACACAAAGCAGTTTCTCAGAAAGTTTCTTTTCAGTTTCTATTTTAGGATATTTACTTTTTCACCATAGCCCTCTATGGGCTTCCAAATATCGCTTTGCAAATTCTACAAGAACAGCTTTAACTATAGGATTCCTGAGGGAAAGCTGTAACACTGTGAGATGAATTAACCGAACACAAAGCAGTTTCTCAGAAAGCTTCTTTCCAGTTTTTAACGGAAGATATTTCCTTTTTCACCATAGCCCTCTATGGGCTTCAAAATATCACTCTGCAAATTCCAAAAGAGCAGTCTTAGCGAAAGGCTTCTTGAGGGGAATGCTGTAATTGTGTGAGATGAATTAAGAGAATACAAAGCAGTCTCTCAGAAAGCTTCTTTCCAGTTTTTAACTGAAGATATTTCCTTTTTCACCATGGCCCTTTATGGGCTTCCAAATGTCACGTTGCAAATTCCACAAGAACAGTCTTAGCGAAAGGCTTCTTGAGGGGAAAGCTGTAACTCTGTGAGATTAATTAATGGAACACAAAGCTGTCTCTCAGAAAGCTTCTTTCCAGTTTCTTAAGGAAGATATTTTCTCTTTCACCATAGCCATCTATGGGCTTCCAAATATCACTTTGCAAATTCCACAAGAACAGTCTTAGGGAAAGGCTTCTTAAGTGGAAAGCTGTAACTCTGTGACATGATTTAAGAGGACACAAGTCAGTTTCTCAGAAAGATTCTTTACAGTTTTTCATGGAAGATATTTTCTTTTTCACCATTGCCCTCTATGGGCTTCCTAATATTACTTTCCAAATTTCACAAGAACAGTCTTAGTGAACGGCTTCCTGAGGGGAAAGCTGTAACTCTGTGAGATGAACTAACAGAACACTAAGCAGTTTTTCAGAAAGTTTCTTTTCGGTTTTTATCTTAGTGTATTTCCTTTTTCACCATAGCCCCTTTGAGCTTCCAAACATCACTTTGCAATATCCACAAGAACAGTCTCAGAGAAAGACTTCTTGAGGGGAAAGCTGTAACTCTGTGAGATGAATTAACAGAACACAAAGCAGTTTGTCGGAAAGCTTCTTTCCAGTTTTTAACTGAAGATATTTCCTTTTTCACCATAGTCCTCTATGGGCTTCCAAATATCACTCTGCAAATTCCACAAGAGCAGTCTTAGCGAAAGGATTCTTGAGGGGAAAGCGGTAATTGTGTGAGATGAATTAAGAGAATACAAAGCAGTCTCTCAGAAAGCTTCTTTCCAGTTTTTAACTGAAGATATTTCCTTTTTCACCATGGCCCTTTATGGGCTTCGAAATATCACTTTGCAAATTCCACAAGATGAGTCTTCACGAAAGGCTTCTTTTTTATTTATTTATTTATTTATTTATTTAAATTTATTTATCATTATTAAACTTCAACTTGTAGGGTACATGTGCACAACGTGTAAGTTTGCTACATATGTGTACTTGTGCCATGTTGGTGTGCTGCACCCATCAACTCGTCATTTACATCAGGTATAACTCCCAATGCAATCCCTCCCCGCTCCCCCCTCCCCATGATAGGCCCCGGTGTGTGATGTTCCCCTTCCCGAGTCCAAGTGATCTCATTGTTCAGTTCCCGCCTATGAGTGAGAACATGCGGTGTTTGGTTTTCTGTTCTTGTGATAGTTTGCTGAGAATGATGGTTTCCAGCTGCATCCATGTCCCTACAAAGGACACAAACTCATCCTTTTTTATGGCTGCATAGTATTCCATGGTGTATATGTGCCACATTTTCTTAATCCAATCTGTCACTGATGGACATTTGGGTTGATTCCAAGTCTTTGCTATTGTGAATAGTGCTGCAATAAACATACGTGTGCATGTGTCTTTATAGCAGCATAATTTATAATCCTTTGGGTATATACCTAGTAATGGGATGGCTGGGTCATATGGTACATCTAGTTCTAGATCCTTGAGGAATCGCCATACTATTTTCCATAATGGTTGAACTAATTTACAATCCCACCAACAGTGTAAAAGGGTTCCTATTTCTCCACATCCTCTCCAGCACCTGTTGTTTCCTGACATTTTAATGATCGCCATTCTAACTGGTGTGAGATGGTATCTCATTGTGCTTTTGATTTGCATTTCTCTGATGGCCAGTGATGATGAGCATTTTTTCATGTGTCTGTTGGCTGTATGAATGTCTTCTTTTGAGAAATGTCTGTTCATATCCTTTGCCCACTTTTTGATGGGGTTGTTTGTTTTTTTCTTGTAAATTTGTTTGAGTTCTTTGTAGGTTCTGGATATTAGCCCTTTGTCAGATGAGTAGATTGCAAAAATTTTCTCCCATTCTGTAGGTTGCCTGTTCACTCTGATGGTAGTTTCTTTTGCTGTGCAGAAGCTCTTTAGTTTAATGAGATCCCATTTGTCAATTTTGGCTTTTGCTGCCGTTGCTTTTGGTGTTTTAGACATGAAGTCTTTGCCCATGCCTATGTCCTGAATGGTACTACCTAGGTTTTCCTCTAGGATTTTTATGGTATTAGGTCTAACATTTAAGTCTCTCATCCATCTTGAATTAATTTTCGTATAAGGAGTAAGGAAAGGATCCAGTTTCAGCTTTCTACTTATGGCTAGCCAATTTTCCCAGCACCATTTATTAAATAGGGAATCCTTTCCCCATTTCTTGTTTCTCTGAGGCTTGTCAAAGATCAGATGGCTGTAGATGTGTGGTATTATTTCTGAGGACTCTGTTCTGTTCCATTGGTCTATATCTCTGTTTTTGTACCAGTACCATGCTGTTTTGGTTACTGTAGCCTTGTAGTATAGTTTGAAGTCAGGTAGCGTGATGCCTCCAGCTTTGTTCTTTTGACTTAGGATTGTCTTGGAGATGCGGGCTCTTTTTTGGTTCCATATGAACTTTAAAGCAGTTTTTTCCAATTCTGTGAAGAAGCTCATTGGTAGCTTGATGGGGATGACATTGAATCTATAAATTACCTTGGGCAGTATGGCCATTTTCACGATATTGATTCTTCCTATCCATGAGCATGGTATGTTCTTCCATTTGTTTGTGTCCTCTTTTATTTCATTGAGCAGTGGTTTGTAGTTCTCCTTGAAGAGGTCCTTTACATCCCTTGTAAGTTGGATTCCTAGGTATTTTATTCTCTTTGAAGCAATTGTGAATGGAGGTTCATTCCTGATTTGGCTCTCTGTTTGACTGTCACTGGTGTATAAGAATGCTTGTGATTTTTGCACATTAATTTTGTATCCTGAGACTTTGCTGAAGTTGCTTATCAGCTTAAGGAGATTTTGGGCTGAGACAATGGGGTTTTCTAAATATACAATCATGTCGTCTGCAAACAGGGACAATTTGACTTCTTCTTTTCCTAACTGAATCCCCTTGATTTCTTTCTCTTGCCTGATTGCCCTAGCCAGAACTTCCAACACTATGTTGAATAGGAGTGGTGAGAGAGGGCATCCCTGTCTTGTGCCAGTTTTCAAAGGGAATTTTTCCAGTTTTTGCCCATTCAGTATGATATTGGCTGTGGGTTTGTCATAAATAGCTCTTATGATTTTGAGGTACGTTCCATCAATACCGAATTTATTGAGCGTTTTTAGCATGAAGGGCTGTTGAATTTTGTCAAAAGCCTTTTCTGCATCGATTGAGATAATCATGTGGTTCTTGTCTTTGGTTCAGTTTATATGCTGGATTACGTTTATTGATTTGCGAATGTTGAACCAGCCTTGCATCCCAGGGATGAAGCCCCACTTGATCATGGTGGATAAGCTTTTTGATGTGCTGCTGAATCCGGTTTGCCAGTATTTTATTGAGGATTTTTGCATCGATGTTCATCAGGGATATTGGTCTAAAATGCTCTTTTTTTGTTGTGTCTCTGCCAGGCTTTGGTATCAGGATGATGTTGGCCTCATAAAATGAGTTAGGGAGGATTCCCTGTTTTTCTATTGATTGGAATAGTTTCAGAAGGAATGGTACCAGCTCCTCCTTGTACCTCTGGTAGAAATCAGCTGTGAATCCATCTGGTCCTGGACTTCTTTTGGTTGGTAGGCTATTAATTATTGCCTCAATTTCAGAGCCTACTATTGGTCTATTCAGGGATTCAACTTCTTCCTGGTTTAGTCTTGGAAGAGTGTAAGTGTCCAGGAAATTATCCATTTCTTCTAGATTTTCCAGTTTATTTGCGTAGAGGTGTTTATAGTATTCTCTGATGGTAGTTTGTATTTCTGTGGGGTCAGTGGTGATATCCCCTTTATCATTTTTAATTGCGTCGATTTGATTCTTCTCTCTTTTCTTCTTTATTAGTCTTGCTAGTGGTCTGTCAATTTTGTTGATCTTTTCAAAAAACCAACTCCTGGATTCATTGATTTTTTGGAGGCTTTTTTGTGTCTCTATCTCCTTCAGTTCTGCTCTGATCTTAGTTATTTCTTGCCTTCTGCTAGCTTTCGAATGTGTTTGCTCTTGCTTCTCTAGTTCTTTTAATTGCGATGTTAGAGTGTCAATTTTAGATCTTTCCTGCTTTCTCTTGTGGGCATTTAGTGCTATAAATTTCCCTCTACACACTGCTTTAAATGTGTCCCAGAGATTCTGGTATGTTGTATCTTTGTTCTCATTGGTTTCAAAGAACATCTTTATTTCTGCCTTCATTTCGTTATGTACCCAGTAGTCATTCAGGAGCAGGTTGTTCAGTTTCCATGTAGTTGAGCGGTTTTGATTGAGTTTCTTAGTCCTGAGTTCTAATTTGATTGCACTGTGGTCTGAGAGACAGTTTGTTATAATTTCTGTTCTTGTACATTTGCTGAGGAGTGCTTTACTTCCAATTACGTGGTCAATTTTGGAGTAAGTACGATGTGGTGCTGAGAAGAATGTATATTCTGTTGATTTGGGGTGGAGAGTTCTATAGATGTCTATTAGGTCTTCTTGCTGCAGAGATGAGTTCAATTCCTGGATATCCTTGTTAGCTTTCTGTCTCGTTGATCTGTCTAATGTTGACAGTGGAGTGTTGAAGTCTCCCATTATTATTGCACGGGAGTCTAAGTCTCTTTGTAAGTCTCTAAGGACTTGCTTTATGAATCTGGGTGCTCCTGTATTGGGTGCATATATATTTAGGATAGTTAGCTCTTCCTGTTGAATTGATCCCTTTACCATTATGTAATGGCCTTCTTTGTCTCTTTTGATCTTTGATGGTTTAAAGTCTGTTTTATCAGAGACTAGTATTGCAACCCCCGCTTTTTTTTGTTCTCCATTTGCTTGGTAAATCTTCCTCCATCCCTTTATTTTGAGCCTATGTATGTCTCTGCGTGTGAGATGGGTCTCCTGAATACAGCAGACTGATGGATCTTGACTCTTTATCCAGTTTGCCAGTCTGTGTCTTTTAATTGGAGCATTTAGTCCATTTAAATTTAAGGTTAAGATTGTTATGTGTGAACTTGATCCTGCCATTATGATATTAACTGGTTATTTTGCTCATTAGTTGATGCAGTTTCTTCCTAGCCTTGATTGTCTTTACAGTTTGGCATGTTTTTGCAATGGCTGGTACCGGTTGTTCCTTTCCATGTTTAGTGCTTCCTTCAGGGTCTCTCGTAAGGCAGGCCTAGTGGTGACAAAATCTCTAAGCATTTGCTTATCTGTAAAGGATTTTATTTCTCCTTCACTTATGAAACTTAGTTTGGCTGGATATAAAATTCTGGGTTTAAAATTCTTTTCTTTAAGATTGTTGAATATTGGCCCCCACTCTCTTCTAGCTTGAAGAGTTTCTGCCGAGAGATCTGCTGTTAGTCTGATGGGCTTCCCTTTGTGGGTAACCCGACCTTTCTCTCTGGCTGCCCTTAAGATTTTTTCCTTCATTTCAACTTTGGTGAATCTGGCAATTATGTGTCTTGGAGTTGCTCTTCTCGAGGAGTATCTTTGTGGCGTTCTCTGTATTTCCTGGATTTGAATGTTGGCCTGCCCTACTAGGTTGGGGAAGTTCTCCTGGATGATATCCTGAAGAGTGTTTTCCAACTTGGTTCCATTTTCCCCCTCACTTTCAGGCACCCCAATCAGACGTAGATTTGGTCCTTTTACATAATCCCATACTTCTTGCAGGCTTTGTTCATTTCTTTTTCTTCTTTTTTCTTTTGGTTTCTCTTCTCGCTTCATTTCATTCATTTGATCCTCCATCGCTGACATTCTTTCTTCCAGTTGATCGAGTCGGTTACTGAAGCTTGTGCATTTGTCACGTATTTCTCGTGCCATGGTTTTCGTCTCTTTCATTTCGTTTGTGAGCTTCTCTGCATTAATGACTCTAGCCATCAATTCTTCCACTTTTTTTTCAAGATTTTCAGTTTCTTTGCGCTGGGTATGTAATTCCTCCTTTAGCTCTGAGAAATTTGATGGACTGAAGCCTTCTTCTCTCATGTCGTCAAAGTCATTCTCCGTCCAGCTTTGATCTGTTGCTGGCGATGAGCTGCGCTCCTTTGCCGGGGGAGATGCGCTCTTATTTTTTGAATTTCCAGCTTTTCTGCCCTGCTTTTTCCCCATCTTTGTGGTTTTATCTGCCTCTGGTCTTTGATGATGGTGATGTACTGATGGGGTTTTGGTGTAGGTGTCCTTCCTTTTTGATAGCTTTCCTTCTAACAGTCAGGATCCTCAGCTGTAGGTTGTAGCTGTAGGAGATTGCTTGAGGTCCACTCCAGACCCTGTTTGCCTAGGTATCAGCAGCAGAGGCTGCAGAAGATAGAATATTTCTGAACAGCGAGTGTACCTGTCTGATTCTTGCTTTGAAAGCTTCCTCTCAGGGGTGTACTCCACCCTGTGAGGTGTGGGGTGTCAGACTGCCCCTAGTGGGGGATGTCTCCTAGTTAGGCTACTCAGGGGTCAGGGACCCACTTGAGCAGGGAGTCTGTCCCTTCTCAGATCTCAACCTCCGTGTTGGGAGATCCACTGCTCTCTTCAAAGCTGTCAGACAGAGTCGTTTGCGTCTGCAGAGCTGCTGTGTTTGTTATTGTTTATTGTGCCCTGTCCCCAGAGGTGGAGTCTACAGAGACAGGCAGGTTTCCTTGAGCTGCTGTGAGCTCCACCCAGTTCGAGCTTCCCAGCAGCTTTGTTTACCTACTTAAGCCTCAGCAATGGCGGGCGCCCCTCCCCCAGCCTCGCTGCTGCCTTGCCGGTAGATCACAGACTGCTGTGCTAGCAATGAGGGAGGCTCCGTGGGTGTGGGACCCTCCCGGCCAGGTGTGGGATATGATCTCCTGGTGTGCCTGTTTGCTTAAAGCACAGTATTGGGGTGGGAGTTACCCGATTTTCCAGGTGTTGTGTGTCTCAGTTCCCCTGGCTAGGAAAAGGGATTCTCTTCCCCTTGCGCTTTCCAGGTGAGGCAATGCCTCGCCCTGCTTCAGCTCTCGCTGGTCAGGCTGCAGCAGCTGACCAGCACCGATCCTCTGGCACTCCCCAGTGAGATGAACCCAGTACCTCACTGGAAAATGCAGAAATCACCGGTCTTCTGTGTTGCTCGCGCTGGGAGTTGGAGACTGGAGCTGTTCCTATTCGGCCATTCACGAAAGGCTTCTTGAGGGGAAAGCTGTATCTCTGTGAGATTAATTCACGGAACACAAAGCAGTTTCTTGGAAAGCTTCTTTCCAGTTTTTTACCGGAGATATTTCCTTTTTCACCATAGCCCTCTACAGGCTTCCCAATATCCCTTTGCAAATTCCACAAGAACAGACTTAGCGAAAGTCTTCTTGAAGGGAAAGCTGTAACTCTGTGAGGTCATTAACAGAACACATAGCAGTTTCTCAGATACCTTCTTTTCAGTTTTTATCTTAGCATATTTCCTTTTTCAACATAGCCCTCAATGGGCTTCCAAATATCACTTTGCAAATTCCACAACAACAGCCTTAGTGAAAGGTTCCTTGCGGGAAAGCTGTAACTCTGTGTGATGAACTAACAGAACACAAAGCAGTTTCTCAGAAAGATTCTTTCCAGTTTTTAACGGAAGATATTTCCTTTTTCACCATAGCCCTCTATGGGCTTCCAAATATCACTTTGCAAATTCCACAAGAACAGTCTTAGCGAAAGGCTTCTTGAGAAAGGCTACTTGAGGGGAAACGGTAACACTGGCAGTTGAATTAACAGAACACAAAGCAGTTTCTCAGAAAGCTTATTTTCAGTTTTTATACTAGGGTATTTCCTTTTTCACCATAGCCGTCTATGGGCTTCCAAATATCACTTTGCGAGTTCCACAAGAACCATCTTAGCGAAAGGCTTCTTGAGGGGAAAGCTGTAACTCTGTGAGATGAATTAACAGAACACAAAGCAGTTTCTCAGAAAGTTTCTTTGCAGTTTCTATTTTAGGATATTTCCTTTTTCACCATAGCCCTCTATGGGCTTCCAAATATCACTTTGCAAATTCCACAAGAACCGTCTTAACGAAAGGCTTCTTGAGGGGAAAGCTGTAACTCTGTGAGATGAATTAACAGAACACAAAGCAGTTTCTCAGAAAGCTTCTTTCCAGTTTTTAACGGAAGATATTTCCTTTTTCACCATAGCCCTCTATGGGCTTCAAAATATCACTCTGCAAATTCCAAAAGAGCAGGCTTAGCGAAAGGCTTCTTGAGGGGAAAGCTGTAACTCTGTGAGATGAATTAACAGAACACAAAGCAGTTTCTCAGAAAGTTTCTTTGCAGTTTCTATTTTAGGATATTTACTTTTTCACCATAGCCCTCTATGGGCTTCCAAATATCACTTTGCAAATTCCACAAGAACCGTCTTAACGAAAGGCTTCTTGAGGGGAAAGCTGTAACTCTGTGAGATGAATTAACAGAACACAAAGCAGTTTCTCAGAAAGTTTCTTTGCAGTTTCTATTTTAGGATATTTACTTTTTCACCATAGCCCTCTATGGGCTTCCAAATATCGCTTTGCAAATTCTACATGAACAGCTTTAACTATAGGATTCCTGAGGGAAAGCTGTAACACTGTGAGATGAATTAACAGAACACAAAGCAGTTTCTCAGAAGTCTCTCAGAAAGCTTCTTTTCAGTTTTTAACTGAAGATATTTCCTTTTTCACCATGGCCCTTTATGGGCTTCCAAATGTCACGTTGCAAATTCCACAAGAACAGTCTTAGTGAAAGGCTTCTTGAGGGGAAAGCTGTAACACTGTGAGATTAATTAATGGAACACAAAGCTGTCTCTCAGAAAGCTTCTTTCCAGTTTCTTAAGGAAGATATTTTCTCTTTCACCATAGCCATCTATGGGCTTCCAAATATCACTTTGCAAATTCCACAAGAACAGTCTTAGGGAAAGGCTTCTTAAGTGGAAAGCTGTAACTCTGTGACATGAATTAACAGAACACAAGTCAGTTTCTCAGAAAGATTCTTTACAGTTTTTCATGGAAGACATTTTCTTTTTCTCCATTGCCCTCTATGGGCTTCCTAATATTACTTTCCAAATTTCACAAGAACAGTCTTAGTGAACGGCTTCCTGAGGGGAAAGCTGTAACTCTGTGAGATGAACTAACAGAACACTAAGCAGTTTTTCAGAAAGTTTCTTTTCGGTTTTTATCTTAGTGTATTTCCTTTTTCACCATAGCCCCTTTGAGCTTCCAAACATCACATTGCAGTTTCCACAAGAACAGTCTCAGAGAAAGACTTCTTGAGGGGAAAGCTGTAACTCTGTGAGATGAATTAACAGAACACAAAGCAGTTTGTCAGAAAGCTTCTTTCCAGTTTGTAACTGAAGATATTTCCTTTTTCACCATAGTCCTCTATGGGCTTCCAAATATCACTCTGCAAATTCCACAAGAGCAGTCTTAGCGAAAGGATTCTTGAGGGGAAAGCGGTAATTGTGTGAGATGAATTAAGAGAATACAAAGCAGTCTCTCAGAAAGCTTCTTTCCAGTTTTTCACAGAAGATATTTCCTTTTTCACCATGGCCCTTTATGGGTTTCCAAATATCACTTTGCAAATTCCACAAGATGAGTCTTCGCCAAAGGCTTCTTTATTTATTTATTTATTTATTTATTTATTTAAATTTATTTATCATTATTAAACTTCAACTTGTAGGATACATGTGCACAACGTGCAGGTTTGCTACATATATATTCTTGTGCCATGTTGGTGTGCTGCACCCATCAACTCGTCATTTACATCAGGTATAACTCCCAATGCAATCCCTCCCCGCTCCCCCCTCCCCATGATAGGCCCCGGTGTGTGATGTTCCCCTTCCCGAGTCCAAGTGATCTCATTGTTCAGTTCCCACCTATGAGTGAGAACATGCGGTGTTTGGTTTTCTGTTCTTGTGATAGTTTGCTGAGAATGATGGTTTCCAGCTGCATCCATGTCCCTACAAAGGACACAAACTCATCCTTTTTTATGGCTGCATAGTATTCCATGGTGTATATGTGCCACATTTTCTTAATCCAATCTGTCACTGATGGACATTTGGGTTGATTCCAAGTCTTTGCTATTGTGAATAGTGCTGCAATAAACATACGTGTGCATGTGTCTTTATAGCAGCATAATTTATAATCCTTTGGGTATATACCTAGTAATGGGATGGCTGGGTCATATGGTACATCTAGTTCTAGATCCTTGAGGAATCGCCATACTATTTTCCATAATGGTTGAACTAGTTTACAATCCCACCAACAGTGTAAAAGTGTTCCAATTTCTCCACGTGCTCTCCAGCACCTGTTGTTTCCTGACATTTTAATGATCGCCATTCTAACTGGTGTGAGATGGTATCTCATTGTGCTTTTGATTTGCATTTCTCTGATGGCCAGTGATGATGAGCATTTTTTCATGTGTCTGTTGGCTGTATGAATGTCTTCTTTTGAGAAATGTCTGTTCATATCCTTTGCCCACTTTTTGATGGGGTTGTTTGTTTTTTTCTTGTAAATTTGTTTGAGTTCTTTGTAGGTTCTGGATATTAGCCCTTTGTCAGATGAGTAGATTGCAAAAATTTTCTCCCATTCTGTAGGTTGCCTGTTCACTCTGATGGTAGTTTCTTTTGCTGTGCAGAAGCTCTTTAGTTTAATGAGATCCCATTTGTCAATTTTGGCTTTTGCTGCCGTTGCTTTTGGTGTTTTAGACATGAAGTCTTTGCCCATGCCTATGTCCTGAATGGTACTACCTAGGTTTTCCTCTAGGATTTTTATGGTATTAGGTCTAACATTTAAGTCTCTCATCCATCTTGAATTAATTTTCGTATAAGGAGTAAGGAAAGGATCCAGTTTCAGCTTTCTACTTATGGCTAGCCAATTTTCCCAGCACCATTTATTAAATAGGGAATCCTTTCCCCATTTCTTGTTTCTCTCAGGCTTGTCAAAGATCAGATGGCTGTAGATGTGTGGTATTATTTCTGAGGACTCTGTTCTGTTCCATTGGTCTATATCTCTGTTTTGGTACCAGTACCATGCTGTTTTGGTTACTGTAGCCTTGTAGTATAGTTTGAAGTCAGGTAGCGTGATGCCTCCAGCTTTGTTCTTTTGACTTAGGATTGTCTTGGAGATGTGGGCTCTTTTTTGGTTCCATATGAACTTTAAAGCAGTTTTTTCCAATTCTGTGAAGAAGCTCATTGGTAGCTTGATGGGGATGGCATTGAATCTATAAATAACCTTGGGCAGTATGGCCATTTTCACGATATTGATTCTTCCTATCCATGAGCATGGTATGTTCTTCCATTTGTTTGTGTCCTCTTTTATTTCACTGAGCAGTGGTTTGTAGTTCTCCTTGAAGAGGTCCTTTACATCCCTTGTAAGTTGGATTCCTAGGTATTTTATTCTCTTTGAAGCAATTGTGAATGGAAGTTCATTCCTGATTTGGCTCTCTGTTTGACTGTCACTGGTGTATAAGAATGCTTGTGATTTTTGCACATTAATTTTGTATCCTGAGACTTTGCTGAAGTTGCTTATCAGCTTAAGGAGATTTTGGGCTGAGACAATGGGGTTTTCTAAATATACAATCATGTCGTCTGCAAACAGGGACAATTTGACTTCTTCTTTTCCTAACTGAATCCCCTTGATTTCTTTCTCTTGCCTGATTGCCCTAGCCAGAACTTCCAACACTATGTTGAATAGGAGTGGTGAGAGAGGGCATCCCTGTCTTGTGCCAGTTTTCAAAGGGAATTTTTCCAGTTTTTGCCCATTCAGTATGATATTGGCTGTGGGTTTGTCATAAATAGCTCTTATGATTTTGAGGTACGTTCCATCAATACCGAATTTATTGAGCGTTTTTAGCATGAAGGGCTGTTGAATTTTGTCAAAAGCCTTTTCTGCATCGATTGAGATAATCATGTGGTTCTTGTCTTTGGTTCAGTTTATATGCTGGATTACGTTTATTGATTTGCGAATGTTGAACCAGCCTTGCATCCCAGGGATGAAGCCCACTTGATCATGGTGGATAAGCTTTTTGATGTGCTGCTGAATCCGGTTTGCCAGTATTTTATTGAGGATTTTTGCATCGATGTTCATCAGGGATATTGGTCTAAAATTCTCTTTTTTTGTTGTGTCTCTGCCAGGCTTTGGTATCAGGATGATGTTGGCCTCATAAAATGAGTTAGGGAGGATTCCCTCTTTTTCTATTGATTGGAATAGTTTCAGAAGGAATGGTACCAGCTCCTCCTTGTACCTCTGGTAGAAATCAGCTGTGAATCCATCTGGTCCTGGACTTTTTTTGGTTGGTAGGCTATTAATTATTGCCTCAATTTCAGAGCCTACTATTGGTCTATTCAGGGATTCAACTTCTTCCTGGTTTAGTCTTGGAAGAGTGTAAGTGTCCAGGAAATTATCCATTTCTTCTAGATTTTCCAGTTTATTTGCGTAGAGGTGTTTATAGTATTCTCTGATGGTAGTTTGTATTTCTGTGGGGTCAGTGGTGATATCCCCTTTATCATTTTTAATTGCGTCGATTTGATTCTTCTCTCTTTTCTTCTTTATTAGTCTTGCTAGTGGTCTGTCAATTTTGTTGATCTTTTCAAAAAACCAACTCCTGGATTCATTGATTTTTTGGAGGGTTTTTTGTGTCTCTATCTCCTTCAGTTCTGCTCTGATCTTAGTTATTTCTTGCCTTCTGCTAGCTTTCGAATGTGTTTGCTCTTGCTTCTCTAGTTCTTTTAATTGCGATGTTAGAGTGTCAATTTTAGATCTTTCCTGCTTTCTCTTGTGGGCATTTAGTGCTATAAATTTCCCTCTACACACTGCTTTAAATGTGTCCCAGAGATTCTGGTATGTTGTATCTTTGTTCTCATTGGTTTCAAAGAACATCTTTATTTCTGCCTTCATTTCGTTATGTACCCAGTAGTCATTCAGGAGCAGGTTGTTCAGTTTCCATGTAGTTGAGCGGTTTTGATTGAGTTTCTTAGTCCTGAGTTCTAATTTGATTGCACTGTGGTCTGAGAGACAGTTTGTTATAATTTCTGTTCTTGTACATTTGCTGAGGAGTGCTTTACTTCCAATTACGTGGTCAATTTTGGAGTAAGTACGATGTGGTGCTGAAAAGAATGTATATTCTGTTGATTTGGGGTGGAGAGTTCTATAGATGTCTATTAGGTCTTCTTGCTGCAGAGATGAGTTCAATTCCTGGATATCCTTGTTAGCTTTCTGTCTCGTTGATCTGTCTAATGTTGACAGTGGAGTGTTGAAGTCTCCCATTATTATTGCACGGGAGTCTAAGTCTCTTTGTAAGTCTCTAAGGACTTGCTTTATGAATCTGGGTGCTCCTGTATTGGGTGCATATATATTTAGGATAGTTAGCTCTTCCTGTTGAATTGATCCCTTTACCATTATGTAATGGCCTTCTTTGTCTCTTTTGATCTTTGATGGTTTAAAGTCTGTTTTATCAGAGACTAGTATTGCAACCCCCGCTTTTTTTTGTTCTCCATTTGCTTGGTAAATCTTCCTCCATCCCTTTATTTTGAGCCTATGTATGTCTCTGCGTGTGAGATGGGTCTCCTGAATACAGCAGACTGATGGATCTTGACTCTTTATCCAGTTTGCCAGTCTGTGTCTTTTAATTGGAGCATTTAGTCCATTTAAATTTAAGGTTAAGATTGTTATGTGTGAACTTGATCCTGCCCTTATGATATTAACTGGTTATTTTGCTCATTAGTTGATGCAGTTTCTTCCTAGCCTTGATTGTCTTTACATTTTGGCATGTTTTTGCAATGGCTGGTACCGGTTGTTCCTTTCCATGTTTAGTGCTTCCTTCAGGGTCTCTCGTAAGGCAGGCCTAGTGGTGACAAAATCTCTAAGCATTTGCTTATCTGTAAAGGATTTTATTTCTCCTTCACTTATGAAACATAGTTTGGCTGGATATAAAATTCTGGGTTTAAAATTCTTTTCTTTAAGAATGTTGAATATCGGCCCCCACTCTCTTCTGGCTTGAAGAGTTTCTGCCGAGAGATGTGCTGTTAGTCTGATGGGCTTCCCTTTGTGGGTAACCCGACCTTTCTCTCTGGCTGCCCTTAAGATTTTTTCCTTCATTTCAACTTTGGTGAATCTGGCATTTATGTGTCTTGGAGTTGCTCTTCTCGAGGAGTATCTTTGTGGCGTTCTCTGTATTTCCTGGATTTGAATGTTGGCCTGCCCTACTAGGTTGGGGAAGTTCTCCTGGATGATATCCTGAAGAGTGTTTTCCAACTTGGTTCCATTTTACCCCTCACTTTCAGGCACCCCAATCAGACGTAGATTTGGTCCTTTTACATAATCCCATACTTCTTGCAGGCTTTGTTCATTTCTTTTTCTTCTTTTTTCTTTTGGTTTCTCTTCTCGCTTCATTTCATTCATTTGATCCTCCATCGCTGACATTCTTTCTTCCAGTTGATCGAGTTGGTTACTGAAGCTTGTGCATTTGTCACGTATTACTCGTGCCATGGTTTTCATCTCTTTCATTTCGTTTGTGAGCTTCTCTGCATTAATGACTCTAGCCATCAATTCTTCCACTTTTTTTTCAAGACTTTTAGTTTCTTTGCGCTGAGTACGTAATTCCTCCTTTAGCTCTGAGAAATTTGATGGACTGAAGCCTTCTTCTCTCATGTCGTCAAAGTCATTCTCCGTCCAGCTTTGATCTGTTGCTCGCGATGAACTGCGCTCCTTTGCCGGGGGAGATGCGCTCTTATTTTTTGAATTTCCAGCTTTTCTGCCCTGCTTTTTCCCCATCTTTTTGTTTTATCTGCCTCTGGTCTTTGATGATGGTGATGTACTGATGGGGTTTTGGTGTAGGTGTCCTTCCCGTTTGATAGCTTTCCTTCTAACAGTCAGGATCTTCAGCTGTAGGTTGTAGCTGTAGGAGATTGCTTGAGGTCCACTCCAGACCATGTTTGCCTGGGTATCAGCAGCAGAGGCTGCAGAAGATAGAATATTTCTGAACAGCGAGTGTACCTGTCTGATTCTTGCTTTGAAAGCTTCCTCTCAGGGGTGTACTCCACCCTGTGAGGTGTGGGGTGTCAGACTGCCCCTAGTGGGGGATGTCTCCCAGTTAGGCTACTCAGGGGTCAGGGACCCACTTGAGCAGGGAGTCTGTCCCTTCTCAGATCTCAACCTCCGTGTTGGGAGATCCACTGCTCTCTTCAAAGCTGTCAGACAGAGTCGTTTGCGTCTGCAGAGCTGCTGCGTTTGTTATTGTTTATTGTGCCCTGTCCCCAGAGGTGGAGTCTACAGAGACAGGCAGGTTTCCTTGAGCTGCTGTGAGCTCCACCCAGTTCGAGCTTCCCAGCAGCTTTGTTTACCTACTTAAGCCTCAGCAATGGCGGGCGCCCCTCCCCCAGCCTCGCTGCTGCCTTGCCGGTAGGTCACAGACTGCTGTGCTAGCAATGAGGGAGGCTCCGTGGGTGTGGTACCCTCCCGGCCAGGTGTGGGATATGATCTCCTGGTGTCCCTCTTTGCTTAAAGCACAGTAATGGGGTGGGAGTTACCCGATTTTCCAGTTGTTGTGTGTCTCAGTTCCCCTGGCTAGGAAAAGGGATTCCCTTCCCCCTTGCGCTTTCCAGGTGAGGCAATGCCTCGCCCTGCTTCAGCTCTCGCTGGTCAGGCTGCAGCAGCTGACCAGCACCGATCGTCTGGCACTCCCCAGTGAGATGAACTCAGTACCTCAGTTGAAAATGCAGAAATCACCGGTCTTCTGTGTAGCTCGCGCTGGGAGTTGGAGACTGGAGCTGTTCCTATTTGGCCATCTTGCTCCGCCCCTCCTCAGTTGAAAATGCAGAAATCACCGGTCTTCTGTGTCGCTCGCGTTGGGAGTTGGAGACTGGAGCTGTTCCTATTCGGCCATCCGCGAAAGGCTTCTTGAGGGGAAAACTGTAACTCTGTGAGATGAATTAACAGAACACAAAGCAGTTTCTCGGAAAGCTTCTTTCCAGTTTTTTACCGGAGATATTTCCTTTTTCACCATAGCCCTCTACGGGCTTCCCAATATCCCTTTGTAAATTCCACAAGAACAGACTTAGCGAAAGTCTTCTTGAAGGGAAAGCTGTAACTCTGTGAGGTCATTAACAGAACACATAGCAGTTTCTCAGATACCTTCTTTTCAGTTTTTATCTTAGCATATTTCCTTTTTCAACATAGCCCTCAATGGGCTTCCAAATATCAAATTGCAAATTCCACAACAACAGCCTCAGTGAACGGTTCCTTGCGGGAAAGCTGTAACTCTGTGAGATGAATTAACAGAACACAAAGCAGTTTCTCAGAAAGATTCTTTCCAGTTTTTAACGGAAGATATTTCCTTTTTCACCGTAGCCCTCTATGGGCTTCCAAATATCACTTTGCAAATTCCACAAGAACAGTCTTAGCGAAAGGCTTCTTGAGAAAGGCTACTTGAGGGGAAATGGTAACTCTGGTAGTTGAATTAACAGAACACAAAGCAGTTTCTCAGAAAGCTTATTTTCAGTTTTTATCCTAGGATATTTCCTTTCTCACCATAGCCCTCTATGGGCTTCCAAATATCACTTTGCAAATTCCACAAGAACCGTCTTAGCGAAAGGCTTCTTGAGGGGAAAGCTGTAACTCTGTGAGATGAATTAACAGAGCACAAAGCAGTTTCTCAGAAAGTATCTTTGCAGTTTCTATTTTAGGATATTTACTTTTTCACCATAGCCCTCTATGGGCTTCCAAATATCGCTTTGCAAATTCTACAAGAACAGCTTTAACTATAGGATTCCTGAGGGAAAGCTGTAACACTGTGAGATGAATTAACAGAACACAAAGCAGTTTCTCAGAAGTCTCTCAGAAAGCTTCTTTCCAGTTTTTAACTGAAGATATTTCCTTTTTCACCATGGCCCTTTATGGGCTTCCAAATGTCACGTTGCAAATTCCACAAGAACAGTCTTAGTGAAAGGCTTCTTGAGGGGAAAGCTGTAACACTGTGAGATTAATTAATGGAACACAAAGCTGTCTCTCAGAAAGCTTCTTTCCAGTTTCTTAAGGAAGATATTTTCTCTTTCACCATAGCCATCTATGGGCTTCCAAATATCACTTTGCAAATTCCACAAGAACAGTCTTAGGGAAAGGCTTCTTAAGTGGAAAGCTGTAACTCTGTGACATGAATTAACAGAACACAAGTCAGTTTCTCAGAAAGATTCTTTACAGTTTTTCATGGAAGATATTTTCTTTTTCACCATTGCCCTCTATGGGCTTCCTAATATTACTTTCCAAATTTCACAAGAACAGTCTTAGTGAACGGCTTCCTGAGGGGAAAGCTGTAACTCTGTGAGATGAACTAACAGAACACTAAGCAGTTTTTCAGAAAGTTTCTTTTCGGTTTTTATCTTAGTGTATTTCCTTTTTCACCATAGCCCCTTTGAGCTTCCAAACATCACTTTGCAGTTTCCACAAGAACAGTCTCAGAGAAAGACTTCTTGAGGGGAAAGCTGTAACTCTGTGAGATGAATTAACAGAACACAAAGCAGTTTGTCAGAAAGCTTCTTTCCAGTTTGTAACTGAAGATATTTCCTTTTTCACCATAGTCCACTATGGGCTTCCAAATATCACTCTGCAAATTCCACAAGAGCAGTCTTAGCGAAAGGATTCTTGAGGGGAAAGCGGTAATTGTGTGAGATGAATTAAGAGAATACAAAGCAGTCTCTCAGAAAGCTTCTTTCCAGTTTTTCACTGAAGATATTTCCTTTTTCACCATGGCCCTTGATGGGCTTCCAAATATCACTTTGCAAATTCCACAAGATGAGTCTTCGCGAAAGGCTTCTTTATTTATTTATTTATTTATTTATTTATTTATTTATTTAAATTTATTTATCATAATTAAACTTCAACTTGTAGGGTACATGTGCACAACGTGCAGGTTTGCTACATATGTATTCTTGTGCCATGTTGGTGTGCTGCACCCATCAACTCGTCATTTACATCAGGTATAACTCCCAATGCAATCCCTCCCCGCTCCCCCCTCCCCATGATAGGCCCCGGTGTGTGATGTTCCCCTTCCCGAGTCCAAGTGATCTCATTGTTCAGTTCCCGCCTATGAGTGAGAACATGCGGTGTTTGGTTTTCTGTTCTTGTGATAGTTTGCTGAGAATGATGGTTTCCAGCTGCATCCATGTCCCTACAAAGGACACAAACTCATCCTTTTTTATGGCTGCATAGTATTCCATGGTGTATATGTGCCACATTCTCTTAATCCAATCTGTCACTGATGGACATTTGGGTTGATTCCAAGTCTTTGCTATTGTGAATAGTGCTGCAATAAACATACGTGTGCATGTGTCTTTATAGCAGCATAATTTATAATCCTTTGGGTATATACCTAGTAATGGGATGGCTGGGTCATATGGTACATCTAGTTCTAGATCCTTGAGGAATCGCCATACTATTTTCCATAATGGTTGAACTAGTTTACAATCCCACCAACAGTGTAAAAGGGTTCCTATTTCTCCACGTGCTCTCCAGCACCTGTTGTTTCCTGACATTTTAATGATCGCCATTCTAACTGGTGTGAGATGGTATCTCATTGTGCTTTTGATTTGCATTTCTCTGATGGCCAGTGATGATGAGCATTTTTTCATGTGTCTGTTGGCTGTATGAATGTCTTCTTTTGAGAAATGTCTGTTCATATCCTTTGCCCACTTTTTGATGGGGTTGTTTGTTTTTTTCTTGTAAATTTGTTTGAGTTCTTTGTAGGTTCTGGATATTAGCCCTTTGTCAGATGAGTAGATTGCAAAAATTTTCTCCCATTCTGTAGGTTGCCTGTTCACTCTGATGGTAGTTTCTTTTGCTGTGCAGAAGCTCTTTAGTTTAATGAGATCCCATTTGTCAATTTTGGCTTTTGCTGCCGTTGCTTTTGGTGTTTTAGACATGAAGTCTTTGCCCATGCCTATGTCCTGAATGGTACTACCTAGGTTTTCCTCTAGGATTTTTATGGTATTAGGTCTAACATTTAAGTCTCTCATCCATCTTGAATTAATTTTCGTATAAGGAGTAAGGAAAGGATCCAGTTTCAGCTTTCTACTTATGGCTAGCCAATTTTCCCAGCACCATTTATTAAATAGGGAATCATTTCCCCATTTCTTGTTTCTCTCAGGCTTGTCAAAGATCAGATGGCTGTAGATGTGTGGTATTATTTCTGAGGACTCTGTTCTGTTCCATTGGTCTATATCTCTGTTTTGGTACCAGTACCATGCTGTTTTGGTTACTGTAGCCTTGTAGTATAGTTTGAAGTCAGGTAGCGTGATGCCTCCAGCTTTGTTCTTTTGACGTAGGATTGTCTTGGAGATGCGGGCTCATTTTTGGTTCCATATGAACTTTAAAGCAGTTTTTTCCAATTCTGTGAAGAAGCTCATTGGTAGCTTGATGGGGATGGCATTGAATCTATAAATTACCTTGGGCAGTATGGCCATTTTCACGATATTGATTCTTCCTATCCATGAGCATGGTATGTTCTTCCATTTGTTTGTGTCCTCTTTTATTTCACTGAGCAGTGGTTTGTAGTTCTCCTTGAAGAGGTCCTTTACATCCCTTGTAAGTTGGATTCCTAGGTATTTTATTCTCTTTGAAGCAATTGTGAATGGAAGTTCATTCCTGATTTGGCTCTCTGTTTGACTGTCACTGGTGTATAAGAATGCTTGTGATTTTTGCACATTAATTTTGTATCCTGAGACTTTGCTGAAGTTGCTTATCAGCTTAAGGAGATTTTGGGCTGAGACAATGGGGTTTTCTAAATATACAATCATGTCGTCTGCAAACAGGGACAATTTGACTTCTTCTTTTCCTAACTGAATCCCCTTGATTTCTTTCTCTTGCCTGATTGCCCTAGCCAGAACTTCCAACACTATGTTGAATAGGAGTGGTGAGAGAGGGCATCCCTGTCTTGTGCCAGTTTTCAAAGGGAATTTTTCCAGTTTTTGCCCATTCAGTATGATATTGGCTGTGGGTTTGTCATAAATAGCTCTTATGATTTTGAGGTACGTTCCATCAATACCGAATTTATTGAGCGTTTTTAGCATGAAGGGCTGTTGAATTTTGTCAAAAGCCTTTTCTGCATCGATTGAGATAATCATGTGGTTCTTGTCTTTGGTTCAGTTTATATGCTGGATTACGTTTATTGATTTGCGAATGTTGAACCAGCCTTGCATCCCAGGGATGAAGCCCACTTGATCATGGTGGATAAGCTTTTTGATGTGCTGCTGAATCCGGTTTGCCAGTATTTTATTGAAGATATTTGCATCGATGTTCATCAGGGATATTGGTCTAAAATTCTCTTTTTTTGTTGTGTCTCTGCCAGGCTTTGGTATCAGGATGATGTTGGCCTCATAAAATGAGTTAGGGAGGATTCCCTCTTTTTCTATTGATTGGAATAGTTTCAGAAGGAATGGTACCAGCTCCTCCTTGTACCTCTGGTAGAAATCAGCTGTGAATCCATCTGGTCCTGGACCTTTTTTGGTTGGTAGGCTATTAATTATTGCCTCAATTTCAGAGCCTACTATTGGTCTATTCAGGGATTCGACTTCTTCCTGGTTTAGTCTTGGAAGAGTGTAAGTGTCCAGGAAATTATCCATTTCTTCTAGATTTTCCAGTTTATTTGCATAGAGGTGTTTATAGTATTCTCTGATGGTAGTTTGTATTTCTGTGGGGTCAGTGGTGATATCCCCTTTATCATTTTTAATTGCGTCGATTTGATTCTTCTCTCTTTTCTTCTTTATTAGTCTTGCTAGTGGTCTGTCAATTTTGTTGATCTTTTCAAAAAACCAACTCCTGGATTCATTGATTTTTTTGGAGGCTTTTTTGTGTCTCTATCTCCTTCAGTTCTGCTCTGATCTTAGTTATTTCTTGCCTTCTGCTAGCTTTCGAATGTGTTTGCTCTTGCTTCTCTAGTTCTTTTAATTGCGATGTTAGAGTGTCAATTTTAGATCTTTCCTGCTTTCTCTTGTGGGCATTTAGTGCTATAAATTTCCCTCTACACACTGCTTTAAATGTGTCCCAGAGATTCTGGTATGTTGTATCTTTGTTCTCATTGGTTTCAAAGAACATCTTTATTTCTGCCATCATTTCGCTATGTACCCAGTAGTCATTCAGGAGCAGGTTGTTCAGTTTCCATGTAGTTGAGCGGTTTTGATTGAGTTTCTTAGTCCTGAGTTCTAATTTGATTGCACTGTGGTCTGAGAGACAGTTTGTTATAATTTCTGTTCTTGTACATTTGCTGAGGAGTGCTTTACTTCCAATTACATGGTCAATTTTGGAGTAAGTACGATGTGGTGCTGAGAAGAATGTATATTCTGTTGATTTGGGGTGGAGAGTTCTATAGATGTCTATTAGGTCTTCTTGCTGCAGAGATGAGTTCAATTCCTGGATATCCTTGTTAGCTTTCTGTCTCGTTGATCTGTCTAATGTTGACAGTGGAGTGTTGAAGTCTCCCATTATTATTGCACGGGAGTCTAAGTCTCTTTGTAAGTCTCTAAGGACTTGCTTTATGAATCTGGGTGCTCCTGTATTGGGTGCATATATATTTAGGATAGTTAGCTCTTCCTGTTGAATTGATCCCTTTACCATTATGTAATGGCCTTCTTTGTCTCTTTTGATCTTTGATGGTTTAAAGTCTGTTTTATCAGAGACTAGTATTGCAACCCCCGCTTTTTTTTGTTCTCCATTTGCTTGGTAAATCTTCCTCCATCCCTTTATTTTGAGCCTATGTATGTCTCTGCGTGTGAGATGGGTCTCCTGAATACAGCAGACTGATGGATCTTGACTCTTTATCCAGTTTGCCAGTCTGTGTCTTTTAATTGGAGCATTTAGTCCATTTAAATTTAAGGTTAAGATTGTTATGTGTGAACTTGATCCTGCCATTATGATATTAACTGGTTATTTTGCTCATTAGTTGATGCAGTTTCTTCCTAGCCTTGATTGTCTTTACATTTTGGCATGTTTTTGCAATGGCTGGTACCGGTTGTTCCTTTCCATGTTTAGTGCTTCCTTCAGGGTCTCTCGTAAGGCAGGCCTAGTGGTGACAAAATCTCTAAGCATTTGCTTATCTGTAAAGGATTTTATTTCTCCTTCACTTATGAAACTTAGTTTGGCTGGATATAAAATTCTGGGTTTAAAATTCTTTTCTTTAAGAATGTTGAATATTGGCCCCCACTCTCTTCTGGCTTGAAGAGTTTCTGCCGAGAGATCTGCTGTTAGTCTGATGGGCTTCCCTTTGTGAAAAACCCGACCTTTCTCTCTGGCTGCCCTTAAGATTTTTTCCTTCATTTCAACTTTGGTGAATCTGGCAATTATGTGTCTTGGAGTTGCTCTTCTCGAGGAGTATCTTTGTGGCGTTCTCTGTATTTCCTGGATTTGAATGTTGGCCTGCCCTACTAGGTTGGGGAAGTTCTCCTGGATGATATCCTGAAGAGTGTTTTCCAACTTGGTTCCATTTTCCCCCTCACTTTCAGGCACCCCAATCAGACGTAGATTTGGTCTTTTTACATAATCCCATACTTCTTGCAGGCTTTGTTCATTTCTTTTTCTTCTTTTTTCTTTTGGTTTCTCTTCTCGCTTCATTTCATTCATTTGATCCTCCATCGCTGACATTCTTTCTTCCAGTTGATCGAGTCGGTTACTGAAGCTTGTGCATTTGTCACGTATTTCTCGTGCCATGGTTTTCGTCTCTTTCATTTCGTTTGTGAGCTTCTCTGCATTAATGACTCTAGCCATCAATTCTTCCACTTTTTTTTCAAGATTTTTAGTTTCTTTGCGCTGGGTACGTAATTCCTCCTTTAGCTCTGAGAAATTTGATGGACTGAAGCCTTCTTCTCTCATGTCGTCAAAGTCATTCTCCGTCCAGCTTTGATCTGTTGCTGGCGATGAGCTGCGCTCCTTTGCCGGGGGAGATGCGCTCTTATTTTTTGAATTTCCAGCTTTTCTGCCCTGCTTTTTCCCCATCTTTGTGGTTTTATCTGCCTCTGGTCTTTGATGATGGTGATGTACTGATGGGGTTTTGGTGTAGGTGTCCTTCCTGTTTGATAGCTTTCCTTCTAACAGTCAGGATCCTCAGCTGTAGGTTGTAGCTGTAGGAGATTGCTTGAGGTCCACTCCAGACCCTGTTTGCCTGGGTATCAGCAGCAGAGGATGCAGAAGATAGAATATTTATGAACAGCGAGTGTACCTGTCTGATTCTTGCTTTGAAAGCTTCCTCTCAGGGGTGTACTCCACCCTGTGAGGTGTGGGGTGTCAGACTGCCCCTAGTGGGGGATGTCTCCCAGTTAGGCTACTCAGGGGTCAGGGACCCACTTGAGCAGGGAGTCTGTCCCTTCTCAGATCTCAACCTCCGTGTTGGGAGATCCACTGCTCTCTTCAAAGCTGTCAGACAGAGTCGTTTGCGTCTGCAGAGCTGCTGCGTTTGTTATTGTTTATTGTGCCCTGTCCCCAGAGGTGGAGTCTACAGAGACAGGCAGGTTTCCTTGAGCTGCTGTGAGCTCCACCCAGTTCGAGCTTCCCAGCAGCTATGTTTACCTACTTAAGCCTCAGCAATGGTGGGCGCCCCTCCCCCAGCCTCACTGCTGCCTTGCCGGTAGATCACAGACTGCTGTGCTAGCAATGAGGGAGGCTCCGTGGGTGTGGGACCCTCCCGGCCAGGTGTGGGATATGATCTCCTGGTGTGCCTGTTTGCTTAAAGCACAGTATTGGGGTGGGAGTTACCCGATTATCCAGGTGTTGTGTGTCTCAGTTCCCCTGGCTAGGAAAAGGGATTCCCTTCCCCCTTGCGCTTTCCAGGTGAGGCAATGCCTCGCCCTGCTTCAGCTCTCGCTGGTCAGGCTGCAGCAGCTGACAAGCACCGATCGTCTGGCACTCCCCAGTGAGATGAACCCAGTACCTCAGTTGAAAATGCAGAAATCACCGGTCTTCTGTGTCGCTCGCGCTGGGAGTTGGAGACTGGAGCTGTTCCTATTTGGCCATCTTGCTCCGCCCCTCCTCAGTTGAAAATGCAGAAATCACCGGTCTTCTGTGTCGCTCGCGCTGGGAGTTGGAGACTGGAGCTGTTCCTATTCTGCCATTCGCGAAAGGCTTCTTCAGGGGAAAGCTGTAACTCTGTGAGATGAATTAACAGAACACAAAGCCGTTTCTCGGAAAGCTTCTTTCCAGTTTTTTACCGGAGATATTTCCTTTTTCACCATAGCCCTCTACGGGCTTCCCAATATCCCTTTGTAAATTCCACAAGAACAGACTTAGCGAAAGTCTTCTTGAAGGGAACGCTGTAACTCTGTGAGGTCATTAACAGAACACATAGCAGTTTCTCAGATACCTTCTTTTCAGTTTTTATCTTAGCATATTTCCTTTTTCAACATAGCCCTCAATGGGCTTCCAAATATCACATTGCAAATTCCACAACAACAGCCTCAGTGAACGGTTCCTTGCGGGAAAGCTGTAACTCTGTGAGATGAATTAACAGAACACAAAGCAGTTTCTCAGAAAGATTCTTTCCAGTTTTTAACGGAAGATATTTCCTTTTTCACCGTAGCCCTCTATGGGCTTCCAAATATCACTTTGCAAATTCCACAAGAACAGTCTTAGCGAAAGGTTTCTTGAGAAAGGCTACTTGAGGGGAAACCGTAACTCTGGTAGTTGAATTAACAGAACACAAAGCAGTTTCTCAGAAAGCTTATTTTCAGTTTTTATCCTAGGATATTTCCTTTCTCACCATAGACCTCTATGGGCTTCCAAATATCACTTTGCAAATTCCACAAGAACCGTCTTAGCGAAAGGCTTCTTGAGGGGAAAGCTGTAACTCTGTGAGATGAATTAACAGAACACAAAGCAGTTTCTCAGAAAGTTTCTTTGCAGTTTCTATTTTAGGATATTTACTTTTTCACCATAGCCCTCTATGGGCTTCCAAATATCGCTTTGCAAATTCTACAAGAACAGCTATAACTATAGGATTCCTGAGGGAAGGCTGTAACACTGTGAGATGAATTAACAGAACACAAAGCAGTTTCTCAGAAGTCTCTCAGAAAGCTTCTTTCCAGTTTTTAACTGAAGATATTTCCTTTTTCACCATGGCCCTTTATGGGCTTCCAAATGTCACGTTGCAAATTCCACAAGAACAGTCTTAGTGAAAGGCTTCTTGAGGGGAAAGCTGTAACACTGTGAGATTAATTAATGGAACACAAAGCTGTCTCTCAGAAAGCTTCTTTCCAGTTTCTTAAGGAAGATATTTTCTCTTTCACCATAGCCATCTATGGGCTTCCAAATATCACTTTGCAAATTCCACAAGAACAGTCTTAGGGAAAGGCTTCTTAAGTGGAAAGCTGTAACTCTGTGACATGAATTAACAGAACACAAGTCAGTTTCTCAGAAAGATTCTTTACAGTTTTTCATGGAAGATATTTTCTTTTTCACCATTGCCCTCTATGGGCTTCCTAATATTACTTTCCAAATTTCACAAGAACAGTCTTAGTGAACGGCTTCCTGAGGGGAAAGCTGTAACTCTGTGAGATGAACTAACAGAACACTAAGCAGTTTTTCAGAAAGTTTCTTTTCGGTTTTTATCTTAGTGTATTTCCTTTTTCACCATAGCCCCTTTGAGCTTCCAAACATCACTTTGCAGTTTCCACAAGAACAGTCTCAGAGAAAGACTTCTTGAGGGGAAAGCTGTAACTCTGTGAGATGAATTAACAGAACACAAAGCAGTTTGTCAGAAAGCTTCTTTCCAGTTTTTAACTGAAGATATTTCCTTTTTCACCATAGTCCTCTATGGGCTTCCAAATATCACTCTGCAAATTCCACAAGAGCAGTCTTAGCGAAAGGATTCTTGAGGGGAAAGCGGTAATTGTGTGAGATGAATTAAGAGAATACAAAGCAGTCTCTCAGAAAGCTTCTTTCCAGTTTTTCACTGAAGATATTTCCTTTTTCACCATGGCCCTTTATGGGCTTCCAAATATCACTTTGCAAATTCCACAAGATGAGTCTTCGCGAAAGGCTTCTTTATTTATTTATTTATTTATTTATTTATTTATTTATTTATTTAAATTTATTTATCATAATTAAACTTCAACTTGTAGGGTACATGTGCACAACGTGCAGGTTTGCTACATATGTATTCTTGTGCCATGTTGGTGTGCTGCACCCATCAACTCGTCATTTACATCAGGTATAACTCCCAATGCAATCCCTCCCCGCTCCCCCCTCCCCATGATAGGCCCCGGTGTGTGATGTTCCCCTTCCCGAGTCCAAGTGATCTCATTGTTCAGTTCCCGCCTATGAGTGAGAACATGCGGTGTTTGGTTTTCTGTTCTTGTGATAGTTTGCTGAGAATGATGGTTTCCAGCTGCATCCATGTCCCTACAAAGGACACAAACTCATCCTTTTTTATGGCTGCATAGTATTCCATGGTGTATATGTGCCACATTCTCTTAATCCAATCTGTCACTGATGGACATTTGGGTTGATTCCAAGTCTTTGCTATTGTGAATAGTGCTGCAATAAACATACGTGTGCATGTGTCTTTATAGCAGCATAATTTATAATCCTTTGGGTATATACCTAGTAATGGGATGGCTGGGTCATACGGTACATCTAGTTCTAGATCCTTGAGGAATCGCCATACTATTTTCCATAATGGTTGAACTAGTTTACAATCCCACCAACAGTGTAAAAGTGTTCCTATTTCTCCACGTGCTCTCCAGCACCTGTTGTTTCCTGACATTTTAATGATCGCCATTCTAACTGGTGTGAGATGGTATCTCATTGTGCTTTTGATTTGCATTTCTCTGATGGCCAGTGATGATGAGCATTTTTTCATGTGTCTGTTGGTGTATGAATGTCTTCTTTTGAGAAATGTCTGTTCATATCCTTTGCCCACTTTTTGATGGGGTTGTTTGTTTTTTTCTTGTAAATTTGTTTGAGTTCTTTGTAGGTTCTGGATATTAGCCCTTTGTCAGATGAGTAGATTGCAAAAATTTTCTCCCATTCTGTAGGTTGCCTGTTCACTCTGATGGTAGTTTCTTTTGCTGTGCAGAAGCTCTTTAGTTTAATGAGATCCCATTTGTCAATTTTGGCTTTTGCTGCCGTTGCTTTTGGTGTTTTAGACATGAAGTCTTTGCCCATGCCTATGTCCTGAATGGTACTACCTAGGTTTTCCTCTAGGATTTTTATGGTATTAGGTCTAACATTTAAGTCTCTAATCCATCTTGAATTAATTTTCGTATAAGGAGTAAGGAAAGGATCCAGTTTCAGCTTTCTACTTATGGCTAGCCAATTTTCCCAGCACCATTTATTAAATAGGGAATCCTTTCCCCATTTCTTGTTTCTCTCAGGCTTGTCAAAGATCAGATGGCTGTAGATGTGTGGTATTATTTCTGAGGACTCTGTTCTGTTCCATTGGTCTATATCTCTGTTTTTGTACCAGTACCATGCTGTTTTGGTTACTGTAGCCTTGTAGTATAGTTTGAAATCAGGTAGCGTGATGCCTCCAGCTTTGTTCTTTTGACGTAGGATTGTCTTGGAGATGCGGGCTCTTTTTTGGTTCCATATGAACTTTAAAGCAGTTTTTTCCAATTCTGTGAAGAAGCTCATTGGTAGCTTGATGGGGATGGCATTGAATCTATAAATTACCTTGGGCAGTATGGCCATTTTCATGATATTGATTCTTCCTATCCATGAGCATGGTATGTTCTTCCATTTGTTTGTGTCCTCTTTTATTTCACTGAGCAGTGGTTTGTAGTTCTCCTTGAAGAGGTCCTTTACATCCCTTGTAAGTTGGATTCCTAGGTATTTTATTCTCTTTGAAGCAATTGTGAATGGAAGTTCATTCCTGATTTGGCTCTCTGTTTGACTGTCACTGGTGTATAAGAATGCTTGTGATTTTTGCACATTAATTTTGTATCCTGAGACTTTGCTGAAGTTGCTTATCAGCTTAAGGAGATTTTGGGCTGAGACAATGGGGTTTTCTAAATATACAATCATGTCGTCTGCAAACAGGGACAATTTGACTTCTTCTTTTCCTAACTGAATCCCCTTAATTTCTTTCTCTTGCCTGATTGCCCTAGCCAGAACTTCCAACACTATGTTGAATAGGAGTGGTGAGAGAGGGCATCCCTGTCTTGTGCCAGTTTTCAAAGGGAATTTTTCCAGTTTTTGCCCATTCAGTATGATATTGGCTGTGGGTTTGTCATAAATAGCTCTTATGATTTTGAGGTACGTTCCATCAATACCGAATTTATTGAGCGTTTTTAGCATGAAGGGCTGTTGAATTTTGTCAAAAGCCTTTTCTGCATCGATTGAGATAATCATGTGGTTCTTGTCTTTGGTTCAGTTTATATGCTGGATTACGTTTATTGATTTGCAAATGTTGAACCAGCCTTGCATCCCAGGGATGAAGCCCACTTGATCATGGTGGATAAGCTTTTTGATGTGCTGCTGAATCCGGTTTGCCAGTATTTTATTGAGGATTTTTGCATCGATGTTCATCAGGGATATTGGTCTAAAATTCTCTTTTTTTGTTGTGTCTCTGCCAGGCTTTGGTATCAGGATGATGTTGGCCTCATAAAATGAGTTAGGGAGGATTCCCTCTTTTTCTATTGATTGGAATAGTTTCAGAAGGAATGGTACCAGCTCCTCCTTGTACCTCTGGTAGAAATCAGCTGTGAATCCATCTGGTCCTGGACTTTTTTTGGTTGGTAGGCTATTAATTATTGCCTCAATTTCAGAGCCTACTATTGGTCTATTCAGGAATTCAAATTTTCTTGGTTTAGTCTTGGAAGAGTGTAAGTGTCCAGGAAATTATCCATTTCTTCTAGATTTTCCAGTTTATTTGCATAGAGGTGTTTATAGTATTCTCTGATGGTAGTTTGTATTTCTGTGGGGTCAGTGGTGATATCCCCTTTATCATTTTTAATTGCGTCGATTTGATTCTTCTCTCTTTTCTTCTTTATTAGTCTTGCTAGTGGTCTGTCAATTTTGGTGATCTTTTCAAAAAACCAACTCCTGGATTCATTGATTTTTTGGAGGCTTTTTTGTGTCTCTATCTCCTTCAGTTCTGCTCTGATCTTAGTTATTTCTTGCCTTCTGCTAGCTTTCGAATGTGTTTGCTCTTGCTTCTCTAGTTCTTTTAATTGCGATGTTAGAGTGTCAATTTTAGATCTTTCCTGCTTTCTCTTGTGGGCATTTAGTGCTATAAATTTCCCTCTACACACTGCTTTAAATGTGTCCCAGAGATTCTGGTATGTTGTATCTTTGTTCTCATTGGTTTCAAAGAACATCTTTATTTCTGCCTTCATTTCGTTATGTACCCAGTATTCATTCAGGAGCAGGTTGTTCAGTTTCCATGTAGTTGAGCGGTTTTGATTGAGTTTCTTAGTCCTGAGTTCTAATTTGATTGCACTGTGGTCTGAGAGACAGTTTGTTATAATTTCTGTTCTTGTACATTTGCTGAGGAGTGCTTTACTTCCAATTACGTGGTCAATTTTGGAGTAAGTACGATGTGGTGCTGAGAAGAATGTATATTCTGTTGATTTGGGGTGGAGAGTTCTATAGATGTCTATTAGGTCTTCTTGCTGCAGAGATGAGTTCAATTCCTGGATATCCTTGTTAACTTTCTGTCTCGTTGATCTGTCTAATGTTGACAGTGGAGTGTTGAAGTCTCCCATTATTATTGCACGGGAGTCTAAGTCTCTTTGTAAGTCTCTAAGGACTTGCTTTATGAATCTGGGTGCTCCTGTATTGGGTGCATATATATTTAGGATAGTTAGCTCTTCCTGTTGAATTGATCCCTTTACCATTATGTAATGGCCTTCTTTGTCTCTTTTGATCTTTGATGGTTTAAAGTCTGTTTTATCAGAGACTAGTATTGCAACCCCCGCTTTTTTTTGTTCTCCATTTGCTTGGTAAATCTTCCTCCATCCCTTTATTTTGAGCCTATGTATGTCTCTGCGTGTGAGATGGGTCTCCTGAATACAGCAGACTGATGGATCTTGACTCTTTATCCAGTTTGCCAGTCTGTGTCTTTTAATTGGAGCATTTAGTCCATTTAAATTTAAGGTTAAGATTGTTATGTGTGAACTTGATCCTGCCATTATGATATTAACTGGTTATTTTGCTCATTAGTTGATGCAGTTTCTTCCTAGCCTTGATTGTCTTTACATTTTGGCATGTTTTTGCAATGGCTGGTACCGGTTGTTCCTTTCCATGTTTAGTGCTTCCTTCAGGGTCTCTCGTAAGGCAGGCCTAGTGGTGACAAAATCTCTAAGCATTTGCTTATCTGTAAAGGATTTTATTTCTCCTTCACGTATGAAACTTAGTTTGGCTGGATATAAAATTCTGGGTTTAAAATTCTTTTCTTTAAGAATGTTTAATATTGGCCCCCACTCTCTTCTGGCTTGAAGAGTTTCTGCCGAGAGATCTGCTGTTAGTCTGATGGGCTTCCCTTTGTGGGTAACCCGACCTTTCTCTCTGGCTGCCCTTAAGATTTTTTCCTTCATTTCAACTTTGGTGAATCTGGCAGTTATGTGTCTTGGAGTTGCTCTTCTCGAGGAGTATCTTTGTGGCGTTCTCTGTATTTCCTGGATTTGAATGTTGGCCTGCCCTACTAGGTTGGGGAAGTTCTCCTGGATGATATCCTGAAGAGTGTTTTCCAACTTGGTTCCATTTTCCCCCTCACTTTCAGGCACCCCAATCAGACGTAGATTTGGTCTTTTTACATAATCCCATACTTCTTGCAGGCTTTGTTCATTTCTTTTTCTTCTTTTTTCTTTTGGTTTCTCTTCTCGCTTCATTTCATTCATTTGATCCTCCATCGCTGACATTCTTTCTTCCAGTTGATCGAGTCGGTTACTGAAGCTTGTGCATTTGTCACGTATTTCTCGTGCCATGGTTTTCGTCTCTTTCATTTCGTTTGTGAGCTTCTCTGCATTAATGACTCTAGCCATCAATTCTTCCACTTTTTTTTCAAGATTTTTAGTTTCTTTGCGCTGGGTACGTAATTCCTCCTTTAGCTCTGAGAAATTTGATGGACTGAAGCCTTCTTCTCTCATGTCGTCAAAGTCATTCTCCGTCCAGCTTTGATCTGTTGCTGGCGATGAGCTGCGCTCCTTTGCCGGGGGAGATGCGCTCTTATTTTTTGAACTTCCAGGTTTTCTGCCCTGCTTTTTCCCCATCTTTGTGGTTTTATCTGCCTCTGGTATTTGATGATGGTGATGTACTGATGGGGTTTTGGTGTAGGTGTCCTTCCTGTTTGATAGCTTTCGTTCTAACAGTCAGGATCCTCAGCTGTGGGTTGTAGCTGTAGGAGATTGCTTGAGGTCCACTCCAGACCCTGTTTGCCTGGGTATCAGCAGCAGAGGATGCAGAAGATAGAATATTTCTGAACAGCGAGTGTACCTGCCTGATTCTTGCTTTGAAAGCTTCCTCTCAGGGGTGTACTCCACCCTGTGAGGTGTGGGGTGTCAGACTGCCCCTAGTTTTGGGATGTCTCCCAGTTAGGCTACTCAGGGGTCAGGGACCCACTTGAGCAGGGAGTCTGTCCCTTCTCAGATCTCAACCTCCGTGTTGGGAGATCCACTGCTCTCTTCAAAGCTGTCAGACAGAGTCGTTTGCGTCTGCAGAGCTGCTGCGTTTGTTATTGTTTATTGTGCCCTGTCCCCAGAGGTGGAGTCTACAGAGACAGGCAGGTTTCCTTGAGCTGCTGTGAGCTCCACCCAGTTCGAGCTTCCCAGCAGCTTTGTTTACCTACTTAAGCCTCAGCAATGGCGGGCGCCCCTCCCCCAGCCTCGCTGCTGCCTTGCCGGTAGATCACAGACTGCTGTGCTAGCAATGAGGGAGGCTCCGTGGGTGTGGGACCCTCCCGGCCAGGTGTGGGATATGATCTCCTGGTGTGCCTGTTTGCTTAAAGCACAGTATTGGGGTGGGAGTTACCCGATTTTCCAGGTGTTGTGTGTCTCAGTTCCCCTGGCTAGGAAAAGGGATTCCCTTCCCCCTTGTGCTTTCCAGGTGAGGCAATGCCTTGCCCTGCTTCAGCTCTCGCTGGTCAGGCTGCAGCAGCTGACCAGCACCGATCGTCTGGCACTCCCCAGTGAGATGAACCCAGTACCTCAGTTGAAAATGCAGAAATCACCGTTCTTCTGTGTCGCTCGCGCTGGGAGTTGGAGACTGGAGCTGTTCCTATTTGGCCATCTTGCTCCGCCCCTCCTCAGTTGAAAACGCAGAAATCACCGGTCTTCTGTGTCACTCGCGCTGGGAGTTGGAGACTGGAGCTGTTCCTATTCGGCCATCCGCGAAAGGCTTCTTGAGGGGAAAGCTGTAACTCTGTGAGATTAATTAATGGAACACAAAGCAGTCTCTCAGAAAGCTTCTTTCCACCTTTTTAGGAAGATATTTCCTTTTTCACCACAGTTCTCTATGGGCTTCCAAATATCTCTTTGCAAATTACACAAGAACAGTCTTAGGGTAAGGCTTCTTGAGTGGAATGTTGTGACTCTGTGACATGAATTATCAGAACACAAGGTAGTTTCTCAGAAAGATTCTTTACAGTTTTTAATGGAAGATATTTTCTTTTTCACCATAGCCCTCTATGGGCTTCCAAATATTACTTTCCAAATTTCCCAAGAACAGTCTTATTGAACGGCTTCTTGAGGGGAAAGCTGTAACACTGTGAGATGAATTAAGAGAACACTAAGCAGTTTCTCAGAAAGCTTCGTTTCAGTTTTTATCTTAGGATATTACCTTTTTCACCATAGCCTTCTAAGGTCTTCCAAATATCCCTTTGCAAATTCCACAAGAACATTCTTAGGGAAAGGCTTCTTGAGGGGAAAGCTGTAACTCTGTGAAATGAATTAACAGAACACAAAGCAGTTTCTCAGAAAGCTTCTTTCCAGTTTTTAACTGAAAATGTTTCCTTTTTCACCGTAATCCTCCATGGCCTTCCAAATGTGACTTTGCAAATTCCACAAGAACCGCCATCGCGAAAGTCTTCTTGAGGGGAAAGCTGTAACTCTGTGAGATAAATTGACAGAACACAAAGCAGTTTCTCAGAAAGCTTCTTTTCATTTTTTATCTTAGGATACCTCCTTTTTCACCATAGCCCTCTGTGGGCTTCCAAATATCACTTTGCAAATTCCACAAGAACAGTCTTAGGTAAAGGCTTCATGAGGGGAAAGCTGTAAGTCTCTGAGATGAATTAACAGAACACAAAGTAGTTTCTCAGAAATCTTCTTTCCAGATTTTAACGTAAGATACTTCCTTTTTCACCATAGCCCCCTATGGGCTTCCAAATATCCCTTTTCAAATTCCACAAGATCAGCGTTTGCTAAAAGTTACTTGAGATGAAATTTTTAACACTGTGAGATGAATTAACAGAACACAGAGCAGTTTCTCAGAAAGCTTCTTTACACTTTTTAACGGAAGATATTTTCTTTTTCACCATAGCCCTCTATGGGCTTCCAAATATCACTTTGCAAATTCCACAAGAACAGTCTTAGCGAAAAGCTTCTTGAGGTGAAAGATGTAACTCTGTGAGATGAATTAACAGAACACAAAGCAGTTTCTCAGAAGCTTCTTTCCTGTTTCTAACGGAAGTTATTTCCTTTTTCACCGTAGCCCTCTATGGGCTTCCAAATATCACTTTGCAAATTCCAGAAGAACAGTCTTAGCGAAAAGCTTCTTGAGGAGAAAGCTGTATCTCTGTGAGATGAATTAACAGAACACAATGCAGTTTCTTAGAAGGGTTCTTTTCAGTTTTTATCTTAGGATATTTCCTATTTCACCATAGCCCTCTATGGGCTTCCAAATATCACTTTGCAAATTCCACAAGAACAGCTTTAGCAAAAGGCTTCCTGAGGGGAAAGCTGTAACTCTGTGAGATGAATTAACAGAACACAAAGCAGTTTCTCAGAAAGCTTCTTTCCAGTTTTTAACAGAAGATATTTCCTTTTTCACCATATCCTTCTATGGCTTTCCAAATATCACTTTGAATTTCCACAAGAACAGTCTTAGTGAAAGGCTTCTTGAGGGGAAAGCTGTAACTCTCTGAGATGAATTAACAGAACACAAAGCAGTTTCTCAGAAAGTTTCTTTCCACTTTTTTTTTAATATTACATGCTTAATTTCTTTTTTATTTATATAATTTTGTGTAACAATCACTCATGAAATATCAGAATTCTTATTACTTAGTACATAAAGAATATTCAACAACTATTGTTGCCGTAGAAAGCTAGTCAAGTACGAGCAGGGCAGGAGAGGGCTCCCCTCTTCCACACACCAAATGTGTTGGGAGACCCTCAGTTGATGGTCAAGGGGTTGTTAACTGTTTCTCTAAAGTAGTAATTGGTCATACCTGGCGTCAAGGAAATTCAGGCTTCTAATAGAAAACACCTGAAACTGATCAGCAAATTCCCAATGAGATCTCAGGAGTGAGGAGAAGTAAGGCAAGATCCCGGAAGTATGCCAATGTATAAAACCCCAAGTCAAGAAGTCAAGCTGTGCACTTGGCTTCTCAAGTCTCCCACTTGGTCCTCTTCCAGGTTGTACTTCCCTTCTTTTCCTTTCTGTTTTAAAGCCTTTTAATAAACCTTCACTCCTGCTCTGAGAATTACCTCTGTCTCACTTTCTGCCTTATGCCCCTTAGTGGAATTCCTTCTGAGGAAGCAAGAATGGAGGGAGCTGCAAACCTATACAGATTCGCCGCCAATGTCTCCAGAACTCGGATGTCTTCCACAGGTAATAACATTGCTTTAAATATTTTTCATAATTATATCATGCTAAAAAACTAAGTATAACAGTGTCAAATACAAATACAATTAAAGCTTTTTGAATTCTATTTTACTTTACAAGGTTTTTTAAATCAAGTATGATTTTTCCTGGTGCAATTAAATTATAATTCTTTTCATATTTATATTTAATCATTTTATATAGAATTATTTTATATTTCTAGTACTTATTATTCTAGTATATCTCTTTTAGGCTTACTTTATGTCTCCCTTTTATAAAAATAAGTAAAATATATATTTGATACATTACAATAACTTAGCAAAATGCTCAGGTATAATGCTATTTAAAAATTAATATACCATATTTATATAATAATGCTATAATTTTCTCATAAAATAATAAATCTTTTTAATGTTTGAAATTATAGGATGATAAGTGGTCTTTAATTTATTCCCCTTGTTTGAATTTTCAGTAGTGAATATGTTCTTTCAAAAATATTTTTATGATAAATTCCAAATGCATACAATAGTGGATTACCTCTAGGTACTCATCATTCATTTCACCAACATCAACACTTGTCCAATTCCTTTTGTCTTCACTCACTTCTCCCCTTTTCCCCCAACCGCATTCCTGCCACAACTGCTGACTCATTCCGTTCAAAGGATTGTTTGGTCAATCCTTTTGTAACAATTTAGTTATGTGCTTTTCCTAAAAAATAAGTGGTAGATTATTTTTTATTTTTTATTTTTTAAAATTATTTATTTCAATTTTGTGGGTATATAGTACATATATGAATTTATGGGGTGCATGAGATGTTCTGATTCAGGCATGCAATGAATAATAATCACATCATGTAAAATGGGGTATCCATTCTCTCAAGCATTTATCCTTTGTGTTACAAGCAATCCAATTAGACTCTTTTAGTTATTTTAAAATGCACAGTTAAATTATTACTGACTATACTCGCCTTGTTGTGCTATCAAATACTAGATCTTATTTATTCTTTCTGTTTTTTTGTACCCATTAACCATCTCCAGCTTTGCCTCAAACCCCCACTACCCTTCCCAGCCTCTGGTAACCACGCTTCTACTCTCTATCTCCATGAGTTCAATTGTTCTGATTTTTAGATCTCACAAATAAGTGAGAACATGAAATTAGAATTATTATTAAACAGATCTCAAAATGTGACTTAGTTGCGTATCTTCTCCTCCTCTCCCTGTATCAACATGTTTCAGCCTGGAAGCCTCTAGTGGGAAGGAGGGATGTGGTTGGTTGCTTCTTTTTTTTTTTTTTTTTTTTTTTTTATATATTTTAAGCTCTAGGGTACATGTGCATAACGTGCAGGTTTGTTACATATGTATAATTGTGCCCTGTTGCTGTGCTGCACCCATCAACTCGTCAGTACCCATCAACTCGTCATTTACATCAGGTATAACTCCCAATGCAATCCCTACCCCCTCCCCCCTCCCCATGATAGGCCCCGGTGTGTGATGTTCCCCTTCCCGAGTCCAAGTGATCTCATTGTTCAGTTCCCGCCTATGAGTGAGAACATGCGGTGTTTGGTTTTCTGTTCTTGTGATAGTTTGCTGAGAATGATGGTTTCCAGCTGCATCCATGTCCCTACAAAGGACACAAACTCATCCTTTTTTATGGCTGCATAGTATTCCATGGTGTATATGTGCCACATTTTCTTAATCCAATCTGTCACTGATGGACATTTGGGTTGATTCCAAGTCTTTGCTATTGTGAATAGTGCTGCAATAAACATACGTGTGCATGTGTCTTTATAGCAGCATAATTTATAATCCTTTGGGTATATACCTAGTAATGGGATGGCTGGGTCATATGGTACATCTAGTTCTAGATCCTTGAGGAATCGCCATACTATTTAGCGAAAGGCTTCTTGAGGGAAAAGCTGTAACTCTGTGAGATGAAGTAACAGAACACAAAGCAGTTTCTCAGAAAGCTTCTTTCCACTTTTTAATGGAAGGTATTTCCTTTTTCACCATGGCCCTCTAAGGGCTTTCAAATATCACTTTCCAAATTCCACAAGAACAGTCTTAGTGAAATATTTATTGAGGAGAGAGCTGTAAATCTATGAAATGAATAAACAGAACACAAAGCAGTTTCTCAGAAAGCTTCCTTCCAGTTTTTAACGGAAGAAATTTCCTTTTCACCATATCCCTCTCTGGGCTTCCAAATATCACTTTGCAAATTCCACAAGAACAGTCACAGGGAAAGGCTTCTTGAGGGGAAAGCTGTAACTATGTTGGAAGAATTAACAGAACACAAGCAGTTTTTCAGAAAACTTCTTTCAAGTTTTTAACGGAAGATATTTCCTTTTTCACCGTAGCCTTCTATGGGCTTCCAAATATCACTTTGCAAATTCCACAAGAACAGTCTTAGCGAAAGGCTTCTTGAGGGGAAAGCTGTACTATGTGAGATGAATTAACAGAACACAAAGCAATTTCTCAGAAAGCTTCTTTCCAGTTTTTAAAGGAAGGTATTTCCTTTTTCACCATAGCTCTCTATGAGCTACCAAATATCACTTTGCCAATTCCACATGAACAGTATTAGTGAAAGGCTTCTTGACGTGAAATCCGTAAGTCTGTGAGATGAATTAACAGAACAGAAAGCAGTTTCTCAGAAAGCTTCTTTGCAGTTTATAACACAAGATATTTCCTTTTTCACCATAGCCCTCTATGGGCTTCCAAATATCACTTTGCAAATTCCACAAGAACAGTCTTAGCGAAAGGCTTCTTGAGGGGAAAGCTGTAACTCTGTGAGATGAATTAACAGAACGCAAAGCAGTTTCTCAGAAAGCTTCTTTCCACTTTTTAACGGAAGATATTTCCTTTTTCAAAATTGCCCTCTAAGGGCTTCCAAATACCACTTTGCAATAGCACAAGAACAGTATTAGCGAAAGGCTTCTTGATGGGAAAGCAGAAACACTGTGAGATGAACTAACACAACACAAAGCAGTTTCTCAGAAAGCTTCTTTCCTGTTTTTTAGGGAAGTTATTTCCTTTTTCACCATAGCCCTCTAAGGGTTTCCAAATATCTCTTTGCAAATTCCACAAGAACAGTCTTAGCGAAAGGCTTCTTGAGGGGAAACCTGTAACTCTGTGAGATGAATTAACAGAACACAAAGCAATTTCTCAGAAAGCTTCTCTCGGTTTTTAAAGGAAGATACTTCCTTTTTAATCATAGCCCTCTATGGGTTTCCAAATATCACTTTGCAACTTCCACAAGAACAGTCTTAGCAAAAGGTTTCTTGAGGGGAAAGCTGTAATTCTGTGAGATGAATTAACAGAACACAAAGCAGATTCTCAGAAAGCTTCTTTCCAGTTTTTAACTAAAGATATTTCCTTATTCAATAGCCTTCTATGGGCTTCCCAATATCACTTTGCCAATTCCACAAGAACAGACTTAGCGAAAGGCTTCTTGAGGTGAAATCCGTAAGTCTGTGAGATGAATTAACAGAACAGAAAGCAGTTTCTCAGAAAGCTTCTTTGCAGTTTTTCACGGAAGATATTTCCTTTTTCACCATAGCCCTCTATGGGCTTCCAAATATCACTTTGCAAATTCCACAAGAACAGTCTTAGCAAACGGCTTCTTGAGGGGAAAGCTGTAACTATGTTGGAAGAATTAACAGAACACAAGCAGTTTCTCAGAAAGCTTCGTTCAAATTTTTAACGGAAGATATTTCCTTTTTCACCGTAGCCTTCTATGGGCTTCCAAATATCACTTTGCAAATTCCACAAGAACAGTCTTAGCGAAAGGATTCTTGAGGATCAATCTGTAACTCTGAGATGAATTAACAGTACAGAAAGCGGTTTCTCAGAAAGCTTCTTTCCACTGTTTAACGGAAGATATTTCTTTTTTCACCGTACCCCTCTATGGGATTCTAAATATCACTTTCCAAAATCAACAAGAACAGCGTTAGCGAAAGACTTCTTGAGGGGAAAGCTGTAATTCTGTGAGATGAATTAACAGAACACAAAGCAGTTTCTCAGACAGCTTCTCTCCAGTTTTTAACGGAGGATATTTCCTTTTCACCATAGCACTCTTTGGGCTTCCAAATATCACTTTGCAAATTCCACAAGAACAGTCTTAGCGAAAGGCTTCTTGAGGGGAAAGCTGTACTATGTGAGATGAATTAACAGAACACAAACAATTTCTCAGAAAGCTTCTTTCCAGTTTTTAAAGGAAGGTATTTCCTTTTTCACCATAGCCCTCTAGTAGCTACCAAATATCACTTTGCCAATTCCCCATGAACAGTCTTAGTGAAAGGCTTCTTGAGGTGAAATCTGTAAGTCTGTGAGATGAATTAACAGAACAGAAAGCAGTTTCTCAGAAAGGATCTTTGTAGTTTATAACACAAGATATTTCCTTTTTCACCATAGCCCTCTATGGGCTTCCAAATATCACTTTTCAAATTCCACAAAAACAGTCTTAGCGAAAGGCTTCTTGAGGGGAAAGCGGTAACTCTGTGAGATGAGTTAACAGAACGCAAACCAGTTTCTCAGAAAGCTTCTTTCCACTTTTTAACGGAAGATATTTCCTTTTTCAAAATTGCCCTCTAAGGGCTTCCAAATACCACTTTGCAAATAGCACAAGAACAGTCTTAGCGAAAGGCTTCTGGAGGGGAAAGCTGTAACTCTGTGAGATGAATTAACAGAGCACAAAGCAGTTTCTCAGAAAGCTTCTTTCCACTTTTTAACGGAAGATATTTCCTTTTTCACCATAGCCCTCTATGGGCTTCCAAATATCACTTTGCAAATTCCACAAGAACAGTCTTAGCGAAAGGCTTCTAGAGGGGAAACGTGTAACTCTGTGAGATGAATTAAGAGAACAGAAAGCAATTTCTCAGAAAGCTTCTCTCGGTTTTTAAAGGAAGATACTTCCTTTTTAATCATAGCCCTCTATGGGTTTCCAAATATCACTTTGCAAATTCCACAAGAACAGTCTTAGCAAAAGGTTTCTTGAGGGGAAAGCTGTAATTCTGTGAGATGAATTAACAGAACAGAAAGCAGATTCTAAGAAAGCTTCTTTCCAGTTTTTAACTAAAGATATTTCCTTATTCAATAGCCTTCTATGGGCTTCCAAATATCACCTTGCCAATTCCACAAGAACAGACTTAGCGAAAGGCTTCTTGAGGTGAAATCCGTAAGTCTGTGAGATGAATTAACAGAACAGAAAGCAGTTTCTCAGAAAGCTTCTTTGCAGTTTTTCACGGAAGTTATTTCCTTTTTCACCATAGCCCTCTATGGGCTTCCAAATATCACTTTGCAAATTCCACAAGAACAGTCTTAGCAAATGGCTTCTTGAGGGGAAAGCTGTAACTATTTGAGATGATATAACAGAACCCAAAGTAGTTTCTCAGAAACCTTCTTTGCAGTTTTTATCTTAGGATATTTCCTTTTTCACCATAGCCCTCTACGGGCATCCAAATATCACTTAGCAAAATCCACAAGAACAGTCTTAGTGAACGGCTTCATGACGGGATAGGTGTAACTCTGTGAGATGAATTAACAGAACACAAAGCAGTTTCTCAGAAATCTTGTTTGCAGTTTTTAACAAAAGATATTTCCTTTTTCACCACAGCCCCCATGGGCTTCGAAATATCACTTTTCAAATTCCACAAGAACAGTGTTAGAGAAGGCTTCTTGAGGAGAAAGGTGTAACTCTGTGAGATGAATTACCAGAACACAAAGCAGTTTCTCAGAAAGCTTCTTTTCGGTTTTTATCTTAGGATATTTCCATTTCCACCGTAGCCCTCTATGGGCTTCCAAATACCACTTTGCAAATTCCACAAGAACAGTCTTAGCGAAAGGCATCTTGAGGGGAAAGCTGTAAATCTGTGAGATGAATTAACAGAACACAAAGCAGTTTCTAAAAAACATTCTTTCCAGTTTTTAACGGAAGATATTTCCTTTTTCATCATAGCCCTCTATGGGCTTCCAAATATCACCTTGAAATTTCCACAGGAACAATCTTAGTGAACGGCTTCTTGAGGGGAAAGCTATAACTCTGTGAGATGAATTAAGAGAAGATAAAGCAGTTTCTCAGAAAGCTTCTTTTCAGTTTTTATTTTAGAATATTTCCTATTTGCCACAAGCCTCTAGGGGCTTCTAAAATCACTTTGCAAATTCCACAAGAACAGTCTTAGCGAAAGACTTCTTGAGGAGAAAGCTGTAACTCTGTGAGATGAATTAACAGGACACAAAGCACTTTCTCAGAAAGCTTCTATCCAGTTTATAACGGAAAATATTTCCTTATTCACCATAGCCCTCTATGGCCTTCTAAATACCACTTTCGAAATGACACAAGAACAGTCCTAGTGAAAGACTACTTGAGGGGAAAGCTGTAACACTGTGAGATGAATTAACAGAACACAAAGCAGTTTCTCCGAAAGCTTATTTTCAGTTTTTATCTCAGGCTATTTCCTTTTTCACCATAGACCTCTATGGGCTTCTAAATATCACCTTCCAAATTCCACAAGAACAGCCTTAGGGAAAGGCTTCTTAAGGGGAAAGCTGTAACTCTGTGAGATGAATTAACAGAACACAAAGTAACTTCTCAGAAAGCTTCTATCCAGTTTTTAACTGAAGATATTTCCTTTTTCCCCATAGCCCTCTATGAACTTCCAAATATCACTTTGCAAACTCCACAAGAATAGTCTTAGTGATCGACTTCTTGAGGAGAAAGGTATAACTCCGTGAGATGAGTTAAGAGAACACAACGCAGTTTCTCAGAAAGTTTCTTTTCGGTTTTTATCATAGGATATATCCTTTTTCAACATAGCCCTCTATGTTCTTCCAAATATCACTTTGCAAATTCCACAAGAACATTCTTAATGAATGGCTTCTCGAGGGGATAGCTGTAACTCTGTGAGATGAAATAACAGAACACGAAGAAGTTTCTCAGAAAGATTCTTTCCGATTTTTAATGGAAGATATTACCTTTTTCTCCAAAGCCCTCTACGGGATTCCAAATGTCACTTTGCAAATTCCAGAAGAACAGTCTTAGGGAAAGGCTTCTTGAGGGGAAAGCTATAGCTCTGTGAGACGAATTAACAGAACACAAAGCAATTTCTCACAAAGCTTCTTTTCAGTTTTTATCTTACGATGTTTCCTTTTTCACCATAGCCCTCTCTGGGCTTCCAAATATCACTTTGCAAATCCCACAAGAACAGTCTTAGCGAAAAGCTTCTTTAGGGGAAAGCTGTAACACTGTGAGATGAATTAACGGAACAAAAAGCAGTTTCTCAGAAAGCTTCTTTCCAGTTTTTAACGGAGGATATTTCCTTTTTCACCATAGCCCTCTATGGGCTTCTAAATATCACGTTTTAAATTCCACAAGAACAGTCTTAGCGAAAGGCTTCTTGAGTGGAAAGCTATAGCTCTGTGAGATGAGTTAACAGAACACAAAACAGTTTCTCAGAAAGCTTACTTTCAGTTTTTATATTAGGCTTTTTCCTTTTTCAACGTCGACCACTGTAGGCTTCTAAATATCACTTTCCAAATTCCACAAGAACAGTCTTAGGGTAAGGCTTCTTGATGGGAAAGCAGTAACTCTGTGAGTCGAATTAAACAGAACACAAGGCAGTTTCTCAGATATCTTCGTTCCAGTTTTTAACGGCAGTTATTTCCTTTTTCACCATAGCCCTATATGGGCTTCCAAATATCACTTTGCAAATTTCAAAAGAACAGTCTTAGCGAAAGGCTTCTTGGGGGAATGCTGTAACTCTGTTAGATGAATTAACAGAACACAATGCAGTTTCCCAGAAAGATTCTTTCCACTTTTTAATGGAAGATATTTCCTTTTTCACCATAGCCCTCTATGGGCTTCCAAATATCACTTTGCAAATTCCACAAGAACAGTCTTAGCGAAAGGCTTCTTGAAAGGAAAGCTGTAACTCTGTGAGCTGAATTAACAGAACACAAAGCAGTTCCTCAGACAGCTTCTTTAGTGTTTTTAACTGAAGATATTTCGTTTTTCACCATAGCCCTCTTTTGGCTTCAAAATATCACTTTGCAATTCCACAAGAATTGTCTTAGCGAAAGGCTTCTTGAGGGGAAAGCTGTAACTCTGTGAGATGAATTAACAGAACACAAAGCAGTTTCTCAGAAAGCTTCTTTCCAGTTTTTAACGGAAGATATTTCCTTTTGCAGCAAAGCCCTCTATGGGCTTCCAAATATCACTTTGCAAATTCCGCAAGAACGGTCTTAGCCAAAAGCTTCTTGAGGTAAAAGCTGTAAGTCTGTGAAATGAATTGACAGAACGGAAAGCAGTTTCTCAGAAAGACTCTTTCCAGTTTTTAACTGAAGATATTTCATTTTTCACCATAGCCCTCTCTGGGCTTCCAAATATCACTTTGCAAATTCCACAAGAACAGTCTTAGCGAAAGACTTCTCAAGGGGAAAGCTGTAACTCTGTGAGATGAATTAACAGAACACAAAGTAGTTTCTCAGAAAGCTTCTCTCCAGTTTTTAACTGAAGTTATTTCCTTTTTCACTGTCGCCCTCTTCGCGCTTCCAAATATCACTTTGCAAATTCCACAAGAACAGTCTTAGCAAAAGGCTTCTTGAGGGGAAAGCTGTAACTCTGTGAGATGAATTAACAGAACACAAAGCAGTTTCTCAGAAAGCTTCTTTCCAGTTTTTAACGGAGGATATTTCCGTTTTCACCATAGCCCTCTATGGGCTTCTGAATATCACGTTCTAAATTGCACAAGAACAGTCTTAGAGAAAGGATTCTTGGGAGGAAAGCTGTAACTCTGTGAGATGAATTAAGGGAACACAAAGCAGTTTTTCAGAAAGCTTATTTTCAGTTTTTATCTTAGGTTATTTCCTTTTTCACCGTAGACCTCTGTAGGCTTCTAAATATCACTTCCCAAATTCGACAAGAACAGTCTTAGGGAAAGGCTTCATGAGGAGAAAGCTGTAACTTTGTGAGACGAATTAACAGAACACAACGCAGTGTCTCAGAAAGCTTCTTTCCCGTTTTAAACCGAAGATATTTCCTTTTCACCATAGCTCTCTATGGCCTTCGAAATGTCACTTTGCAAATTCCACAAGAACAGTCATAGCGAAAGGCTTCCTCAGGGGAAAGCTGTAACTCTGTGGGATGAATTCACAGATCAGAAAGCTGTTTCTCAGAAAGCTTCTTTCTCACTTTTATGGCGGATATTTCCTTTGGCCCTGTAGTCTTCAAAGGGAACCGAATTATCCCTTCTCAGATTACACAGAAATAAGGTTAGCAAACAGCTCTACGACATATAGCTCTCACTCAGTGAGTGGAAGTCACATATCACAAAGCAGTTTCTCAGAAAGGTCCTTTTCAGTTTTTATCTTAGGATATTTCCTTTTTCACCATAGCCCTCTATGGGCTTACAAATACCACTCTGCATATTCCACAAGAACAGTCTTACCGAAAGGCTTCTTAAGGGGAAAGCTGTAACTCTGTGAGGTGAATTAAGAGAACACAAAGCAGTTTCTCAGAAAGCTTCTTTTCAGCTTTTATCTTAGGATATTTCCTTTTTCACCATAGCCCTCTAAGGGCTTACAAATATCACTATGAGTATTACACAAGAAGAGTCTTAGCAAAAGTCCTTTTGAGGGTAAAGCTGTAACTCTTTGAGATGAATTAACAGAACACAAAGCAGTTTCTTAGAAAGCTTCTTTCCATTTTTTAACTGAAGACATTTCCCTTTTCACCACAGCCGTCTATGGGCTTCGAAATATCACTTTGCAAATTCACAAAGAGCAGTCCTAGCGAAAGGCTTCCTGAGTGGAATGCTGTAACTCTGTGAGATGAATTAACAGATCTCAGAGAAGTTTCTCAGAAAGCTTCTTTCTCACTTTTAGCGGCAAATATTTCCTTTGGCCCTATAGTCTTCAAAGGGATCCAAAATAACAGTTCTCCGATTCCATAGAAATAAGGCTATCAAACAGCTCTAGGAAATACAGCTGTAACTAAGTGAGTGGAAGTCACATAATACTAAACCGTTTCTCAGAAAGCCTCTTTCAGTTTTTAACTGAAGCTATATCCTTTTTCACCGTAGCCCTCTATGGGCTTCAAAATATCACTTTGAAAATACAGCAAGAACAGTCTTAGCGAAAGGCTTCTAGAGGGGAAAGCTGTAACTCTGTTAGGTGAATTAACAGAACACAAAGCAGTTTCTCAGGAATGTTCTTTACAGTTTTTATCTGAAGATATTTCCTTTTCTCCATAGCGCTCTATGGGCTTCCAAATATCACATTTCAAATTCCACAAGAACAGTCTTATGAATTAAAAGAACACAAAGTAATTTCGCAGAAAGCTTCTTTCCAGTTTTTATCTGAGGATATTTCGTTTTCACCATAGCCGTCTATTGGCTTCCAAATATCATTTTTCAAATTGCACAAGAATAATCTTAGCGAAAGGCTTCTTGAGGGGAAAGCTGTAACTCTGTGAAATGAATTCGCAGATCACAAAGAAGTTTCTCAGAAAGCTTCTTTCTAACTTTTAGCTGTGGATATTTACTTTGGCCCTTCAGTCTTCAAAGGGATCCGAAATAACAGTTCTCAGATTCCAGAGCAATAAGGCTGCCAAACAGCTCTACGAAATACAGCTGTAACTCAGTGAGTGGAAGTCATATATCACAAAGCAGTTTCTCAGAAAGTTTCTTTTCAGTTTTTACCTGAAGATATATCCTTTTACACTATAGGTCACTATGAGCTTCCAAATATCACTTTGCATATTCCACAAGAACTGTCTTAGTGAAAGGCTTCTTGAGGGGAAACCTGTAACTCTGTGAGATGAATTAACAAAACACAAAGCAGTTTCTCAGAAAGGTTCTTTTCAGTTTTTATCTTAGGATATTTACGTTTTCACCATCGACTTCTATGGGCTTACAAATATCACTTTGCAAATTCCACAAGAACAGTCTTAGTGAAAGGCTTCTGGAGGGGAAAGTGGAAACTCTGTGAGGTGAATTAACAGAATACAAAGCAGTTTCTCAGAACGTTTCTTTCCAGTTTTTAACTGAAGGTATTTCCTTTTTCACCATAGCCCTCTACGGGCTTTCAAATATCACTTTGCAAATTCCACAAGAACAGTCTTAGCGAAAGGCTTCTAGAGGGGAAAGCGGAAACTCTGTGAGGTGAATTAACAGAATACAAAGCAGTTTTTCAGAAAGTTTCTTTCCAGTTTTTAACTGAAGGTATTTCCTTTTTCACCATAGCCCTCTACGGGCTTTCAAATATAACTTTGCAAATTCCACAAGAACAGTCTTAGCGAATGGCTTCTTCAGGGGAAAGCTGAAACTCTGTCAGATGAATTAACAGAACACAAAACAGTTTGTTCGAAAGCTTCTTTCCAGTTTTGATCCGAGGACATTTCCTTTTACACCATAGCCCTCCCATGGCTTCCAAATATCACTTTGCAAATTCCACAAGAACCGTCTTAGCGAAAGACTTCTGGAGGGGAAAGCTGTAACTCTGCGAGATGAATTAACAGAAAACAAAGCAGTTTCTCAGAAAGCTTCTTTCCAGTTTTTAATTGAAGATATTTCCTTTTTCACCATATCCCTCCATGGGCTTCCAAATATCACATTGCAAATTCCACAAGAACAGTCTTAGCGAAAGACTTCTGGAGGAGAAGCTGTAACTCTGTGAGATGAATTAACAGAACAAATAGCAATTTCTCAGAAATCTTCTTTCCAGTTTTTAACGGAAGAAATTTCCTTTTTCACAATAGACCTCTATGGACTTCCAAATATCACTTTGCAAATCCCACAACAACAGTCTTAGCGAAAGTCTTCTTGAGGGGAAAGCTGTAACTCGGTGAGGTGCATTAAGAGAACACATGGCAGTTTCTCAGAAAGCTTATTTCCAGTTTTTAAGGGAATATATTTCCTTTTTCACCATAGCTCTCTAAAGGATTACAAATATCAGTTTGCAAATTTCACAAGAACAGTCTTAGTGAAGGGCTTCTTGAGGGGAAAGCTGTAACACAGTGAGATGAACTAACACAACACAAAGCAGTTTCTCTGACAGCTTCTTTTCGGTTTTTATCTTAGGGTATTTCCATTTTCAAAATAGCCCTCTATGGGCTTCCAAGTATCACATTGCAAATTCCACAAGAACATTTTTATAGAAAGGCTTCTTGAGGGTAGAGCTGTAACTCGGTGAGATGTATTAACAGAACACACGGCAGTTTCTTAGAAAGCTTCTTTCCAGTTCTTAACGGAAGTTATTACCCTTTTCACCATAGCCCTCCATGGGCTTCCAAATATCACTTTGCAAATTCCACTAGAACAGTCTTAGCGAAAGGCTTCTGGAGGGGAAATCTGTAACTCTGTGAGATGAATTAACAGAATAAAAAGCAGTTTCTCACAAATCTTCTTTCCAGTTTTTAACGGAAGATGTTTCGTTTTTCACCATAGTCCTCTATGGGCTTCCAAATATCACTTTGAAAATTCCACAAGAACAGTCTTAGCGAAAGGTTTCTTGAGGGGGAAGCTGTAACTCTGTGAGATGAATTAACAGAACACAAAGCAGTCTCTCAGAAAGCTTCTTTCCAGTATTTAACTGAAGATAATTCCTTTTTCACTATAGCCCTCTATGGGCTTCCAAATATCACTTTGGAAATCCCACAAGAACAGTCTTAGCGAAAGGCTTCTTGAGAGGAAAGCTGTAACTCGGTCATATGTACTAACAGAACACACCGCATTTTCTCAGAATGGTTCTTTCCAGTTTTTAACGGAAGATATTTCCTTTTTCACCATAGTCCACTATGGGTATCCAAATATCACTTTCCAAATTTCACAAAACTGTCTTAGTGAACGTCTTCTTGAGAGGAAATCTGTAGCTGTGTGCGATGAACTGACAGAACACAAAGCAGTTTTTTAGACAGCTTCTTTTCGGTTAGTATCTTATGATATTTCCGTTTTCACAATAGCCTTCTATGGGCTTCCACATATCACTTTGGAAATTCCTCAAAAACAGTCTTAGTGGAAGGCTTCTTGAGGGGAAAGCTGTAACTCTTTGAGATGAATTAACAGAACACAAAGCAGTTTCTCGGAAAGCTTCTTTTCATTTTTAAACTGAAGGTATTTCCTTTTTCACCATAATTCTCTCTGGGCTTCCAAATATCACTTTGCAAATTTCACAATTACAGTGTTAGCGAAAGGTGTCTGGAGGGGAAAGCTGTAACTCTTTGAGATGAATTAACAGAACACAAAGCAGTTTCTCGGAAAGCTTCTTTTCATTTTTTAACTGAAGATATTTCCTTTTTCACCATAGTTCTCTCTGGGCTTCCAAATATCACTTTGCAAATTCCACAAGAACAGTGTTAGCGAAAGGTGTCTGGAGGGGAAAGCTGTAACCCTGTGAGATGCATTAACAGAACACAAAGCAGTTTCTCAGAAATCTTCTTTCCAGTTTTTAACGGAAGATATTTCCTTTTTCACCTTAGCCCTCTATAGGTTTCCAAATATCGCTTTGCAAATTCCCCAAGAACAGTCTTAGCGAAAGGCTTCTTGAGGGGAAAGCTGTAACTTTGTGAGACGAATTAACAGAACACAAAGCAATTTCTCACAAAGCTTCTTTTCAGTTTTTATCTTACGATGTTTCCTTTTTCAACATAGCCCTCTATGGGTTTCCAAATATCACTTTGCAAATTCCACAAGAACAGTCTTAGTGAACGATTTCTTGAGGGGAAAGCTGTAACTCTGTGAGATAAACTAACACAACACAAAGCAGTTTCTCAGACAGCTTCTTTTCGGTTTTTATCTTAGGATATTTCCATTTTCACCATAGCCTTCTATGGGCTTCCAAATATCGCTTTGCAAATTCCACAAGAAAAGTCTTAGTGAACGACTCCTTGAGGGGAAAGCTGTAACTCTGTGAGATAAACTAACACAACACAAAGCAGTTTCTCAGAAAGCTTCTTTCCCGTTTTTAACGGAGGATATTTCCTATTATTCCATAGCCCTCTGTGGGATTCCAAATATCACTTTGCAAATTTCACAAGAACAGTGTAAGCGAAAGATTTCCTGAGGGGAAAGTTGTAACTCTGTGAGATGAATTAACAGAACACAAAGCAGTTTTTCAACAAGCTTCTTTTCAGTTTTTAACGGAAGATATTTCCTTTTTCAACATATTCCTCTATGGGCTTCCAAATATCGCTTTGCAAATTCAACAAGAACAGTCTTAGCGAAAGGGTTTTAGAGGGAAATGTTGTAACTATGTGAGATGAATTCACAGAACACAAAGCAGTTTCTCAGAAAGCTTCTTTTCAGTTTTTATCTTACGATATTTCCTTTTTCACCATAGCCCTCTATGGGCTTCCAAATCTCACTTTGCAAATTCCACAAGAACAGTCTTAGCGAAAGAATTATTGAGGGGAAAGCTGTAACGCTGTGAGGTGAATTAACAGAACAAAAGGGAGTTTCTCAGAAAGATTCTTTCCGCTTTTTAACTCAAGATATTTCCTTTTTCACCATAGTCCTCTATGGGCTTCCAAATATCACTTTGCACATTCGACAACAACAGCCTTAGCGAAAGGCTTTTAGAGGGAAATGTTGTAACTCTGTCAGATGAATTAACAGAACACAAAGCAGTTTCTCAGAAAGCGTCTTTCCAGTTTTTAACGGAAAATAATTCCTTTTTCACCATAGCCCTCTATGGGATTCTAAATATCACTTTCAAATTTGAGAAGAACAGTCTTAGTGAACGGCCTCTTGAGTGGAAATCTGTAACTCTCTGAGATGAATTATCAGAACACAAAGCAGTTTCTCAAAAAGTTTCTTTTCGGATTTAATCTTACTATTTTTCCTTTTTCAACATAGCCCTCTGTGGCCTTCCAAATATCACTTTGCAAATTACACAGGAACAGTCTTTGTGAAAGACTTCTTGAAGGGAAAGCCGTAACTCCCTGAGATGAATTAACAGAACACAAAGCAGTTTCTCAGAAAGCTTCTTTTCAGTTTTTATCTTAGGATATTTCCTTTTTCAGCATAGCCCTCTATGAGCTTCCAAAAATATTTGCAAATTCCACAAGAACAGTCTTAGCGAAAGGATTCTCGATGGGAAAGCTGTAACTCTGTGAGATGAACTAACAGAACACAAAGCGGTTTCTCAGAAACCTTCTTTTCGTTTTTTATCTTAGGATATTTCCTTTTACAGCAAAGCCCACTATGGGCTTCCAAATATCACTTTGCAAATTCCAGAAGAACAGTCTTAGAGAAAGGCTTCTTGAGGGTAAAACTGTAACTCTGTAAGATGAATTAACATAACACAAAACATTTTCTCAGAAACCTACTTTTCAGTTTTTACCTTAGGATATTTCCTTTTTCACCATAGTCCTCTATGGGATTCCAAATATCACTTTGCAAATTCCACATGAACAGTCTTAGCGAAAGGCTTCTTGAGGGGAAAGCTGTAACTCTGTGAGATGAATTAAGAGAACACAAAGCAGTTTCCTAGAAAGATTCTTTCCAGTATTTAACGCAACATATTTCCATTTTCTCCGTAGCCCTGTATGGGCTTTCAACTATCACCTTGCAAATTCCACAGGAACAGTCTTAGTGAATGGCTTCTTGAGGGGAAAGCTGTAACTCTGTGAGATGAATTAAGAGGACACAATGCATTTTCTCAGAAAGCTTCTTTTCGGTTTTTATCTTAGGATATATCCTTTTTCGCCATAACCCTCTATGGGCTTCCAATATCGCATTGCAAATTCCACAAGAACAGGCTCAGTGAACGGCTGCTGGAGGGTAAACTGTAATTCTGTGAGATGAATTAACAGAACACAAAGCAGTTTCTCAGCAATCTTCTTTCCAGTTTTTAACGGTGGATATTTCCTTTTTAACCATAGCCCTCTAAGGGCTTCCAAATATCACTTTGCAAATTCCACAAGAACAGTCTTAGCGAGAGGGTTCTTGAGGGGAAAGCTGTAACTCGGTGAGATGTATTAACAGAACACACGGCAGTTTCTCAGAATGCTTCTTTCCAGTTTTTAACGGAAGATATTTTCATTTTCACCATAGCCTTCTATGAGCTTCCAAATATCACTTTGCAAATTTCACAAGAACAGTCTTAGTGAACGACTTCTTGAGGGGAAAGCTGTAACTCTGTGAGATAAACTAACACAACACAAAGCAGTTTCTCAGACAGTTTCTTTTCGGTTTTTATCTTAGGATATTTCCATTTTCACAATAGCCCTCTATGGGCTTCCAAATATCATTTTGCAAGTTTCACAAGAACAGTCTTAGTGAACGACTTCTTGAGGGGAAATCTCTAACTCTGTGAGATGAATTTACAGAACACAATGCAGTTTCACAGAAAGCTTCATTTCAGTTTTTATCTTAGGATGTTTTCTTTTTCACCATAGCCTTCAATGGGACTCCAAATATCACTTTGCAAATTCCACAAGAAAAGTCTTAGTGAACGGCTTCTTGAGGGGAAAGTTGTAACTCTGTGAGATGAATTAACAGAACACAAAGCAGTTTCTCAGAAAGCTTATTTCCAGTTTTTACCCGAAGATTTTTCCTTTTTCACCATAGCCCACTATGGGCTTCCAAATATCACTTTGCAAATTCCACAAGAACAGCCTTAGAGAAAGGTTTCTTGAGAGGAAAGCTGTAACTCGGTGAGATGTATGAACAGAACTCACGGCAGTTTCTCAGAAAGCTTCTTTCCAGTTTTTAACGGAAGATATTTCCTTTTTCACCATATCTCTGTAAGGGTTTCCAAATATCAGTTTGAAAATTTCACAAGAATAGTCCTGGTGAACGGCTTCTTGAGGGGAAAGCTGTAACTCTGTGAGATGAATTAAGAGAACACAAAGCAATTTTTCAGAAAGCTTCTATCCAATTTTTAACTGAAGATATTTCCTTTTTCACCATAGCCTTGTACGGGCTTCCAAATATCACTTTACATATTCCACAAGAACAGTCTTCGCGAAAGGCTTCTTGAGGGAAAAGATGTAAATCTGTGAGATGTATTAACAGAACACAAAACAGTTTCTCAGAAACCTTCTTTTCAGTTTCTGTCTTAGGATATTTCCTTTTTCACCATAGCCCTCTATGGCTTTATAAATATCACTTTGAATATTTCACAAGAATAGTCTTAGTGAACGACTTCTTGAGGGGAAAGCTGTAACTCTGTGATATGAACTAACAAAACAGAAAGAAGTTTCTCAGAAAGCTTCTTTTCGGTTTTTAACGGAAGATATTTCCTTTTTCAACATGGCCCTCTAAGGGCTTGCAAAAGGCTTCTGGAGAGGAAAGCTGTAACTCTGTGTGAAAAATTAACAGAACACAAAGCAGTTTCTCAGAAATCTTCTTTCCAGTTTTTAACGGAAGAAATTTCCTTTATCACCTTAGAGCTATATGTGCTTCCAAACATGACTTTGCAGATTCCACAAGAACAGTCTTAGTGAAACGTTTCTTGAGGGGAAAGCTGTAACTCTGTGAGATGAATTAACAGAACACAAAGCAGTTTCTCAGAAAGTTTCTTTCAAGTTTTTAACTGAAGATATTTCCTTTTCACCACAGCACTCTATGGGCTTCCAAATATCACTTTGCAAATCCCACAAGAACAGTCTCAGCGAAGGGCTATTTGAGAGGAAAGCAGTATCTCGGTGAGATGTATAACCAGAACACACGGCAGTTTCTTAGAAAGCTTCTTTCCAGTTTTTAACGGAAGATATTTCTTTTTCACCATAACCCTCTATGGGATTCCAAATATCACTTTGGAAATAACAAAAAACAGTCTTACCGAAAGGCTTCTAGAGGGGAAACCGGTAACTCTGTGAGATGAATTAACAGAACACAAAGTAGTTTCTCAGAAATATTCCTTCCAGTTTTTAAAGGAAGATATTTCCTTTTTCACCGTAGCCTACTATGGGCTTCAAAATATCACATTGCAAATTCCACAAGAACAGGCTTAGCGAAAGGCTTCTTGGGGGAAAAGCTGTAACTCTGTGAGATGAATTAACAGAACACAAACAGTTTCTCAGAAAGCTTCTTTTCAGTTTTTATCTTAGGATATTTCCTTTTTCACATTGACGTCTATGGGTTTCCAAATATCACTTTGTAAATTTCACAAGAACAGGCTTAGTGAAAGGCTTCCTGAGGGGAAAGCTGTAACTCTGTGACATGAATTAACAGAACAAAGAGCAGTTTCTCAGAAAACTTCTTTCCAGTTTTTAACTGAAGATATTTCCTTTTTCGCCATAGCCCTCTATGGGTTCTCAAATATCATTTTGAAATTTCACAAGAAGGGACTTAGTGAACGGCTTCTTGAGGGGAAAGCTGTAACTCTGTGATATGCATTAAGAGGACGAAAAGATGTTTCTCAGAAAGCTTCTTTCCAGTTTTTAACTGAAGATATTTCCTTTTACGTATTGCCGTCTAAGAGCTTCGAAATATCACTTTGCTAATTACCCAAGAACAGTCTTTACAAAGGGCTTCTTGAGTTAAAACCTGTAACGCTGTGAGATGAATTAACAGAACACAAAGCAGTTTCTCTGAAAGCTTCTTTCCATTTTTTAATTGAAGATATTTCCTTTTTCACCGTAGCCCTGTAAAGGCTTCCAAATATCACTTTGCAAATTCCACAAGAACACTCTTAGCGAAATACTTCTTGAAGGAAAAGCTGTAACTCTGTGAGATGAATTAACAGAACACAAAACAGTTTCTCAGAAAGCTTCTTTTCAGTTTTTATCTTATTATATTTCCTTTTTCACCATAGCCCTCTACGGGCTTCCAAATATCTCTTTGCAAATTCCACAACAACAGTCTTAGCGAAAGGATTATGGAGGGGAAAGCTGTGACTCTGTGACATGAATTAACAAAACACAAAACAGTTTTTCAGAAATCTTTCTTCCAGTTTTTAACGGAAGATATTTCCTTTTTCATCATAGGCCTCTATGGACTTCCAAATATCACTTTGCAAATTCCACAAGAAGAGCCTTACAGAAAGGCTTCTTGAGAGGAAAGCTGTAACTCGGTGAGATGTATTAACAGAACACACGGCAGTTTCTCAGAAAGTTTCTTTCCAGTTATTAAAGGAAGATATTTTCTTTTTCACCATAGCCTTCTATGGGTTTAAAAATATCACTTTGAAAATTTCACAAGAATAGTCCAAGTGAACGGCTTCTTGAGTGGAAAGCTATAACTCTGTGAGTTGAACTAACAGAACACAAAGCAGATTCTCAGAAAGCTTCTTTCCAGTTTTTAACTGAAGATATTTCCTTTTTTACCGTAGCCCTCTATGGGCTTCCAAATATCACTTTGCAAATTCCACGAGAACAGTCTTAGCGAAAGGCTTCTAGAGGGAAAACCTGTAACGCTGTAAGATGAATTAACAGAACACAAAGCAGTTTCTCAGAAAGCTTCTTTCCAGTTTTTAACTGAAGATATTTCCTTTTTTGCCATAGCTCTCTAAGGGCTTCCAAATATCACTTTGAAAATTCCACAAGAACTGTCGAAACGAAAGGCTTCTTGAGTGGAAAGTTGTAACTCTGTGAGATGAATTAACAGAACACAAAGCAGTTTCTCAGAAAGCTTCTTTCAAGTTTTTAACTGAAGATATTTCCTTTTTCACCATAGCCCTCTACTGGCTTCCAAATATCACTTAGCAAATTAAACAGTAACAGTATTAGAGAAAGGATTCTGGAAAGGAAAGCTGTAACCCTGTGAGATGAATTAACAGAACACAAAGCAGTTTCTCAGAAATCTTCTTTCCAGTTTTTAACGGAAGATATTTCCTTTTTCACCTTAGCGATCTATGGGCTTCCAAATATGACTTTGCAGATTCCACCAGAACAGTCTTAGCGAAAGTCTTACTAAGGAGAAAGCTGTAACTCTGTGAGATGAACTTACAGAACACAACGTAGTTTCTCGGAAAGCTTATTTTCAGTTTTTATCCAAGGATATTTCCTTTTTCACCGTATCCCTCTAGGGGCTTCCAAACATCACTTTTCAAATTCCACAAGAACAGTCTTAGCGAAACGTTTCTTGAGGGGAAAACTGTAACTCTGTGAGATGAATTAACAGAGCACAACGCAATTTCTCAGATAGCTTCTTTCCAGTTTTTAACTGAAGATATTTCCTTTTTCTCCATAGCCCGCTATTGGCTTTCAAATATCACTTTGCAAATTTCACAAGAACAGTCTTAGAGAACGGCTTCCTTAGGGGAAGGTTGTAACTCCTTGAGATGAACTAACAGAACACAAAGTGCTTTCTCAGATAGCTTCTTTTCGGTTTTTATCTTAGTATATCCATTTTCACCATAGCCCTCTATGGGCTTCCAAATATCACTTTGCAAATTCCACAAGAACAGTCTTAGTGGAAGGCTTCTTGAGGAGAAACTGTAACTCTTAGAGATGAATTAACAGAACACAAAGCAGTTTCTTAGAAAGCTACTTTCAAGTTTTTAACTGAAGATATTTCCTTTTTCACCATAACCTTCTACGGGCTTCCAAATATCACTTTGTAAATTCCACAAGAACAGTCTTAGCCAAAGGCTTCTTGAGGGGAAAGCTGTAACCCTTTGGGATGAATTAACAGAACACAAAGTAGTTTCTCAGAAAACTTCTTTTCGGTTTTTATCTTAGGATATTTCCTTTTTCACCATAGTCCTCTATGGGCTTTTAAATATCACTTTGCAAATTCCACAAGAACAGTCTTAGTGAACGGCTTCTTGAGGAGGAAGCTGTAACTCTGTGAGATGAATTAACAGAACAAAAATTAGTTTCTCAGAAAGCTTCTTTCCAGTTTTTAACGAAACATTTTAATTGTCCTACATAGCTCTCTATGGGCTTCCAAATATCACTTTGCAATTTGCACAAGAACAGTCTTAGCGAAAGGTATCTTGAGATAAAATCTGTAACTCTGTGAGATGAATTAACAGAACACAAAACAGTTTCTCAGAAAGCTTCTTTTCTGTTTTTATCTTAGGATATTTCCTTTTTCACCATAGCCTTCTAAGGACTTCCAAATATCACTTTGCAAATTCCACAAGAAAAGTCTTAGCAAAAGGCTTCTGTAGGGGACAGCTGTAACTCAGTTATATGAATTAACAGAACACAAAGCTGATTCTCAGAAATCTTCTTTCCAGTTTTTAACGTAAAATATTTTCTTTTTCACCCTAGCCCTCTAGAGTCTTCCAAATATCACTTTGCAAATTCCACAAGAACACTCTTAGCGAAAGGATTCTTTCAGGGAAAGCTGTAACTCTGTGAGATGAATTAACAGAACACAAAGCAGTTCCTCAGAAAGCTTCTTTCCAGTTTTTAACGGAAGATATTTCCGTTTTCCCCATATCTCTCTGGGATTCCAAATATCACGTTGCAAATTACACAAGAACAGTCTTAGGGAACGGCTTCTTGAGGGGAAAGCTGTCACACAGTGAGATGAATTAATAGAACACAAAACAGTTTCACAGAAAGCTTCTTTCCAGTTTTTATCTGAGGACATTTCCTTTTTCACCATAGTCCACTATGGACTTCCAAATATCACTTTGCAAATTCCACAAGAACAGTCTTAGCGAAAGGCTTCTTGAGGGGAAAGCTGTAACTCTGTGAGGTGAATTAACAGAACACAAAGCAGTATCTCAGAAAGCTTCTTTCCAGTTTTTAACGGAAGATATTTCCTTTTTCACATTAGCCCTCTAAGGGCTTCCAAATATCAATTTGAAAATTCCACAAGAACTGTCTTATGAAAGACTTTTTGAGGAGAAAGCTGTAACTCTCTGAGATGAATTATCAGAACACAAAGCAGTTTCTCAGAAAGATTCTTTCCAGTTTTTAACGGAAGATATTTCCTTTTTAACCGTAGCCCTCTGTGGGCTTCCAAATATCACTTTGCAAATTCCACAAGAACAGTATTAGCGAAAGACTTCTTGAGGGGAAAGCTGTAACTCTGTGAGATGAATTAACAGAACACAAAGCAGTTTTTCAGAAAGCTTCTTTTCAGTTTTTAACGAAAGATATTTCCTTTTTCACAATAGCTCTCTAAGGGCTTCCAAATATCACTTTGAAAATTCCACAAGAACTGTCTTATGAAAGACTTTTTGAGGAGAAAGTTGTAACTCTCTGAGATGAATTAACAGAACACAAAGCAGTTTCTCAGAAGGCTTCTTTCCAGTTTTTAACGGACGATATTTCCTTTTTAACCATAGCCCTCTATGGGCTTCCAAATGTCACTTTGCAAATTCCACAAGAACAGTCTTAGCCAAAGACTTCATGAGGGGAAAGCTGAAATTCTGTGAGATGAATTAGCAGAACACAAAGCAGTCTCTCAGAAAGCTTCTATCCACGTTTTTACAGAAGATAGTTCCTTTTTCACCGTAGCCCTCTATTGACTACTAAATATCACTTTCCAAATTCCACATGAACAGTCTTAGTGAAAGACTTCTTGAGGGGAAAGCTGTAACTCTGTGAGATGAATTAACAGAAGAAAAAGCAGTTTCACAGAATGCTTCTTTCCACTTTTTAATTGAACATATTTCCTTTTTCACCATAGCCCTCTATGGACTTCCAAATATCACTTTGCTAATTCCTCAAAAACAGTCTTAACGAAAGGCTTCTTGAGTGGAAAGCTGTAACTCTGTGAGATGAATTAACAGAACACAAAGCAGTTTATCAGAAATCTTCTTTCCAGTTTTTAACGGAAGATATTTCCTTTTTCACCATGACCCTCTATGGGCTACTAAATATCACTTTTCAAATTCCACAAGAACAGTCTAAGCGAAAGGCTTCTTGAGGAGAAATCTGTAACCCTGTGAGATGAAATAACAGAACACAAAGCAGTTTCTCAGAAAGCTTCTTTCCAGTTTTTAACGGAAGATATTTCCTTTTGCACCATAGCCCTCTTTGGGCTTCCAAATATCACTTTGCAAATTCCACAAGAACAGTCTTACCGAAAGGCTTCTTGAGTGGAAAGCTGTAACTCTGTGAGAGGAATTAATAGAACACAAAGCAGTTTCTCAGAAAGCTTCTTTCCAGTTTTTAACGGAAGATGTTTCCTTTTTAACCGTAGCCTTCTATGGGCTTCCAAATATCACTTTGCAAATTCCACAAGAACAGCCTTAGCAAAAGGATTCTTGAGGGGAAAGCTGTAACTCTGTGAGGTGAATTAACAGAACACAAAACAGTATCTCAGAGAGCTTCTTTCCAGTTTTTAACGGAAGATATTTCCTTTTTCACATTAGCCCTCTATATGCTTCCAAATATCACTTTGCAAATTTCACAAGACAGGCTTAAAAAAGGCTTCTTGAGGGGAAACCTGTACCTCTGTGAAATGAAATAATAGAACACAAAGCAGTTTCTCAGTAAGCTTCTTTCCAGTTTTCATCTTAGGATATTTCCTTTTTCACCAAAGACATCTATGGGCTTCCAAATATCACTTTGCAAATTCCACAAGCACAGTCTTAGCTAAAGGCTTCTTGAGGGGAAAGCTGTAACTCTGTCAGATGAATTAACAGAGTACAAAATAGTTTTCCAGAAAGCTTCTTTTCAGTTTTTGTCTTAGGATATTTCCTTTTTCACCATAGCCCTCTACGGGATACTGACTATCACTTTCCAATTTCCACAAAAACAGTCTTAGCGAAAGGCTTCTGAGGGGAAAGCTGTAACTCTGTGAGATGAAATAAGAGAATACAAAGCAGTTTCTCAGAAAGCTTCTTTCCAGTTTTTAACGGAAGATATCTCCTTTTACACCATAGCCCTTTAAGGGCTTCCAAATATCACTTTGCAAATTCCACAAGAACAGTCTTAGCGAAAGGCTTCTTGAGGGGAAAGCTGTAACTCTGTCAGATGAATTAATGGAAAACAACGCTGTTTCTCTGAAAGCTACTTTCCAGTTTTCAACTGAAGGTATTCCCTTTTTCACCATAGCCCTGTATTTGCTTCTAAGTATCACATTTCAAATGTCACAAGAACGGTCTTAGGGAAAGGATTCTTGAGGGGAAAGCTGTAACTGTGTGAGATGAATTAACAGAACACAAACCAGTTTCTCAGAAATATTCTTTCCAATTTTTAACAGAAGATATTTCCTTTTTTACCATAGCACTCTACGGGCTTCCAAATATCACTTTGCAAATTCCACAAGAACATTCTTAGCGAAAGGCTTCTGTAGGGGAAAGCTCTAAGTCTGTGACATGAATTAACAGAGCACAAAGTAGTTTGTAAGAAAGATTCTTTTCAGTTTTTGTCTTAGGATATTTCTTTTTTCACCATAGCCTTCTATGGGCTTCTAAGTATCCCTTTCCAATTTCCACAAAAACTGTCTTAAGGAAAGACTTCTTGAGGGGAAAGGTGTAACTCTGTGAGTTGAATTAAGAGAACACAAAGGAGTTTCGCAGAATGCCTCTTTCCAGTTTTCAACGGAAGATATTTCATTTTTCACCATAGCCCTCTATGGGCTTCCAATATCACTTTGCAGATTCCACAAAAACTGTCTTAGCGAAAGACTACTTGAGAGGAAAGCTGTAATTCTGTAAGATGAAATAACAGAACACAAAGCAGTTTCTCAGAAAGCCTCTTTCCAGTTTTTAACGTAAGATATTTCCTTCTTCACCATAGCCCTCTATGGTCTTCCAGATATCGCTTTGCAAATTCCACAACAACAGTCTTAGCGAAAGACTTCTTGAGCGGAAAGCTGTAACTCTGTGAGATGAATTAACAGAGCACAAAGCAGTTTCTCAGAAACCTTCTTTTCAGTTTTTATCTTAGGATATTTCTTTTCCACCATAGAGCTCTAGGGCTTCCAAATATCACTTCGCAAATTCCACAAGAACAGTCCTAGCGAAACGGTCTTGGAGGGGAAAGCTGTAAGTCTGTGAGATGAATTAACAGAACACAAAGCCGTTTCTCAGAAAGCTTCTATCCACTTTTTAACGGAAGATATGTCCTTTTTCACCATAGCCCTCTATGGGCATCCAAATATCACTTTACAAATTCCACAAGAACAGTCTCTTAGCCAAAGACTTCATGAGGGGAAAGCTGTAATTCTGTGAGATGAATTAGGAGAACACAAAGCAATCTCTCAGAAAGCTTCTATCCACTTTTTAACGGAACATATTTCCTTTTTCACCGTACCCCTCTATTGGCTACTAAATATCACTTTCCAAATTCCACATGAACAGTCTTAGCGAAAGACTTCTTGAGGGGAAAGCTGTAACTCTGTGAGATGAATTAACAGAAGAAAAAGCAGTTTCACAGAATGCTTCTTTCCACTTTTTAATTGAACATATTTCCTTTTTCACCATAGCCCTCTATGGACTTCCAAATATCACTTTGCTAATTCCTCAAAAACAGTCTTAACGAAAGGCTTCTTGAGTGGAAAGCTGTAACTCTGTGAGATGAATTAACAGAACACAAAGCAGTTTATCAGAAATCTTCTTTCCAGTTTTTAACGGAAGATATTTCCTTTTTCACCATGACCCTCTATGGGCTACTAAATATCACTTTTCAAATTCCACAAGAACAGTCTAAGCGAAAGGCTTCTTGAGGAGAAATCTGTAACCCTGTGAGATGAAATAACAGAACACAAAGCAGTTTCTCAGAAAGCTTCTTTCCAGTTTTTAACGGAAGATATTTCCTTTTGCACCATAGCCCTCTTTGGGCTTCCAAATATCACTTTGCAAATTCCACAAGAACAGTCTTACCGAAAGGCTTCTTGAGTGGAAAGCTGTAACTCTGTGAGAGGAATTAATAGAACACAAAGCAGTTTCTCAGAAAGCTTCTTTCCAGTTTTTAACGGAAGATGTTTCCTTTTTAACCGTAGCCTTCTATGGGCTTCCAAATATCACTTTGCAAATTCCACAAGAACAGCCTTAGCAAAAGGATTCTTGAGGGGAAAGCTGTAACTCTGTGAGGTGAATTAACAGAACACAAAACAGTATCTCAGAGAGCTTCTTTCCAGTTTTTAACGGAAGATATTTCCTTTTTCACATTAGCCCTCTATATGCTTCCAAATATCACTTTGCAAATTTCACAAGACAGGCTTAAAAAAGGCTTCTTGAGGGGAAACCTGTACCTCTGTGAAATGAAATAATAGAACACAAAGCAGTTTCTCAGTAAGCTTCTTTCCAGTTTTCATCTTAGGATATTTCCTTTTTCACCAAAGACATCTATGGGCTTCCAAATATCACTTTGCAAATTCCACAAGCACAGTCTTAGCTAAAGGCTTCTTGAGGGGAAAGCTGTAACTCTGTCAGATGAATTAACAGAGTACAAAATAGTTTTCCAGAAAGCTTCTTTTCAGTTTTTGTCTTAGGATATTTCCTTTTTCACCATAGCCCTCTACGGGATACTGACTATCACTTTCCAATTTCCACAAAAACAGTCTTAGCGAAAGGCTTCTGAGGGGAAAGCTGTAACTCTGTGAGATGAAATAAGAGAATACAAAGCAGTTTCTCAGAAAGCTTCTTTCCAGTTTTTAACGGAAGATATCTCCTTTTACACCATAGCCCTTTAAGGGCTTCCAAATATCACTTTGCAAATTCCACAAGAACAGTCTTAGCGAAAGGCTTCTTGAGGGGAAAGCTGTAACTCTGTCAGATGAATTAATGGAAAACAACGCTGTTTCTCTGAAAGCTACTTTCCAGTTTTCAACTGAAGGTATTCCCTTTTTCACCATAGCCCTGTATTTGCTTCTAAGTATCACATTTCAAATGTCACAAGAACAGTCTTAGGGAAAGGATTCTTGAGGGGAAAGCTGTAACTGTGTGAGATGAATTAACAGAACACAAACCAGTTTCTCAGAAATATTCTTTCCAATTTTTAACAGAAGATATTTCCTTTTTTACCATAGCACTCTACGGGCTTCCAAATATCACTTTGCAAATTCCACAAGAACATTCTTAGCGAAAGGCTTCTGTAGGGGAAAGCTCTAAGTCTGTGACATGAATTAACAGAGCACAAAGTAGTTTGTAAGAAAGATTCTTTTCAGTTTTTGTCTTAGGATATTTCTTTTTTCACCATAGCCTTCTATGGGCTTCTAAGTATCCCTTTCCAATTTCCACAAAAACTGTCTTAAGGAAAGACTTCTTGAGGGGAAAGGTGTAACTCTGTGAGTTGAATTAAGAGAACACAAAGGAGTTTCGCAGAATGCCTCTTTCCAGTTTTCAACGGAAGATATTTCATTTTTCACCATAGCCCTCTATGGGCTTCCAATATCACTTTGCAGATTCCACAAAAACTGTCTTAGCGAAAGACTACTTGAGAGGAAAGCTGTAATTCTGTAAGATGAAATAACAGAACACAAAGCAGTTTCTCAGAAAGCCTCTTTCCAGTTTTTAACGTAAGATATTTCCTTCTTCACCATAGCCCTCTATGGTCTTCCAGATATCGCTTTGCAAATTCCACAACAACAGTCTTAGCGAAAGACTTCTTGAGCGGAAAGCTGTAACTCTGTGAGATGAATTAACAGAGCACAAAGCAGTTTCTCAGAAACCTTCTTTTCAGTTTTTATCTTAGGATATTTCTTTTCCACCATAGAGCTCTAGGGCTTCCAAATATCACTTCGCAAATTCCACAAGAACAGTCCTAGCGAAACGGTCTTGGAGGGGAAAGCTGTAAGTCTGTGAGATGAATTAACAGAACACAAAGCCGTTTCTCAGAAAGCTTCTATCCACTTTTTAACGGAAGATATGTCCTTTTTCACCATAGCCCTCTATGGGCATCCAAATATCACTTTACAAATTCCACAAGAACAGTCTCTTAGCCAAAGACTTCATGAGGGGAAAGCTGTAATTCTGTGAGATGAATTAGGAGAACACAAAGCAATCTCTCAGAAAGCTTCTATCCACTTTTTAACGGAACATATTTCCTTTTTCACCGTACCCCTCTATTGGCTACTAAATATCACTTTCCAAATTCCACATGAACAGTCTTAGCGAAAGACTTCTTGAGGGGAAAGCTGTAACTCTGTGAGATGAATTAAGAGGACACAAAGCAGTTTCTCAGAATGCTTCTTTCCACTTTTTAAGTGAACATAATTCCTTTTTCACCATAGCCCTCTATGGACTTCCAAATATCACTTTGCTAATTCCTCAAGAACAGTCTTAACCAAAGGCTTCTTGAGTGGAAAGCTGTAACTCTGTGAGATGAATTAACGGAACACAACGCTGTTTCTCTGAGAGCTACTTTCCAGTTTTTAGCTGAAGATATTTCCTTTTTCACCATTGCCCTCTACGGGCTTCCAAATATCACTTTGGAAATTCCACAGGAACAGTCGTAGGGAAAGGCTTCTTGAGGGGAAAGCTTTAACTGTGTGAGATGAATGAACAGAACACAAAGCAGTTTCTCAGAAAGCTTCTTTCCAGTTTTTAACGGAAGGTATTTCCTTTTTCACCATAGCCATCTATGGGCTTCGAAATATCACTTTGCACATTCCACAAGAATAGTCTTAGCGAAAGGCTTCTAGAGGGGAAAGCTATAACTCGGTGAGATGAATTAACAGAACACAAATCAGTTTCTCAGAAAGCTTCTTTCCAGTTTTTAATAGAAGATATTTCCTTTTTCACCATAGCCCTCTATGCGTTTCCAAATATCACTTTGCAAATTCCAGAAGAACAGTCTTAGCGAAAGGCTTCTTGAGTGGAAAGCTGTAACTCTGTGAGATGAATTAACAGTACACAAAGCAATTTCTCAGAAAGCTTCTTTCCAGTTTTTACCTGAAGATATTTCCTTTTCCCCCATAGCCCTCTTGGGGTTCCACATATCACTTTGCAAATTGCACTAGAACATTCTAAGCGAAAGGCTTCTTGAGGGGAAAGCTGTAACTCTGTGAGATGAATTAACAGAACACAAAGCAGTTTCTCTGAAAGCTTCTTTCGGGTTTTTAACTGAAGATATTTCCTTTTTCTGCATAGCCCCCTATGGGCTTCCAAATATCACTTTGCAAATTCCAAAAGAACAGTCTAAGCGAAATGCTTCTTGAGGGGAAAGCTGTAACTCTGTGAGATGAATTAACAAAACAGAACACAGTTTCTCAGAATGCTTCTTTCAAGTTTTTAACTGAAGATATTTCCTTTTTCACCATAGCCCTCTATGGGCTTCCAAATATCACTTTGAAAATTCCACAAGAATAGTCTTAGCGAAAGGCTTCTTGAGGGGAAATCTGAAACTCTGTGAGATGAAATAACAGAACACAACGCACTTTCTCAGAAACCTTCTTTCAAGTTTTTAACTGAAGATATTTCCTTTTCCACCACAGCCCTCTATGGGCTTCCAAATATCACTTTGCAAATTCCACAGGAACAGTCTTAGCTGAAGGCTTCTTGAGGGGAAAGCTGTAACTCTGTGAGATGAATTAACAAAACACAAAGCAGTTTCTCAGAAAGCTTCTTTCTAGTTTTTCAGGGAAGATATTTCCTTTTTCACCATAGCCCTCTAGGAGTTCCAAATATCACTTTGCAAATTCCGCAAGAACAGTCTTATCGAAAGGCTTCTTGAGAAGCAATCTGTAACTCTGGACACGAATTAACAGAACACAAAGCACTTTCTCAGAAAGCTTCCTTAAAGTTTTTAACGGAAGATATTTCCTTTTTCACCATAGCATTCCATGGGCTTCCAAATATCACTTTGCAAATTCCACAAGTACAGACTTATCGAAAGCCTTCTTGAGGGGAAAGCTGTAACTCTGTGAGATGCATTAACAGAACACAAAGCAGTTTCTCAGAAAGCTTCTTTGCAGTTCTTATCTTAGGATATTTCCTTTTTCACCATAGCCCTATATGGCTTACAATTATCACTTTGCAAATTACACAAGAACAGTCTTAGCGAAAGGATTCTTGAGGGGAAAGCTGTAACTCTGTGAGATGAATTAACAGATCACAAAGCAGTTTCTCAGAAACCTACTTTCCAGTTTTTAAGGGAAGATATTTCCTTTTTCACCGTAGACCTCTATGGACTTAGAAATATAACTTTGCAAATTCCACAAGAACAGTCTTCGCGAAATTCTTCTTGAGGGGAAAGCTGTAACTCTGTGAGATGAATTAACGGAACACAAGGCAGTTTCTCAGAAAGCTTCTTTCCAATTTTTAACGGAACATATTTCCTTTTTCACTATAGCCCTCTACGGGCTTCTAAATATCACCTTGCAAATTCCACAAGAAACGTCTTAACGAAAGGCTTCTTGAGGGGAAAGATGTAACTCTGTGAGATGAAATAAAAGAACACAATGCAGTTTCCAGAAAGCTTCTTTCCAGTTTTTAAAGAAAGATGTTTCCTTTTTCTCCATAGCCCTCTATGGACTTCCAAATATCACTTTGCAAATTCCACCAGAACAGGCTTCGTGAAAGGCTTCTTGAGGGGAAACCTGTAACTCTGTGAGATGAATTAACAGAACACAAAGCAATTTCTCAGAAAGCTTCTCTCGGTTTTTAAAGGAAGATATTTCCATTTTCACCATAGCCCTCTAAGGGCTTTCTAATATCACTTTCCAAATTCCACAAGAACAGTCTTAGTGAAATGTTTATTGAGGAGAGAGCTGTAACTCTATGAAATGAATAAACAGAACACAAAGCAGTTTCTCAGAAAGCTTCCTTCCAGTTTTTAACGAAAGATATTTCCTTTTCACCATATCCCACTCTGGGCTTCCAAATATCACTTTGCAAATTCCACAAGAACAGTAATAGGGAAAGGCTTCTTGAGGGGAAAGCTGTAACTATGTTGGAAGAATTAACAGAACACAAGCAGTTTCTCAGAAAGCTTCTTTCCAGTTTTTAATGGAAGATATTTCCTTTTTCACCGTAGCCTTCTATGGGCTTCCAAATATCACTTTGCAAATTCCACAAGAACAGTCTTAGCGAAAGGCTTCTTGAGGGTCAATCTGTAACTCTGAGGTGAATCAAAAGTACAGAAAGCAGTTTCTCAGAAAGCTTCTTTCCAGTTTTTAACGGAAGATATTTCATTTTTCACCGTAGCTCTCTATGGGCTTCTAAATATCACTTTCCAAAATCAACAAGAACATCGTTAGCGAAAGACTTCTTGAGGGGAAAGCTGTAATTCTGTGAGATGAATTAACAGAACACAAAGCAGTTTCTCAGAAAGCTTCTCTCCAGTTTTTAACGGAGGATATTTCCTTTTCACCATAGCCCTCCTTGGGCTTCCAAATATCACTTTGCAAATTCCACAAGAACAGACTTAGCGAAAGGCTTCTTGAGGGGAAAGCTGTACTATGTGAGATAAATTAACAGAACACAAAGCAATTACTCAGAAAGCTTCTTTCCAGTTTTTAAAGGAAGGTATTTCCTTTTTCACCATAGCCCTCTATGAGCTACCAAATATCACTTTGCCAATTCCACATGAACAGTTTTAGTGAAAGGCTTCTTGACGTGAAATCCGTAAGTCTGTGAGATGAATTAACAGAACAGAAAGCAGTTTCTCAGAAAGCTTCTTTGCAGTTTATAACTCAAGAGATTTCCTTTTTCACCATAGCCCTCTATGGTCTTCCAAATATCACATTGCAAATTCCACAAGAACAATCTTAGCGAAAGGATTCTTGAGGGGAAAGCTGTAACTCTGTGAGATGAATTAACAGAACGCAAAGCAGTTTCTCAGAAAGCTTCTTTCCACTTTTTAACGGAAGATATTTCCTTTTTCAAAATTGCCTCTAAGGGCTTCCAAATACCACTTTGCAAATAGCACATGAACAGTGTTAGCGAAAGGCTTCTTGAGGGGAAAGCAGAAACTCTATGAGATGAACTAACAGAACACAAAGCAGTTTCTCAGAAAGCTTCTTTCCTGTTTTACATGGAAGATATTTCCTTTTTCACCATAGCCCTCTAAGGGTTTCCAAATATCTCTTTGCAAATTCCACAAGAACAGTCTTAGCGAAAGGCTTCTTGAGGGGAAACCTGCAACTCTGTGAGATGAATTAACAGAACACAAAGCAATTTCTCAGAAAGCTTCTCTCGGTTTTTAAAGGAAGATATTTCCTTTTTAATCATAGCCCTCTATGGGTTTCCAAATATCACTTTGCAAATTCCACAAGAACAGTCTTAGCAAAAGGTTTCTTGAGGGGAAAGCTGTAATTCTGTGAGATGAATTAACAGAACACAAAGCAGTTTCTCAGAAAGTTTCTTTCAAGTTTTTAACTGAAGATATTTCCTTTTCACCACAGCACTCTATGGGCTTCCAAATATCACTTTGCAAATCCCACAAGAACAGTCTCAGCGAAGGGCTATTTGAGAGGAAAGCAGTATCTCGGTGAGATGTATAACCAGAACACACGGTAGTTTCTTAGAAAGCTTCTTTCCAGTTTTTAACGGAAGATATTTCTTTTTCACCATAACCCTCTATGGGATTCCAAATATCACTTTGGAAATAACAAAAAACAGTCTTACCGAAAGGCTTCTAGAGGGGAAACCGGTAACTCTGTGAGATGAATTAACAGAACACAAAGTAGTTTCTCAGAAATATTCCTTCCAGTTTTTAAAGGAAGATATTTCCTTTTTCACCGTAGCCTACTATGGGCTTCAAAATATCACATTGCAAATTCCACAAGAACAGGCTTAGCGAAAGGCTTCTTGGGGGAAAAGCTGTAACTCTGTGAGATGAATTAACAGAACACAAACAGTTTCTCAGAAAGCTTCTTTTCAGTTTTTATCTTAGGATATTTCCTTTTTCACATTGACGTCTATGGGTTTCCAAATATCACTTTGTAAATTTCACAAGAACAGGCTTAGTGAAAGGCTTCCTGAGGGGAAAGCTGTAACTCTGTGACATGAATTAACAGAACAAAGAGCAGTTTCTCAGAAAACTTCTTTCCAGTTTTTAACTGAAGATATTTCCTTTTTCGCCATAGCCCTCTATGGGTTCTCAAATATCATTTTGAAATTTCACAAGAAGGGACTTAGTGAACGGCTTCTTGAGGGGAAAGCTGTAACTCTGTGATATGCATTAAGAGGACGAAAAGATGTTTCTCAGAAAGCTTCTTTCCAGTTTTTAACTGAAGATATTTCCTTTTTCGTATTGCCGTCTAAGAGCTTCGAAATATCACTTTGCTAATTACCCAAGAACAGTCTTTACAAAGGGCTTCTTGAGTTAAAACCTGTAACGCTGTGAGATGAATTAACAGAACACAAAGCAGTTTCTCTGAAAGCTTCTTTCCATTTTTTAATTGAAGATATTTCCTTTTTCACCGTAGCCCTGTAAAGGCTTCCAAATATCACTTTGCAAATTCCACAAGAACACTCTTAGCGAAATACTTCTTGAAGGAAAAGCTGTAACTCTGTGAGATGAATTAACAGAACACAAAACAGTTTCTCAGAAAGCTTCTTTTCAGTTTTTATCTTATTATATTTCCTTTTTCACCATAGCCCTCTACGGGCTTCCAAATATCTCTTTGCAAATTCCACAACAACAGTCTTAGCGAAAGGATTATGGAGGGGAAAGCTGTGACTCTGTAACATGAATTAACAAAACACAAAACAGTTTTTCAGAAATCTTTCTTCCAGTTTTTAACGGAAGATATTTCCTTTTTCATCATAGGCCTCTATGGACTTCCAAATATCACTTTGCAAATTCCACAAGAAGAGCCTTACAGAAAGGCTTCTTGAGAGGAAAGCTGTAACTCGGTGAGATATATTAACAGAACACACGGCAGTTTCTCAGAAAGTTTCTTTCCAGTTATTAAAGGAAGATATTTTCTTTTTCACCATAGCCTTCTATGGGTTTAAAAATATCACTTTGAAAATTTCACAAGAATAGTCCAAGTGAACGGCTTCTTGAGTGGAAAGCTATAACTCTGTGAGTTGAACTAACAGAACACAAAGCAGATTCTCAGAAAGCTTCTTTCCAGTTTTTAACTGAAGATATTTCCTTTTTTACCGTAGCCCTCTATGGGCTTCCAAATATCACTTTGCAAATTCCACGAGAACAGTCTTAGCGAAAGGCTTCTAGAGGGAAAACCTGTAACGCTGTAAGATGAATTAACAGAACACAAAGCAGTTTCTCAGAAAGCTTCTTTCCAGTTTTTAACTGAAGATATTTCCTTTTTTGCCATAGCTCTCTAAGGGCTTCCAAATATCACTTTGAAAATTCCACAAGAACTGTCGAAACGAAAGGCTTCTTGAGTGGAAAGTTGTAACTCTGTGAGATGAATTAACAGAACACAAAGCAGTTTCTCAGAAAGCTTCTTTCAAGTTTTTAACTGAAGATATTTCCTTTTTCACCATAGCCCTCTACTGGCTTCCAAATATCACTTAGCAAATTAAACAGTAACAGTATTAGAGAAAGGATTCTGGAAAGGAAAGCTGTAACCCTGTGAGATGAATTAACAGAACACAAAGCAGTTTCTCAGAAATCTTCTTTCCAGTTTTTAACGGAAGATATTTCCTTTTTCACCTTAGCGATCTATGGGCTTCCAAATATGACTTTGCAGATTCCACCAGAACAGTCTTAGCGAAAGTCTTACTAAGGAGAAAGCTGTAACTCTGTGAGATGAACTTACAGAACACAACGTAGTTTCTCGGAAAGCTTATTTTCAGTTTTTATCCAAGGATATTTCCTTTTTCACCGTATCCCTCTAGGGGCTTCCAAACATCACTTTTCAAATTCCACAAGAACAGTCTTAGCGAAACGTTTCTTGAGGGGAAAACTGTAACTCTGTGAGATGAATTAACAGAGCACAACGCAATTTCTCAGATAGCTTCTTTCCAGTTTTTAACTGAAGATATTTCCTTTTTCTCCATAGCCCGCTATTGGCTTTCAAATATCACTTTGCAAATTTCACAAGAACAGTCTTAGAGAACGGCTTCCTTAGGGGAAGGTTGTAACTCCTTGAGATGAACTAACAGAACACAAAGTGCTTTCTCAGATAGCTTCTTTTCGGTTTTTATCTTAGTATATCCATTTTCACCATAGCCCTCTATGGGCTTCCAAATATCACTTTGCAAATTCCACAAGAACAGTCTTAGCGGAAGGCTTCTTGAGGAGAAACTGTAACTCTTAGAGATGAATTAACAGAACACAAAGCAGTTTCTTAGAAAGCTACTTTCAAGTTTTTAACTGAAGATATTTCCTTTTTCACCATAACCTTCTACGGGCTTCCAAATATCACTTTGTAAATTCCACAAGAACAGTCTTAGCCAAAGGCTTCTTGAGGGGAAAGCTGTAACCCTTTGGGATGAATTAACAGAACACAAAGTAGTTTCTCAGAAAACTTCTTTTCGGTTTTTATCTTAGGATATTTCCTTTTTCACCATAGTCCTCTATGGGCTTTTAAATATCACTTTGCAAATTCCACAAGAACAGTCTTAGTGAACGGCTTCTTGAGGAGGAAGCTGTAACTCTGTGAGATGAATTAACAGAACAAAAATTAGTTTCTCAGAAAGCTTCTTTCCAGTTTTTAACGAAACATTTTAATTGTCCTACATAGCTCTCTATGGGCTTCCAAATATCACTTTGCAATTTGCACAAGAACAGTCTTAGCGAAAGGTATCTTGAGATAAAATCTGTAACTCTGTGAGATGAATTAACAGAACACAAAACAGTTTCTCAGAAAGCTTCTTTTCTGTTTTTATCTTAGGATATTTCCTTTTTCACCATAGCCTTCTAAGGACTTCCAAATATCACTTTGCAAATTCCACAAGAAAAGTCTTAGCAAAAGGCTTCTGTAGGGGACAGCTGTAACTCAGTTATATGAATTAACAGAACACAAAGCTGATTCTCAGAAATCTTCTTTCCAGTTTTTAACGTAAAATATTTTCTTTTTCACCCTAGCCCTCTAGAGTCTTCCAAATATCACTTTGCAAATTCCACAAGAACACTCTTAGCGAAAGGATTCTTTCAGGGAAAGCTGTAACTCTGTGAGATGAATTAACAGAACACAAAGCAGTTCCTCAGAAAGCTTCTTTCCAGTTTTTAACGGAAGATATTTCCGTTTTCCCCATATCTCTCTGGGATTCCAAATATCACGTTGCAAATTACACAAGAACAGTCTTAGGGAACGGCTTCTTGAGGGGAAAGCTGTCACACAGTGAGATGAATTAATAGAACACAAAACAGTTTCACAGAAAGCTTCTTTCCAGTTTTTATCTGAGGACATTTCCTTTTTCACCATAGTCCACTATGGACTTCCAAATATCACTTTGCAAATTCCACAAGAACAGTCTTAGCGAAAGGCTTCTTGAGGGGAAAGCTGTAACTCTGTGAGGTGAATTAACAGAACACAAAGCAGTATCTCAGAAAGCTTCTTTCCAGTTTTTAACGGAAGATATTTCCTTTTTCACATTAGCCCTCTAAGGGCTTCCAAATATCAATTTGAAAATTCCACAAGAACTGTCTTATGAAAGACTTTTTGAGGAGAAAGCTGTAACTCTCTGAGATGAATTATCAGAACACAAAGCAGTTTCTCAGAAAGATTCTTTCCAGTTTTTAACGGAAGATATTTCCTTTTTAACCGTAGCCCTCTGTGGGCTTCCAAATATCACTTTGCAAATTCCACAAGAACAGTATTAGCGAAAGACTTCTTGAGGGGAAAGCTGTAACTCTGTGAGATGAATTAACAGAACACAAAGCAGTTTTTCAGAAAGCTTCTTTTCAGTTTTTAACGAAAGATATTTCCTTTTTCACAATAGCTCTCTAAGGGCTTCCAAATATCACTTTGAAAATTCCACAAGAACTGTCTTATGAAAGACTTTTTGAGGAGAAAGTTGTAACTCTCTGAGATGAATTAACAGAACACAAAGCAGTTTCTCAGAAGGCTTCTTTCCAGTTTTTAACGGACGATATTTCCTTTTTAACCATAGCCCTCTATGGGCTTCCAAATGTCACTTTGCAAATTCCACAAGAACAGTCTTAGCCAAAGACTTCATGAGGGGAAAGCTGAAATTCTGTGAGATGAATTAGCAGAACACAAAGCAGTCTCTCAGAAAGCTTCTATCCACGTTTTTACAGAAGATAGTTCCTTTTTCACCGTAGCCCTCTATTGACTACTAAATATCACTTTCCAAATTCCACATGAACAGTCTTAGTGAAAGACTTCTTGAGGGGAAAGCTGTAACTCTGTGAGATGAATTAACAGAAGAAAAAGCAGTTTCACAGAATGCTTCTTTCCACTTTTTAATTGAACATATTTCCTTTTTCACCATAGCCCTCTATGGACTTCCAAATATCACTTTGCTAATTCCTCAAAAACAGTCTTAACGAAAGGCTTCTTGAGTGGAAAGCTGTAACTCTGTGAGATGAATTAACAGAACACAAAGCAGTTTATCAGAAATCTTCTTTCCAGTTTTTAACGGAAGATATTTCCTTTTTCACCATGACCCTCTATGGGCTACTAAATATCACTTTTCAAATTCCACAAGAACAGTCTAAGCGAAAGGCTTCTTGAGGAGAAATCTGTAACCCTGTGAGATGAAATAACAGAACACAAAGCAGTTTCTCAGAAAGCTTCTTTCCAGTTTTTAACGGAAGATATTTCCTTTTGCACCATAGCCCTCTTTGGGCTTCCAAATATCACTTTGCAAATTCCACAAGAACAGTCTTACCGAAAGGCTTCTTGAGTGGAAAGCTGTAACTCTGTGAGAGGAATTAATAGAACACAAAGCAGTTTCTCAGAAAGCTTCTTTCCAGTTTTTAACGGAAGATGTTTCCTTTTTAACCGTAGCCTTCTATGGGCTTCCAAATATCACTTTGCAAATTCCACAAGAACAGCCTTAGCAAAAGGATTCTTGAGGGGAAAGCTGTAACTCTGTGAGGTGAATTAACAGAACACAAAACAGTATCTCAGAGAGCTTCTTTCCAGTTTTTAACGGAAGATATTTCCTTTTTCACATTAGCCCTCTATATGCTTCCAAATATCACTTTGCAAATTTCACAAGACAGGCTTAAAAAAGGCTTCTTGAGGGGAAACCTGTACCTCTGTGAAATGAAATAATAGAACACAAAGCAGTTTCTCAGTAAGCTTCTTTCCAGTTTTCATCTTAGGATATTTCCTTTTTCACCAAAGACATCTATGGGCTTCCAAATATCACTTTGCAAATTCCACAAGCACAGTCTTAGCTAAAGGCTTCTTGAGGGGAAAGCTGTAACTCTGTCAGATGAATTAACAGAGTACAAAATAGTTTTCCAGAAAGCTTCTTTTCAGTTTTTGTCTTAGGATATTTCCTTTTTCACCATAGCCCTCTACGGGATACTGACTATCACTTTCCAATTTCCACAAAAACAGTCTTAGCGAAAGGCTTCTGAGGGGAAAGCTGTAACTCTGTGAGATGAAATAAGAGAATACAAAGCAGTTTCTCAGAAAGCTTCTTTCCAGTTTTTAACGGAAGATATCTCCTTTTACACCATAGCCCTTTAAGGGCTTCCAAATATCACTTTGCAAATTCCACAAGAACAGTCTTAGCGAAAGGCTTCTTGAGGGGAAAGCTGTAACTCTGTCAGATGAATTAATGGAAAACAACGCTGTTTCTCTGAAAGCTACTTTCCAGTTTTCAACTGAAGGTATTCCCTTTTTCACCATAGCCCTGTATTTGCTTCTAAGTATCACATTTCAAATGTCACAAGAACGGTCTTAGGGAAAGGATTCTTGAGGGGAAAGCTGTAACTGTGTGAGATGAATTAACAGAACACAAACCAGTTTCTCAGAAATATTCTTTCCAATTTTTAACAGAAGATATTTCCTTTTTTACCATAGCACTCTACGGGCTTCCAAATATCACTTTGCAAATTCCACAAGAACATTCTTAGCGAAAGGCTTCTGTAGGGGAAAGCTCTAAGTCTGTGACATGAATTAACAGAGCACAAAGTAGTTTGTAAGAAAGATTCTTTTCAGTTTTTGTCTTAGGATATTTCTTTTTTCACCATAGCCTTCTATGGGCTTCTAAGTATCCCTTTCCAATTTCCACAAAAACTGTCTTAAGGAAAGACTTCTTGAGGGGAAAGGTGTAACTCTGTGAGTTGAATTAAGAGAACACAAAGGAGTTTCGCAGAATGCCTCTTTCCAGTTTTCAACGGAAGATATTTCATTTTTCACCATAGCCCTCTATGGGCTTCCAATATCACTTTGCAGATTCCACAAAAACTGTCTTAGCGAAAGACTACTTGAGAGGAAAGCTGTAATTCTGTAAGATGAAATAACAGAACACAAAGCAGTTTCTCAGAAAGCCTCTTTCCAGTTTTTAACGTAAGATATTTCCTTCTTCACCATAGCCCTCTATGGTCTTCCAGATATCGCTTTGCAAATTCCACAACAACAGTCTTAGCGAAAGACTTCTTGAGCGGAAAGCTGTAACTCTGTGAGATGAATTAACAGAGCACAAAGCAGTTTCTCAGAAACCTTCTTTTCAGTTTTTATCTTAGGATATTTCTTTTCCACCATAGAGCTCTAGGGCTTCCAAATATCACTTCGCAAATTCCACAAGAACAGTCCTAGCGAAACGGTCTTGGAGGGGAAAGCTGTAAGTCTGTGAGATGAATTAACAGAACACAAAGCCGTTTCTCAGAAAGCTTCTATCCACTTTTTAACGGAAGATATGTCCTTTTTCACCATAGCCCTCTATGGGCATCCAAATATCACTTTACAAATTCCACAAGAACAGTCTCTTAGCCAAAGACTTCATGAGGGGAAAGCTGTAATTCTGTGAGATGAATTAGGAGAACACAAAGCAATCTCTCAGAAAGCTTCTATCCACTTTTTAACGGAACATATTTCCTTTTTCACCGTACCCCTCTATTGGCTACTACATATCACTTTCCAAATTCCACATGAACAGTCTTAGCGAAAGACTTCTTGAGGGGAAAGCTGTAACTCTGTGAGATGAATTAAGAGGACACAAAGCAGTTTCTCAGAATGCTTCTTTCCACTTTTTAAGTGAACATAATTCCTTTTTCACCATAGCCCTCTATGGACTTCCAAATATCACTTTGCTAATTCCTCAAGAACAGTCTTAACCAAAGGCTTCTTGAGTGGAAAGCTGTAACTCTGTGAGATGAATTAACGGAACACAACGCTGTTTCTCTGAGAGCTACTTTCCAGTTTTTAGCTGAAGATATTTCCTTTTTCACCATTGCCCTCTACGGGCTTCCAAATATCACTTTGGAAATTCCACAGGAACAGTCGTAGGGAAAGGCTTCTTGAGGGGAAAGCTTTAACTGTGTGAGATGAATGAACAGAACACAAAGCAGTTTCTCAGAAAGCTTCTTTCCAGTTTTTAACGGAAGGTATTTCCTTTTTCACCATAGCCATCTATGGGCTTCGAAATATCACTTTGCACATTCCACAAGAATAGTCTTAGCGAAAGGCTTCTAGAGGGGAAAGCTATAACTCGGTGAGATGAATTAACAGAACACAAATCAGTTTCTCAGAAAGCTTCTTTCCAGTTTTTAATAGAAGATATTTCCTTTTTCACCATAGCCCTCTATGCGTTTCCAAATATCACTTTGCAAATTCCAGAAGAACAGTCTTAGCGAAAGGCTTCTTGAGTGGAAAGCTGTAACTCTGTGAGATGAATTAACAGTACACAAAGCAATTTCTCAGAAAGCTTCTTTCCAGTTTTTACCTGAAGATATTTCCTTTTCCCCCATAGCCCTCTTGGGGTTCCACATATCACTTTGCAAATTGCACTAGAACATTCTAAGCGAAAGGCTTCTTGAGGGGAAAGCTGTAACTCTGTGAGATGAATTAACAGAACACAAAGCAGTTTCTCTGAAAGCTTCTTTCGGGTTTTTAACTGAAGATATTTCCTTTTTCTGCATAGCCCCCTATGGGCTTCCAAATATCACTTTGCAAATTCCAAAAGAACAGTCTAAGCGAAATGCTTCTTGAGGGGAAAGCTGTAACTCTGTGAGATGAATTAACAAAACAGAACACAGTTTCTCAGAATGCTTCTTTCAAGTTTTTAACTGAAGATATTTCCTTTTTCACCATAGCCCTCTATGGGCTTCCAAATATCACTTTGAAAATTCCACAAGAATAGTCTTAGCGAAAGGCTTCTTGAGGGGAAATCTGAAACTCTGTGAGATGAAATAACAGAACACAACGCACTTTCTCAGAAACCTTCTTTCAAGTTTTTAACTGAAGATATTTCCTTTTCCACCACAGCCCTCTATGGGCTTCCAAATATCACTTTGCAAATTCCACAGGAACAGTCTTAGCTCAAGGCTTCTTGAGGGGAAAGCTGTAACTCTGTGAGATGAATTAACAAAACACAAAGCAGTTTCTCAGAAAGCTTCTTTCTAGTTTTTCAGGGAAGATATTTCCTTTTTCACCATAGCCCTCTAGGAGTTCCAAATATCACTTTGCAAATTCCGCAAGAACAGTCTTATCGAAAGGCTTCTTGAGAAGCAATCTGTAACTCTGGACACGAATTAACAGAACACAAAGCACTTTCTCAGAAAGCTTCCTTAAAGTTTTTAACGGAAGATATTTCCTTTTTCACCATAGCATTCCATGGGCTTCCAAATATCACTTTGCAAATTCCACAAGTACAGACTTATCGAAAGCCTTCTTGAGGGGAAAGCTGTAACTCTGTGAGATGCATTAACAGAACACAAAGCAGTTTCTCAGAAAGCTTCTTTGCAGTTCTTATCTTAGGATATTTCCTTTTTCACCATAGCCCTATATGGCTTACAATTATCACTTTGCAAATTACACAAGAACAGTCTTAGCGAAAGGATTCTTGAGGGGAAAGCTGTAACTCTGTGAGATGAATTAACAGATCACAAAGCAGTTTCTCAGAAACCTACTTTCCAGTTTTTAAGGGAAGATATTTCCTTTTTCACCGTAGACCTCTATGGACTTAGAAATATAACTTTGCAAATTCCACAAGAACAGTCTTCACGAAATTCTTCTTGAGGGGAAAGCTGTAACTCTGTGAGATGAATTAACGGAACACAAGGCAGTTTCTCAGAAAGCTTCTTTCCAATTTTTAACGGAACATATTTCCTTTTTCACTATAGCCCTCTACGGGCTTCTAAATATCACCTTGCAAATTCCACAAGAAACGTCTTAACGAAAGGCTTCTTGAGGGGAAAGATGTAACTCTGTGAGATGAAATAAAAGAACACAATGCAGTTTCCAGAAAGCTTCTTTCCAGTTTTTAAAGAAAGATGTTTCCTTTTTCTCCATAGCCCTCTATGGACTTCCAAATATCACTTTGCAAATTCCACCAGAACAGGCTTCGTGAAAGGCTTCTTGAGGGGAAACCTGTAACTCTGTGAGATGAATTAACAGAACACAAAGCAATTTCTCAGAAAGCTTCTCTCGGTTTTTAAAGGAAGATATTTCCATTTTCACCATAGCCCTCTAAGGGCTTTCTAATATCACTTTCCAAATTCCACAAGAACAGTCTTAGTGAAATGTTTATTGAGGAGAGAGCTGTAACTCTATGAAATGAATAAACAGAACACAAAGCAGTTTCTCAGAAAGCTTCCTTCCAGTTTTTAACGAAAGATATTTCCTTTTCACCATATCCCACTCTGGGCTTCCAAATATCACTTTGCAAATTCCACAAGAACAGTAATAGGGAAAGGCTTCTTGAGGGGAAAGCTGTAACTATGTTGGAAGAATTAACAGAACACAAGCAGTTTCTCAGAAAGCTTCTTTCCAGTTTTTAATGGAAGATATTTCCTTTTTCACCGTAGCCTTCTATGGGCTTCCAAATATCACTTTGCAAATTCCACAAGAACAGTCTTAGCGAAAGGCTTCTTGAGGGTCAATCTGTAACTCTGAGGTGAATCAAAAGTACAGAAAGCAGTTTCTCAGAAAGCTTCTTTCCAGTTTTTAACGGAAGATATTTCATTTTTCACCGTAGCTCTCTATGGGCTTCTAAATATCACTTTCCAAAATCAACAAGAACATCGTTAGCGAAAGACTTCTTGAGGGGAAAGCTGTAATTCTGTGAGATGAATTAACAGAACACAAAGCAGTTTCTCAGAAAGCTTCTCTCCAGTTTTTAACGGAGGATATTTCCTTTTCACCATAGCCCTCCTTGGGCTTCCAAATATCACTTTGCAAATTCCACAAGAACAGACTTAGCGAAAGGCTTCTTGAGGGGAAAGCTGTACTATGTGAGATAAATTAACAGAACACAAAGCAATTACTCAGAAAGCTTCTTTCCAGTTTTTAAAGGAAGGTATTTCCTTTTTCACCATAGCCCTCTATGAGCTACCAAATATCACTTTGCCAATTCCACATGAACAGTTTTAGTGAAAGGCTTCTTGACGTGAAATCCGTAAGTCTGTGAGATGAATTAACAGAACAGAAAGCAGTTTCTCAGAAAGCTTCTTTGCAGTTTATAACTCAAGAGATTTCCTTTTTCACCATAGCCCTCTATGGTCTTCCAAATATCACATTGCAAATTCCACAAGAACAATCTTAGCGAAAGGATTCTTGAGGGGAAAGCTGTAACTCTGTGAGATGAATTAACAGAACGCAAAGCAGTTTCTCAGAAAGCTTCTTTCCACTTTTTAACGGAAGATATTTCCTTTTTCAAAATTGCCTCTAAGGGCTTCCAAATACCACTTTGCAAATAGCACATGAACAGTGTTAGCGAAAGGCTTCTTGAGGGGAAAGCAGAAACTCTATGAGATGAACTAACAGAACACAAAGCAGTTTCTCAGAAAGCTTCTTTCCTGTTTTACATGGAAGATATTTCCTTTTTCACCATAGCCCTCTAAGGGTTTCCAAATATCTCTTTGCAAATTCCACAAGAACAGTCTTAGCGAAAGGCTTCTTGAGGGGAAACCTGCAACTCTGTGAGATGAATTAACAGAACACAAAGCAATTTCTCAGAAAGCTTCTCTCGGTTTTTAAAGGAAGATATTTCCTTTTTAATCATAGCCCTCTATGGGTTTCCAAATATCACTTTGCAAATTCCACAAGAACAGTCTTAGCAAAAGGTTTCTTGAGGGGAAAGCTGTAATTCTGTGAGATGAATTAACAGAACACAAAGCAGATTCTCAGAAAGCTTCTTTCCAGTTTTTAACTAAAGATATTTCCTTATTCAATAGTCTTCTATGGGCTTCCAAATATCACTTTGCCAATTCCACAAGAACAGACTTAGCGAAAGGCTACTTGAGGTGAAATCCGTAAGTCTGTGAGATGAATTAACAGAACAGAAAGCAGTTTCTCAGAAAGCTTCTTTGCAGTTTTTCACGGAAGATATTTCCTTTTTCACCATAGCCCTCTATGGGCTTCCAAATATCACTTTGCAAATTCCACAAGAACAGTCTTAGCAAATGGCTTCTTGAGGGGAAAGCTGTTACTATTTGAGATGATATAACAGAACTCAAAGCAGTTTCTCAGAAATCTTCTTTGCAGTTTTTATCTTAGGATGTTTCCTTTTTCACCATAGCCCTCTATGGGCATCCAAATATCACTTAGCAAAATCCACAAGAACAGTCTTAGTGAACGGAGCCTTGAGGGGATAGCTGTAACCCTCTGAGATGAATCAACAGAACACTAAGCAGTTTCTCAGAAAGCTTCCTTCCAGTTTTTAACGAAAGATATTTCCTTTTCACCATAGCCCTCAAAGGGCTTCCAAATATCACGTTGCAATTTCCCCAAGAACAGTCTTAGGGAAAGGTTTCTTCAGGGGAAAGCTGTAACACCGTTGAATGAGTTAACAGAACACAAAGCAGTTTCTCAGAAAGCTTCTTTTCAATTTTTAACGGAAGATATTTCCTTTTTCACCATAGCCCTCTAAGGGCTTCCAAATATCACTTTGTAAATTCCAGAAGAATCGTCTTAACGAAAGGCTTCTTGAGGTGAAAGGGGAAATCTGTAACTCTGTGAGATGATATAACAGAAACCAAAGCAGTTTCTCAGAAAGCTTCTTTGCAGTTTTTATCTTAGAATATTTCCTTTTTCAGCAGAGCCCTCTTTGGTCATCCAAATATCACATTGCAAATTCCACAAGAATAGTCGTAGTGAACGGTGTCTTCAGGGGAAAGCTGTAACTCTGTGAGATGAATTAACAGAACACAAAGCAGTATCTCAGAAACCTTCCTTCCAGTGTTTAACGGAAGATATTTCCTTTTCATCATAGCCCTCTATGGGCTTCCAAATATCACTTTTCAAATTCCACAAGAACAGTCTTAGTGAAAGGCTTCTTGAGGGGAAAGCTGTAACTCTGGTGGATGAATTAACGGAACACAAAGCAATTTCTCAGAAAGCTTCTCTCGGTTTTTAAAGGAAGATATTTCCTTTTTCATCATAGCCCTCTATGGGTTTCCAAATATCACTTTGCAAATTCCACAAGAACAGTCTTAGCAAAAGGTTTCTTGAGGGGAAAGCTGTAATTCTGTGAGATGAATTAACAGAACACAAAGCAGATTCTCAGAAAGCTTCTTTCCAGTTTTTAACTAAAGATATTTCCTTATTCAATAGCCTTCTATGGGCTTCCAAATATCAATTTGCCAATTCCACAAGAACAGACTTAGCGAAAGGCTTCTTGAGCTGAAATCCGTAAGTCTGTGAGATGAATTAACAGAACACAAAGCAGTTTCTCAGAAAGCTTCTCTGCAGTTTTTCACGGAAGATATTTCCTTTTTCACCATAGCCCTCTATGGGCTTCCAAATATCACTTTGCAAATTCCACAAGAACAGTCTTAGCAAATGGCTTCTTGAGGGGAAAGCTGTAACTATTTGAGATGATATAACAGAACTCAAAGCAGTTTCTCAGAAACCTTCTTTGCAGTTTTTATCTTAGGATGTTTCCTTTTTCACCATAGCCCTCTATGGGCATCCAAATATCACTTAGCAAAATCCACAAGAACAGTCTTAGTGAACGGAGCCTTGAGGGGATAGCTGTAACACTCTGAGATGAATCAACAGAACACTAAGCAGTTTCTCAGAATGCTTCCTTCCAGTTTTTAACGAAAGATATTTCCTTTTCACCATAGCCCTCAAAGGGCTTCCAAATGTCACGTTGCAAATTCCCCAAGAACAGTCTTAGGGAAAGGTTTCTTCAGGGGAAAGCTGTAACTCTGTTGAATGAGTTAACGGAACAGAAAGCAGTTTCTCAGAAAGCTTCTTTTCAATTTTTAACGGAAGATATTTCCTTTTTCACCATAGCCCTCTAAGGGCTTCCAAATATCACTTTGAAAATTCCAGAAGAATCGTCTTAGCGAAAGGCTTCTTGAGGTGAAAGTGGAAAGCTGTAACTCTGTGAGATGATATAACAGAAACAAAAGCAGTTTCTCAGAAAGCTTCTTTGCAGTTTTTATCTTAGAATATTTCCTTTTTCACCATAGCACTCTTTGGTCATCCAAATATCACATTGCAAATTCCACAAGAATAGTCGTAGTGAACGGTGTCTTCAGGGGAAAGCTGTAACTCTGTGAGATGAATTAACAGAACACAAAGCAGTATCTCAGAAACCTTCCTTCCAGTGTTTAACGGAAGATATTTCCTTTTCATCATAGCCCTCTATGGGCTTCCAAATATCACTTTTCAAATTCCACAAGAACAGTCTTAGTGAAAGGCTTCTTGAGGGGAAAGCTGTAACTCTGGTGGATGATTTAACAGAACACAAAGCAATTTCTCAGAAAGCTTCTCTCGGTTTTTAAAGGAAGATATTTCCTTTTTAATCATAGCCCTCTATGGGTTTCCAAATATCACTTTGCAAATTCCACAAGAACAGTCTTAGCAAAAGGTTTCTTGAGGGGAAAGCTGTAATTCTGTGAGATGAATTAACAGAACACAAAGCAGATTCTCAGAAAGCTTCTTTCCAGTTTTTAACTAAAGATATTTCCTTATTCAATAGCCTTCTATGGGCTTCCAAATATCACTTTGCCAATTCCACAAGAAGAGACTTAGCGAAGGGCTTCTTGAGGTGAAATCCGTAAGTCTGTGAGATGAATTAACAGAACACAAAGCAGTTTCTCAGAAAGCTTCTTTGCAGTTTTTCACGGAAGATATTTCCTTTTTCACCATAGTCCTCTATGGGTTTCAAAATATCACTTTGCAAATTCCACAAGAACAGTCTTAGCGAAAGGCTTCTTGAGGGGAAAGCTGTAACACTGTGAGATGAATTAACAGAACACAAAGCAGTTTCTCAGAAAGATTCTTTCCAGGTTTTAACTGAAGATATTTCCTTTTTCACCATAGCCCTCTATGGGCTTCCAAATATCACTTTGCAAATTCCACAAGAAGAGTCTTACCGAAACATTTCTTCAGGGAAAAGCTGTATCTCTGAGAGAAGAATTAACAGAACACATAGCAGTTCCTCAGAAAGCTTCCTTCCAGTTTTTAACGGAAGATATTTCCTTTTTCACCATAGCCCGCTATGGGCTGCCAAATATCACTGTGGATATTCCACATGAACAGGCTTAGCGAAAGGCTTCTTGAGGGGAAAGCTGTAACTCTGTGAGATGAATTAACAGAACACAAAGCAGTTTCTCAGATAGCTTCTTTCCAGTTTTTAACTGAAGATACTTCCTTTTTCCCCATAGCCCTCTATGGGCTTCCAAATATCACACTTTAAATTCCGCAAGAACAGCGTTAGCGAACGGCTTCTTGAAGGGAAAGCTGTAACTCTGTTAGATGAATTAACAGAATACAAAGCAGTTTCTCAGAAAGCTTCTTTCCAGTTTTTAAAGAAAGATATTTCCTTTTTCACCATAGCCCTCTAAGGGCTTCAAAATATCACTTTGCAAATTCCACAAGAACAGTCTTAGCGAAAGGCCTCATGAGGGGAAAGGAGTAACTCTGTGAGATGAATTAACAGAACACAAAGCAGTTTCTCAGAAAGCTTCTTTCCAGTTTTTAACTCAAGATATTTCCTTTTTCACCATAGCCCTCTATGGGCTTCCAAATATCAATTTGCAAATTCCACAAGAACAGTCTTAGCGAAAGACTTCTTGAAGGAAAAGCTGTATCTCTGTGAGATGAATTAACAGAACACAATGCAGTTTCTCAGAAAACTTCTTTCCAGTTTTAAATGGAAGATATTCCCTTTTTCACCGTACCCCTCAATGGGTTTCCAAATATCACCTTGCAAATTCCACAAGAACAGTCTTAACGAATGGCTTCTTGAGGGGAAAGCTTTAATCATGTGAGATGAATTAACAGAACACAAAGCAGTTTCTCAGAAAGCTTCTTTTCAGTTTCTTACCGATGATATTTCCTTTTTCACCATAGCCCTCTACGGGCTTCCAAATATCACTTTGCAAATTCCACAAGAACAGTCTTAGCGAAAGGTTTCTGGAGGGGAAAGCTGTAACTCTTTGAGATGAATTAACAGAACACAAAGCAGTTTGTCAGAAAGCTTCTTTTCAGTTTTTATCTTAGGATATTTACTTTTTTACTATAGCCCTCTCTGGGCTTCCAAATATCACTTTGCAAATTACACAAGAACAGTCTTAGCGAAAGTCTTCTTGAGGGGAAAGCTGTTACTCTGTGAAATGAATTAACAGAACACAAAGCACTTTCTCAGAAAGCTTCTTTCCAGTTTTTCTCTTAGGATATTTGCTTTTTCACCCTAGCCCTCTATGGGCTTCCAAATATCACTTTGCAAATTCCACAAGAACTGTCTTAGCAAATGGCGTCTTGAGGGATAAGCTGGACTCTGTGAGATGAATTAACAGAACACAAAGCAGTTTCTCAGAAAGCTGCTTTCAAGTTTTTAACGGAAGATATTTCATTATCACCATAGCCTTCTATGGGCTTATTAATATCACTTTGAAAATTCCACTTGAAAAGTCTTAGCAAAATGCTTATTGAGAGGAAAGCTGTAACTCTGTGAGTTGAGTTAACAGAACATAAACCAGTTTCTCAGAAAGCTTCTTTGTAGTTTTTAACGGAAGATATTACCTTTTTCAGCATAATCCTCGATGGGCTTCCAAATATCACATTGCAAATTCCACAAGAACAGTATTAGCGAAACGCTTCTAGTGGAAAAGCTGTAACTCTGACATGATTTAACAGAACAAAAAGCAGTCTCTCAGAAAGCTTCTTTCAAGTTTTTAACTGAGGATATTTCCTTTTTTCACCACAGCCCTCAATGGGCTGCCAAATATCACTTTGTAAATTCCACAAGAACACTCTTAGCGAAAGTCTTCTTGAGGGGAAAGCTCTAACTCTGTGAGATGAATTAACAGAACACAAAGCAGTTTGTCAGAAAGCTTCTTTTCGCTTCTTATGTTAGGATATTTCCTTTTTCACCATAGCTCTATGGGCTTCCAAATATCACTTTGCAAAATCACCAAGAACAGTCTTAGCGAAAGGCTGCTTGTGGGGAAAGATATAACTCTGTGAGATGAATTAACAGGACACAAAGCACTTTCTAAGAAAGCTTCTTTCCAGGATTTAATGGAAGATATTTCCTTTTTCACCATAGATATCTATGGGCTTCAAAATATCATCTTGTAAATTCCACAAGTAGAGTCTTATGGAAAGGCTTCTTGAGGGGAAAGCTGTAACTCTGTGAGATTAATTAATGGAACACAAAGCTGTCTCTCAGAAAGCTTCTTTCCAGTTTCTTAAGGAAGATATTTTCTCTTTCACCATAGCCATCTATGGGCTTCCAAATATCACTTTGCAAATTCCACAAGAACAGTCGTAGGGAAAGGCTTCTTAAGTGGAAAGCTGTAACTCTGTGACATGAATTAACAGAACACAAGTCAGTTTCTCAGAAAGATTCTTTACAGTTTTTCATGGAAGATATTTTCTTTTTCACCATTGCCCTCTATGGGCTTCCTAATATTACTTTCCAAATTTCACAAGAACAGTCTTAGTGAACGGCTTCCTGAGGGGAAAGCTGTAACTCTGTGAGATGAACTAACAGAACACTAAGCAGTTTTTCAGAAAGTTTCTTTTCGGTTTTTATCTTAGTGTATTTCCTTTTTCACCATAGCCCCTTTGAGCTTCCAAACATCACTTTGCAGTTTCCACAAGAACAGTCTCAGAGAAAGACTTCTTGAGGGGAAAGCTGTAACTCTGTGACGTGAATTAACAGAACACAAAGCAGTTTGTCAGAAAGCTTCTTTCCAGTTTTTAACTGAAGATATTTCCTTTTTCACCATAGTCCTCTATGGGCTTCCAAATATCACTCTGCAAATTCCACAAGAGCAGTCTTAGCGAAAGGATTCTTGAGGGGAAAGCGGTAATTGTGTGAGATGAATTAAGAGAATACAAAGCAGTCTCTCAGAAAGCTTCTTTCCAGTTTTTCACTGAAGATATTTCCTTTTTCACCATGGCCCTTTATGGGCTTCCAAATATCACTTTGCAAATTCCACAAGATGAGTCTTCGTGAAAGGCTTCTTTTTTATTTATTTATTTATTTATTTATTTATTTATTTATTTATTTAAATTTATTTATCATTATTAAACTTCAACTTGTAGGGTACATGTGCACAACGTGCAGGTTTGCTACATATGTATACTTGTGCCATGTTGGTGTGCTGCACCCATCAACTCGTCATTTACATCAGGTATAACTCCCAATGCAATCCCTCCCCGCTCCCCCCTCCCCATGAGAGGCCCCAGTGTGTGATGTTCCCCTTCCCGAGTCCAAGTGATCTCATTGTTCAGTTCCCTCCTATGAGTGAGAACATGCGGTGTTTGGTTTTCTGTTCTTGTGATAGTTTGCTGAGAATGACGGTTTCCAGCTGCATCCATGTCCCTACAAAGGACACAAACTCATCCTTTTTTATGGCTGCATAGTATTCCATGGTGTATATGTGCCACATTTTCTTAATCCAATCTGTCACTGATGGACATTTGGGTTGATTCCAAGTCTTTGCTATTGTGAATAGTGCTGCAATAAACATACGTGTGCATGTGTCTTTATAGCAGCATAATTTATAATCCTTTGGGTATATACCTAGTAATGGGATGGCTGGGTCATATGGTACATCTAGTTCTAGATCCTTGAGGAATCGCCATACTATTTTCCATAATGGTTGAACTAGTTTACAATCCCACCAACAGTGTAAAAGGGTTCCTATTTCTCCACATCCTCTCCAGCACCTGTTGTTTCCTGACATTTTAATGATCGCCATTCTAACTGGTGTGAGATGGTATCTCATTGTGCTTTTGATTTGCATTTCTCTGATGGCCAGTGATGATGAGCATTTTTTCATGTGTCTGTTGGCTGTATGAATGTCTTCTTTTGAGAAATGTCTGTTCATATCCTTTGCCCACTTTTTGATGGGGTTGTTTGTTTTTTTCTTGTAAATTTGTTTGAGTTCTTTGTAGGTTCTGGATATTAGCCCTTTGTCAGATGAGTAGATTGCAAAAATTTTCTCCCATTCTGTAGGTTGCCTGTTCACTCAGATGGTAGTTCCTTTGGCTGTGCAGAAGCTCTTTAGTTTAATGAGATCCCATTTGTCAATTTTGGCTTTTGCTGCCGTTGCTTTTGGTGTTTTAGACATGAAGTCTTTGCCCATGCCTATGTCCTGAATGGTACTACCTAGGTTTTCCTCTAGGATTTTTATGGTATTAGGTCTAACATTTAAGTCTCTCATCCATCTTGAATTAATTTTCATATAAGGAGTAAGGAAAGGATCCAGTTTCAGCTTTCTACTTATGGCTAGCCAATTTTCCCAGCACCATTTATTAAATAGGGAATCCTTTCCCCATTTCTTGTTTCTCTCAGGCTTGTCAAAGATCAGATGGCTGTAGATGTGTGGTATTATTTCTGAGGACTCTGTTCTGTTCCATTGGTCTATATCTCTGTTTTGGTACCAGTACCATGCTGTTTTGGTTACTGTAGCCTTGTAGTATAGTTTGAAGTCAGGTAGCGTGATGCCTCCAGCTTTGTTCTTTTGACTTAGGATTGTCTTGGAGATGCGGGCTCTTTTTTGGTTCCATATGAACTTTAAAGCAGTTTTTTCCAATTCTGTGAAGAAGCTCATTGGTAGCTTGATGGGGATGGCATTGAATCTATAAATTACCTTGGGCAGTATGGCCATTTTCACGATATTGATTCTTCCTATCCATGAGCATGGTATGTTCTTCCATTTGTTTGTGTCCTCTTTTATTTCACTGAGCAGTGGTTTGTAGTTCTCCTTGAAGAGGTCCTTTACATCCCTTGTAAGTTGGATTCCTAGGTATTTTATTCTCTTTGAAGCAATTGTGAATGGAAGTTCATTCCTGATTTGGCTCTCTGTTTGACTGTCACTGGTGTATAAGAATGCTTGTGATTTTTGCACATTAATTTTGTATCCTGAGACTTTGCTGAAGTTGCTGATCAGCTTAAGGAGATTTTGGGCTGAGACAATGGGGTTTTCTAAATATACAATCATGTCGTCTGCAAACAGGGACAATTTGACTTCTTCTTTTCCTAACTGAATCCCCTTGATTTCTTTCTCTTGCCTGATTGCCCTAGCCAGAACTTCCAACACTATGTTGAATAGGAGTGGTGAGAGAGGGCATCCCTGTCTTGTGCCAGTTTTCAAAGGGAATTTTTCCAGTTTTTGCCCATTCAGTATGATATTGGCTGTGGGTTTGTCATAAATAGCTCTTATGATTTTGAGGTACGTTCCATCAATACCGAATTTATTGAGCGTTTTTAGCATGAAGGGCTGTTGAATTTTGTCAAAAGCCTTTTCTGCATCGATTGAGATAATCATGTGGTTCTTGTCTTTGGTTCAGTTTATATGCTGGATTACGTTTATTGATTTGCGAATGTTGAACCAGCCTTGCATCCCAGGGATGAAGCCCACTTGATCATGGTGGATAAGCTTTTTGATGTGCTGCTGAATCCGGTTTGCCAGTATTTTATTGAGGATTTTTGCATCGATGTTCATCAGGGATATTGGTCTAAAATTCTCTTTTTTTGTTGTGTCTCTGCCAGGCTTTGGTATCAGGATGATGTTGGCCTCATAAAATGAGTTAGGGAGGATTCCCTCTTTTTCTATTGATTGGAATAGTTTCAGAAGGAATGGTACCAGCTCCTCCTTGTACCTCTGGTAGAAATCAGCTGTGAATCCATCTGGTCCTGGACTTTTTTTGGTTGGTAGGCTATTAATTATTGCCTCAATTTCAGAGCCTACTATTGGTCTATTCAGGGATTCAACTTCTTCCTGGTTTAGTCTTGGAAGAGTGTAAGTGTCCAGGAAATTATCCATTTCTTCTAGATTTTCCAGTTTATTTGCATAGAGGTGTTTATAGTATTCTCTGATGGTAGTTTGTATTTCTGCGGGGTCAGTGGTGATATCCCCTTTTTCGTTTTTAATTGCGTCGATTTGATTCTTCTCTCTTTTCTTCTTTATTAGTCTTGCTAGTGGTCTGTCAATTTTGTTGATATTTTCAAAAAACCAACTCCTGGATTCATTGATTTTTTGGAGGCTTTTTTGTGTCTCTATCTCCTTCAGTTCTGCTCTGATCTTAGTTATTTCTTGCCTTCTGCTAGCTTTCGAATGTGTTTGCTCTTGCTTCTCTAGTTCTTTTAATTGCGATGATAGAGTGTCAATTTTACATCTTTCCTGCTTTCTCTTGTGGGCATTTAGTGCTATAAATTTCCCTCTACACACTGCTTTAAATGTGTCCCAGAGATTCTGGTATGTTGTATCTTTGTTCTCATTGGTTTCAAAGAACATCTTTATTTCTGCCTTCATTTCGTTATGTACCCAGTATTCATTCAGGAGCAGGTTGTTCAGTTTCCATGTAGTTGAGCGGTTTTGATTGAGTTTCTTAGTCCTGAGTTCTAATTTGATTGCACTGTGGTCTGAGAGACAGTTTGTTATAATTTCTGTTCTTGTACATTTGCTGAGGAGTGCTTTACTTCCAATTACGTGGTCAATTTTGGAGTAAGTACGATGTGGTGCTGAGAAGAATGTATATTCTGTTGATTTGGGATGGAGAGTTCTATAGATGTCTATTAGGTCTGCTTGCTGCAGAGATGAGTTCAATTCCTGGATATCCTTGTTAGCTTTCTGTCTCGTTGATCTGTCTAATGTTGACAGTGGAGTGTTGAAGTCTCCCATTATTATTGCACGGGAGTCTAAGCCTCTTTGTAAGTCTCTAAGGACTTGCTTTATGAATCTGGGTGCTCCTGTATTGTGTGCATATATATTTAGGATAGTTAGCTCTTCCTGTTGAATTGATCCCTTTACCATTGTGTAATGGCCTTCTTTGTCTCTTTTGATCTTTGATGGTTTAAAGTCTGTTTTATCAGAGGCTAGTATTGCAACCCCCGCTTTTTTTTGTTCTCCATTTGCTTGGTAAATCTTCCTCCATCCCTTTATTTTGAGCCTATGTATGTCTCTGCGTGTGAGATGGGTCTCCTGAATACAGCAGACTGATGGATCTTGACTCTTTATCCGGTTTGCCAGTCTGTGTCTTTTAATCGGAGCATTTAGTCCATTTAAATTTAAGGTTAAGATTGTTATGTGTGAACTTGATCCTGCCATTATGATATTAACTGGTTATTTTGCTCATTAGTTGATGCAGTTTCTTCCTAGCCTTGATTGTCTTTACATTTTGGCATGTTTTTGCAATGGCTGGTACCGGTTGTTCCTTTCCATGTTTAGTGCTTCCTTCAGGGTCTCTTGTAACGCAGGCCTAGTGGTGACAAAATCTCTAAGCATTTGCTTATCTGTAAAGGATTTTATTTCTCCTTCACTTATGAAACTTAGTTTGGCTGGATATAAAATTCTGGGTTTAAAATTCTTTTCTTTAAGAATGTTGAATATTGGCCCCCACTCTCTTCTGGCTTGAAGAGTTTCTGCCGAGAGCTCTGCTGTTAGTCTGATGGGCTTCCCTTTGTGGGTAACCCGACCTTTCTCTCTGGCTGCCCTTAAGATTTTTTCCTTCATTTCAACTTTGGTGAATCTGGCATTTATGTGTCTTGGAGTTGCTCTTCTCGAGGAGTATCTTTGTGGCGTTCTCTGTATTTCCTGGATTTGAATGTTGGCCTGCCCTACTAGGTTGGGGAAGTTCTCCTGGATGATATCCTGAAGAGTGTTTTCCAACTTGGTTCCATTTTCCCCCTCACTTTCAGGCACCCCAATCAGACGTAGATTTGGTCTTTTTACATAATCCCATACTTCTTGCAGGCTTTGTTCATTTCTTTTTCTTCTTTTTTCTTTTGGTTTCTCTTCTCGCTTCATTTCATTCATTTGATCCTCCATCGCTGACATTCTTTCTTCCAGTTGATCGAGTCGGTTACTGAAGCTTGTGCATTTGTCACGTATTTCTCGTGCCATGGTTTTCGTCTCTTTCATTTCGTTTGTGAGCTTATCTGCATTAATGACTCTAGCCATCAATTCTTCTACTTTTTTTTCAAGATTTTTAGTTTCTTTGTGCTGGGTACGTAATTCCTCCTTTAGCTCTGAGAAATTTGATGGACTGAAGCCTTCTTCTCTCATGTCGTCAAAGTCATTCTCCGTCCAGCTTTGATCTGTTGCTGGCGATGAGCTGCGCTCCTTTGCCGGGGGAGATGCGCTCTTATTTTTTGAATTTCCAGCTTTTCTGCCCTGCTTTTTCCCCATCTTTTTGGTTTTATCTGCCTCTGGTCTTTGATGATGGTGATGTACTGATGGGGTTTTGGTGTAGGTGTCCTTCCTGTTTGATAGCTTTCCTTCTAACAGTCAGGATCCTCAGCTGTAGGTTGTAGCTGTAGGAGATTGCTTGAGGTCAACTCCAGACCCTGTTTGCCTGGGTATCAGCAGCAGAGGATGCAGAAGATAGAATATTTCTGAACAGCGAGTGTACCTGTCTGATTCTTGCTTTGAAAGCTTCCTCTCAGGGGTGTACTCCACCCTGTGAGGTGTGGGGTGTCAGACTGCCCCTAGTGGGGGATGTCTCCCAGTTAGGCTACTCAGGGGTCAGGGACCCACTTGAGCAGGGAGTCTGTCCCTTCTCAGATCTCAACCTCCGTGTTGGGAGATCCACTGCTCTCTTCAAAGCTGTCAGACAGAGTCGTTTGCGTCTGCAGAGCTGCTGCGTTTGTTATTGTTTATTGTGCCCTGTCCCCAGAGGTGGAGTCTACAGAGACAGGCAGGTTTCCTTGAGCTGCTGTGAGCTCCACCCAGTTCGAGCTTCCCAGCAGCTTTGTTTACCTACTTAAGCCTCAGCAATGGCGGGCGCCCCTCCCCCAGCCTCGCTGCTGCCTTGCCGGTAGATCACAGACTGCTGTGCTAGCAATGAGGGAGGCTCCGTGGGTGTGGGACCCTCCCGGCCAGGTGTGGGATATGATCTTCTGGTGTGCCTGTTTGCTTAAAACACAGTATTGGGGTGGGAGTTACCCGATTTTCCAGGTGTTGTGTGTCTCAGTTCCCCTGGCTAGGAAAAGGGATTCCCTTCCCCCTTGCGCTTTCCAGGTGAGGCAATGCCTCGCCCTGCTTCAGCTCTCGCTGGTCAGGCTGCAGCAGCTGACAAGCACCGATCGTCTGGCACTCCCCAGTGAGATGAACTCAGTACCTCAGTTGAAAATGCAGAAATCACCGGTCTGCTGTGTAGCTCGCGCTGGGAGTTGGAGACTGGAGCTGTTCCTATTTGGCCATCTTGCTCCGCCCCTCCTCAGTTGAAAATGCAGAAATCACCGGTCTTCTGTGTCGCTCGCGCTGGGAGTTGGAGACTGGAGCTGTTCCTATTCGGCCATCCGCGAAAGGCTTCTTGAGGGGAAAGCTGTAACTCTGTGAGATGAATTAACAGAACACAAAGCAGTTTCTCGGAAAGCTTCTTTCCAGTTTTTTACCGGAGATATTTCCTTTTTCACCATAGCCCTCTACGGGCTTCCCAATATCCCTTTGCAAATTCCACAAGAACAGACTTAGCGAAAGTCTTCTTGAAGGGAAAGCTGTAACTCTGTGAGGTCATTAACAGAACACATAGCAGTTTCTCAGATACCTTCTTTTCAGTTTTTATCTTAGCATATTTCCTTTTTCAACATAGCCCTCAATGGGCTTCCAAATGTCACTTTGCAAATTCCACAACAACAGCCTTAGTGAACGGTTCCTTGCGGGAAAGCTGTAACTCTGTGAGATGAACTAACAGAACACAAAGCAGTTTCTCAGAAAGATTCTTTCCAGTTTTTAACGGAAGATATTTCCTTTTTCACCATAGCCCTCTATGGGCTTCCAAATATCACTTTGCAAATTCCACAAGAACAGTCTTAGCGAAAGGCTTCTTGAGAAAGGCTACTTGAGGGGAAACGGTAACTCTGGTAGTTGAATTAACAGAACACAAAGCAGTTTCTCAGAAAGCTTATTTTCAGTTTTTATCCTAGGATATTTCCTTTCTCACCATAGCCCTCTATGGGCTTCCAAATATCACTTTGCAAATTCCACAAGAACCGTCTTAGCGAAAGGCTTCTTGAGGGGAAAGCTGTAACTCTGTGAGATGAATTAACAGAACACAAAGCCGTTTCTCAGAAAGTTTCTTTTCAGTTTCTATTTTAGGATATTTACTTTTTCACCATAGCCCTCTATGGGCTTCCAAATATCGCTTTGCAAATTCTACAAGAACAGCTTTAACTATAGGATTCCTGAGGGAAAGCTGTAACACTGTGAGATGAATTAACAGAACACAAAGCAGTTTCTCAGAAAGCTTCTTTCCAGTTTTTAACGGAAGATATTTCCTTTTTCACCATAGCCCTCTATGGGCTTCAAAATATCACTCTGCAAATTCCAAAAGAGCAGTCTTAGCAAAAGGCTTCTTGAGGGGAATGCTGTAATTGTGTGAGATGAATTAAGAGAATACAAAGCGGTCTCTCAGAAAGCTTCTTTCCAGTTTTTAACTGAAGATATTTCCTTTTTCACCATGGCCCTTTATGGGCTTCCAAATGTCACGTTGCAAATTCCACAAGAACAGTCTTAGCGAAAGGCTTCTTCAGGGGAAAGCTGTAACTCTGTGAGATTAATTAATGGAACACAAAGCTGTCTCTCAGAAAGCTTCTTTCCAGTTTCTTAAGGAAGATATTTTCTCTTTCACCGTAGCCATCTATGGGCTTCCAAGTTTCACTTTGCATATTCCACAAGAACAGTCTTAGGGAAAGGCTTCTTAAGTGGAAAGCTGTAACTCTGTGACATGAATTAACAGAACACAAGTCAGTTTCTCAGAAAGATTCTTTACAGTTTTTCATGGAAGATATTTTCTTTTTCACCATTGCCCTCTATGGGCTTCCTAATATTACTTTCCAAATTTCACAAGAACAGTCTTAGTGAACGGCTTCCTGAGGGGAAAGCTGTAACTCTGTGAGATGAACTAACAGAACACTAAGCAGTTTTTCAGAAAGATTCTTTTCGGTTTTTATCTTAGTGTATTTCCTTTTTCACCATAGCCCCTTTGAGCTTCCAAACATCACTTTGCAGTTTCCACAAGAACAGTCTCAGAGAAAGACTTCTTGAGGGGAAAGCTGTAACTCTGTGAGATGAATTAACAGAACACAAAGCAGTTTGTCAGAAAGCTTCTTTCCAGTTTGTAACTGAAGATATTTCCTTTTTCACCATAGTCCTCTATGGGCTTCCAAATATCACTCTGCAAATTCCACAAGAGCAGTCTTAGCGAAAGGATTCTTGAGGGGAAAGTGGTAATTGTGTGAGATGAATTAAGAGAATACAAAGCAGTCTCTCAGAAAGCTTCTTTCCAGTTTTTCACTGAAGATATTTCCTTTTTCTCCATGGCCCTTTATGGGCTTCCAAATATCACTTTGCAAATTCCACAAGATGAGTCTTCGCGAAAGGCTTCTTTTTTATTTATTTATTTATTTATTTATTTATTTATTTATTTTTTAAAATTTATTTATCATTATTAAACTTCAACTTGTAGGGTACATGTGCACAACGTGCAGGTTTGCTACATATGTATACTTGTGCCATATTGGTGTGCTGCACCCATCAACTCGTCATTTACATCAGGTATAACTCCCAATGCAATCCCTCCCTGCTCCCCCCTCCCCATGATAGGCCCCAGTGTGTGATGTTCCCCTTCCCGAGTCCAAGTGATCTCATTGTTCAGTTCCCGCCTATGAGTGAGAACATGCGGTGTTTGGTTTTCTGTTCTTGTGATAGTTTGCTGAGAATGATGGTTTCCAGCTGCATCCATGTCCCTACAAAGGACACAAACTCATCCTTTTTTATGGCTGCATAGTATTCCATGGTGTATATGTGCCACATTTTCTTAATCCAATCTGTCACTGATGGACATTTGGGTTGATTCCAAGTCTTTGCTATTGTGAATAGTGCTGCAATAAACATACGTGTGCATGTGTCTTTATAGCAGCATAATTTATAATCCTTTGGGTATATACCTAGTAATGGGATGGCTGGGTCATATGGTACATCTAGTTCTAGATCCTTGAGGAATCGCCATACTATTTTCCATAATGGTTGAACTAGTTTACAATCCCACCAACAGTGTAAAAGGGTTCCTATTTCTCCACATCCTCTCCAGCACCTGTTGTTTCCTGACATTTTAATGATCGCCATTCTAACTGGTGTGAGATGGTATCTCATTGTGCTTTTGATTTGCATTTCTCTGATGGCCAGTGATGATGAGCATTTTTTCATGTGTCTGTTGGCTGTATGAATGTCTTCTTTTGAGAAATGTCTGTTCATATCCTTTGCCCACTTTTTGATGGGGTTGTTTGTTTTTTTCTTGTAAATTTGTTTGAGTTCTTTGTAGGTTCTGGATATTAGCCCTTTGTCAGATGAGTAGATTGCAAAAATTTTCTCCCATTCTGTAGGTTGCCTGTTCACTCAGATGGTAGTTCCTTTGGCTGTGCAGAAGCTCTTTAGTTTAATGAGATCCCATTTGTCAATTTTGGCTTTTGCTGCCGTTGCTTTTGGTGTTTTAGACATGAAGTCTTTGCCCATGCCTATGTCCTGAATGGTACTACCTAGGTTTTCCTCTAGGATTTTTATGGTATTAGGTCTAACATTTAAGTCTCTCATCCATCTTGAATTAATTTTCATATAAGGAGTAAGGAAAGGATCCAGTTTCAGCTTTCTACTTATGGCTAGCCAATTTTCCCAGCACCATTTATTAAATAGGGAATCCTTTCCCCATTTCTTGTTTCTCTCAGGCTTGTCAAAGATCAGATGGCTGTAGATGTGTGGTATTATTTCTGAGGACTCTGTTCTGTTCCATTGGTCTATATCTCTGTTTTGGTACCAGTACCATGCTGTTTTGGTTACTGTAGCCTTGTAGTATAGTTTGAAGTCAGGTAGCGTGATGCCTCCAGCTTTGTTCTTTTGACTTAGGATTGTCTTGGAGATGCGGGCTCTTTTTTGGTTCCATATGAACTTTAAAGCAGTTTTTTCCAATTCTGTGAAGAAGCTCATTGGTAGCTTGATGGGGATGGCATTGAATCTATAAATTACCTTGGGCAGTATGGCCATTTTCACGATATTGATTCTTCCTATCCATGAGCATGGTATGTTCTTCCATTTGTTTGTGTCCTCTTTTATTTCACTGAGCAGTGGTTTGTAGTTCTCCTTGAAGAGGTCCTTTACATCCCTTGTAAGTTGGATTCCTAGGTATTTTATTCTCTTTGAAGCAATTGTGAATGGAAGTTCATTCCTGATTTGGCTCTCTGTTTGACTGTCACTGGTGTATAAGAATGCTTGTGATTTTTGCACATTAATTTTGTATCCTGAGACTTTGCTGAAGTTGCTGATCAGCTTAAGGAGATTTTGGGCTGAGACAATGGGGTTTTCTAAATATACAATCATGTCGTCTGCAAACAGGGACAATTTGACTTCTTCTTTTCCTAACTGAATCCCCTTGATTTCTTTCTCTTGCCTGATTGCCCTAGCCAGAACTTCCAACACTATGTTGAATAGGAGTGGTGAGAGAGGGCATCCCTGTCTTGTGCCAGTTTTCAAAGGGAATTTTTCCAGTTTTTGCCCATTCAGTATGATATTGGCTGTGGGTTTGTCATAAATAGCTCTTATGATTTTGAGGTACGTTCCATCAATACCGAATTTATTGAGCGTTTTTAGCATGAAGGGCTGTTGAATTTTGTCAAAAGCCTTTTCTGCATCGATTGAGATAATCATGTGGTTCTTGTCTTTGGTTCAGTTTATATGCTGGATTACGTTTATTGATTTGCGAATGTTGAACCAGCCTTGCATCCCAGGGATGAAGCCCCACTTGATCATGGTGGATAAGCTTTTTGATGTGCTGCTGAATCCGGTTTGCCAGTATTTTATTGAGGATTTTTGCATCGATGTTCATCAGGGATATTGGTCTAAAATTCTCTTTTTTTGTTGTGTCTCTGCCAGGCTTTGGTATCAGGATGATGTTGGCCTCATAAAATGAGTTAGGGAGGATTCCCTCTTTTTCTATTGTTTGGAATAGTTTCAGAAGGAATGGTACCAGCTCCTCCTTGTACCTCTGGTAGAAATCAGCTGTGAATCCATCTGGTCCTGGACTTTTTTTGGTTGGTAGGCTATTAATTATTGCCTCAATTTCAGAGCCTACTATTGGTCTATTCAGGGATTCAACTTCTTCCTGGTTTAGTCTTGGAAGAGTGTAAGTGTCCAGGAAAATATCCATTTCTTCTAGATTTTCCAGTTTATTTGCGTAGAGGTGTTTATAGTATTCTCTGATGGTAGTTTGTATTTCTGTGGGGTCAGTGGTGATATCCCCTTTATCATTTTTAATTGCGTCGATTTGATTCTTCTCTCTTTTCTTCTTTATTAGTCTTGCTAGTGGTCTGTCAATTTTGTTGATCTTTTCAAAAAACCAACTCCTGGATTCATTGATTTTTTGGAGGCTTTTTTGTGTCTCTATCTCCTTCAGTTCTGCTCTGATCTTAGTTATTTCTTGCCTTCTGCTAGCTTTCGAATGTGTTTGCTCTTGCTTCTCTAGTTCTTTTAATTGCGATGTTAGAGTGTCAATTTTAGATCTTTCCTGCTTTCTCTTGTGGGCATTTAGTGCTATAAATTTCCCTCTACACACTGCTTTAAATGTGTCCCAGAGATTCTGGTATGTTGTATCTTTGTTCTCATTGGTTTCAAAGAACATCTTTATTTCTGCCTTCATTTCGTTATGTACCCAGTATTCATTCAGGAGCAGGTTGTTCAGTTTCCATGTAGTTGAGCGGTTTTGATTGAGTTTCTTAGTCCTGAGTTCTAATTTGATTGCACTGTGGTCTGAGAGACAGTTTGTTATAATTTCTGTTCTTGTACATTTGCTGAGGAGTGCTTTACTTCCAATTACGTGGTCAATTTTGGAGTAAGTACGATGTGGTGCTGAGAAGAATGTATATTCTGTTGATTTGGGGTGGAGAGTTCTATAGATGTCTATTAGGTCTGCTTGCTGCAGAGATGAGTTCAATTCCTGGATATCCTTGTTAGCTTTCTGTCTCGTTGATCTGTCTAATGTTGACAGTGGAGTGTTGAAGTCTCCCATTATTATTGCACGGGAGTCTAAGTCTCTTTGTAAGTCTCTAAGGACTTGCTTTATGAATCTGGGTGCTCCTGTATTGGGTGCATATATATTTAGGATAGTTAGCTCTTCCTGTTGAATTGATCCCTTTACCATTATGTAATGGCCTTCTTTGTCTCTTTTGATCTTTGATGGTTTAAAGTCTGTTTTATCAGAGACTAGTATTGCAACCCCCGCTTTTTTTTGTTCTCCATTTGCTTGGTAAATCTTCCTCCATCCCTTTATTTTGAGCCTATGTATGTCTCTGCGTGTGAGATGGGTCTCCTGAATACAGCAGACTGATGGATCTTGACTCTTTATCCAGTTTGCCAGTCTGTGTCTTTTAATTGGAGCATTTAGTCCATTTAAATTTAAGGTTAAGATTGTTATGTGTGAACTTGATCCTGCCATTATGATATTAACTGGTTATTTTGCTCATTAGTTGATGCAGTTTCTTCCTAGCCTTGATTGTCTTTACATTTTGGCATGTTTTTGCAATGGCTGGTACCGGTTGTTCCTTTCCATGTTTAGTGCTTCCTTCAGGGTCTCTCGTAAGGCAGGCCTAGTGGTGACAAAATCTCTAAGCATTTGCTTATCTGTAAAGGATTTTATTTCTCCTTCACTTATGAAACTTAGTTTGGCTGGATATAAAATTCTGGGTTTAAAATTCTTTTCTTTAAGAATGTTGAATATCGGCCCCCACTCTCTTCTGGCTTGAAGAGTTTCTGCCGAGAGATCTGCTGTTAGTCTGATGGGCTTCCCTTTGTGGGTAACCCGACCTTTCTCTCTGGCTGCCCTTAAGATTTTTTCCTTCATTTCAACTTTGGTGAATCTGGCATTTATGTGTCTTGGAGTTGCTCTTCTCGAGGAGTATCTTTGTGGCGTTCTCTGTATTTCCTGGATTTGAATGTTGGCCTGCCCTACTAGGTTGGGGAAGTTCTCCTGGATGATATCCTGAAGAGTGTTTTCCAACTTGGTTCCATTTTCCCCCTCACTTTCAGGCACCCCAATCAGACGTAGATTTGGTCTTTTTACATAATCCCATACTTCTTGCAGGCTTTGTTCATTTCTTTTTCTTCTTTTTTCTTTTGGTTTCTCTTCTCGCTTCATTTCATTCATTTGATCCTCCATCGCTGACATTCTTTCTTCCAGTTGATTGAGTCGGTTACTGAAGCTTGTGCATTTGTCACGTATTACTCGTGCCATGGTTTTCATCTCTTTCATTTCGTTTGTGAGCTTCTCTGCATTAATGACTCTAGCCATCAATTCTTCCACTTTTTTTTCACGATTTTTAGTTTCTTTGCGCTGGGTACGTAATTCCTCCTTTAGCTCTGAGAAATTGGATGGACTGAAGCCTTCTTCTCTCATGTCGTCAAAGTCATTCTCCGTCCAGCTTTGATCTGTTGCTCGCGATGAACTGCGCTCCTTTGCCGGGGGAGATGCGCTCTTATTTTTTGAATTTCCAGCTTTTCTGCCCTGCTTTTTCCCCATCTTTTTGGTTTTATCTGCCTCTGGTCTTTGATGATGGTGATGTACTGATGGGGCTTTGGTGTAGGTGTCCTTCCCGTTTGATAGCTTTCCTTCTAACAGTCAGGATCTTCAGCTGTAGGTTGTAGCTGTAGGAGATTGCTTGAGGTCCACTCCAGACCCTGTTTGCCTGGGTATCAGCAGCAGAGGCTGCAGAAGATAGAATATTTCTGAACAGCGAGTGTACCTGTCTGATTCTTGCTTTGAAAGCTTCCTCTCAGGGGTGTACTCCACCCTGTGAGGTGTGGGGTGTCAGACTGCCCCTAGTGGGGGATGTCTCCCAGTTAGGCTACTCAGGGTTCAGGGACCCACTTGAGCAGGGAGTCTGTCCCTTCTCAGATCTCAACCTCCGTGTTGGGAGATCCACTGCTCTCTTCAAAGCTGTCAGACAGAGTCGTTTGCATCTGCAGAGCTGCTGCGTTTGTTATTGTTTATTGTGCCCTGTCCCCAGAGGTGGAGACTACAGAGACAGGCAGGTTTCCTTGAGCTGCTCTGAGCTCCACCCAGTTTGAGCTTCCCAGCAGCATTGTTTACCTACTTAAGCCTCAGCAATGGCGGGCGCCCCTCCCCCAGCCTCGCTGCTGCCTTGCCGGTAGATCACAGACTGCTGTGCTAGCAATGAGGGAGGCTCCGTGGGTGTGGGACCCTCCCGGCCAGGTGTGGGATATGATCTCCTGGTGTGCCTGTTTGCTTAAGCACAGTAATGGGGTGGGAGTTACCCGATTTTCCAGTTGTTGTGTGTCTCAGTTCCCCTGGCTAGGAAAAGGGATTCCCTTCCCCCTTGCGCTTTCCAGGTGAGGCAATGCCTCGCCCTGCTTCAGCTCTCGCTGGTCAGGCTGCAGCAGCTGACCAGCACCGATCATCTGGCACTCCCCAGTGAGATGAACTCAGTACCTCAGTTGAAAATGCAGAAATCACCGGTCTTCTGTGTAGCTCGCGCTGGGAGTTGGAGACTGGAGCTGTTCCTATTTGGCCATCTTGCTCCGCCCCTCCTCAGTTGGAAATGCAGAAATCACCGGTCTTCTGTGTGGCTCGCGCTGGGAGTTGGAGACTGGAGCTGTTCCTATTCGGCCATCCGCGAAAGGCTTCTTGAGGGGAAAGCTGTAACTCTGTGAGATGAATTAACAGAACACAAAGCAGTTTCTCGGAAAGCTTCTTTCCAGTTTTTTACCGGAGATATTTCCTTTTTCACCATAGCCCTCTACGGGCTTCCCAATATCCCTTTGCAAATTCCACAAGAACAGACTTAGCGAAAGTCTTCTTGAAGGCAAAGCTGTAACTCTGTGAGGTCATTAACAGAACACATAGCAGTTTCTCAGATACCTTCTTTTCAGTTTTTATCTTAGCATATTTCCTTTTTCAACATAGCCCTCAATGGGCTTCCAAATATCACTTTGCAAATTCCACAACAACAGCCTCAGTGAACGGTTCCTTGCGGGAAAGCTGTAACTCTGTGAGATGAATTAACAGAACACAAAGCAGTTTCTCAGAAAGATTCTTTCCAGTTTTTAACGGAAGATATTTCCTTTTTCACCGTAGCCCTCTATGGGCTTCCAAATATCACTTTGCAAATTCCACAAGAACAGTCTTAGCGAAAGGCTTCTTGAGAAAGGCTACTTGAGGGGAAATGGTAACTCTGGTAGTTGAATTAACAGAACACAAAGCAGTTTCTCAGAAAGCTTATTTTCAGTTTTTATCCTAGGATATTTCCTTTCTCACCATAGCCCTCTATGGGCTTCCAAATATCACTTTGCAAATTCCACAAGAACCGTCTTAGCGAAAGGCTTCTTGAGGGGAAAGCTGTAACTCTGTGAGATGAATTAACAGAACACAAAGCAGTTTCTCAGAAAGTTTCTTTGCAGTTTCTATTTTAGGATATTTACTTTTTCACCATAGCCCTCTATGGGCTTCCAAATATCGCTTTGCAAATTCTACAAGAACAGCTTTAACTATAGGATTCCTGAGGGAAAGCTGTAACACTGTGAGATGAATTAACAGAACACAAAGCAGTTTCTCAGAAGTCTCTCAGAAAGCTTCTTTCCAGTTTTTAACTGAAGATATTTCCTTTTTCACCATGGCCCTTTATGGGCTTCCAAATGTCACGTTGCAAATTCCACAAGAACAGTCTTAGTGAAAGGCTTCTTGAGGGTAAAGCTGTAACACTGTGAGATTAATTAATGGAACACAAAGCTGTCTCTCAGAAAGCTTCTTTCCAGTTTCTTAAGGAAGATATTTTCTCTTTCACCATAGCCATCTATGGGCTTCCAAATATCACTTTGCAAATTCCACAAGAACAGTCTTAGGGAAAGGCTTCTTAAGTGGAAAGCTGTAACTCTGTGACATGAATTAACAGAACACAAGTCAGTTTCTCAGAAAGATTCTTTACAGTTTTTCATGGAAGATATTTTCTTTTTCACCATTGCCCTCTATGGGCTTCCTAATATTACTTTCCAAATTTCACAAGAACAGTCTTAGTGAACGGCTTCCTGAGGGGAAAGCTGTAACTCTGTGAGATGAACTAACAGAACACTAAGCAGTTTTTCAGAAAGTTTCTTTTCGGTTTTTATCTTAGTGTATTTCCTTTTTCACCATAGCCCCTTTGAGCTTCCAAACATCACTTTGCAGTTTCCACAAGAACAGTCTCAGAGAAAGACTTCTTGAGGGGAAAGCTGTAACTCTGTGAGATGAATTAACAGAACACAAAGCAGTTTGTCAGAAAGCTTCTTTCCAGTTTGTAACTGAAGATATTTCCTTTTTCACCATAGTCCTCTATGGGCTTCCAAATATCACTCTGCAAATTCCACAAGAGCAGTCTTAGCGAAAGGATTCTTGAGGGGAAAGCGGTAATTGTGTGAGATGAATTAAGAGAATACAAAGCAGTCTCTCAGAAAGCTTCTTTCCAGTTTTTCACTGAAGATATTTCCTTTTTCACCATGGCCCTTTATGGGCTTCCAAATATCACTTTGCAAATTCCACAAGATGAGTCTTCGCGAAAGGCTTCTTTATTTATTTATTTATTTATTTATTTATTTATTTAAATTTATTTATCATTATTAAACTTCAACTTGTAGGGTACATGTGCACAACGTGCAGGTTTGCTACATATGTATTCTTGTGCCATGTTGGTGTGCTGCACCCATCAACTCGTCATTTACATCAGGTATAACTCCCAATGCAATCCCTCCCCGCTCCCCCCTCCCCATGATAGGCCCCGGTGTGTGATGTTCCCCTTCCCGAGTCCAAGTGATCTCATTGTTCAGTTCCCGCCTATGAGTGAGAACATGCGGTGTTTGGTTTTCTGTTCTTGTGATAGTTTGCTGAGAATGACGGTTTCCAGCTGCATCCATGTCCCTACAAAGGACACAAACTCATCCTTTTTTATGGCTGCATAGTATTCCATGGTGTATATGTGCCACATTCTCTTAATCCAATCTGTCACTGATGGACATTTGGGTTGATTCCAAGTCTTTGCTATTGTGAATAGTGCTGCAATAAACATACGTGTGCATGTGTCTTTATAGCAGCATAATTTATAATCCTTTGGGTATATACCTAGTAATGGGATGGCTGGGTCATATGGTACATCTAGTTCTAGATCCTTGAGGAATCGCCATACTATTTTCCATAATGGTTGAACTAGTTTACAATCCCACCAACAGTGTAAAAGTGTTCCTATTTCTCCACGTGCTCTCCAGCACCTGTTGTTTCCTGACATTTTAATGATCGCCATTCTAACTGGTGTGAGATGGTATCTCATTGTGCATTTGATTTGCATTTCTCTGATGGCCAGTGATGATGAGCATTTTTTCATGTGTCTGTTGGCTGTATGAATGTCTTCTTTTGAGAAATGTCTGTTCATATCCTTTGCCCACTTTTTGATGGGGTTGTTTGTTTTTTTCTTGTAAATTTGTTTGAGTTCTTTGTAGGTTCTGGATATTAGCCCTTTGTCAGATGAGTAGATTGCAAAAATTTTCTCCCATTCTGTAGGTTGCCTGTTCACTCTGATGGTAGTTTCTTTTGCTGTGCAGAAGCTCTTTAGTTTAATGAGATCCCATTTGTCAATTTTGGCTTTTGCTGCCGTTGCTTTTGGTGTTTTAGACATGAAGTCTTTGCCCATGCCTATGTCCTGAATGGTACTACCTAGGTTTTCCTCTAGGATTTTTATGGCATTAGGTCTAACATTTAAGTCTCTCATCCATCTTGAATTAATTTTCATATAAGGAGTAAGGAAAGGATCCAGTTTCAGCTTTCTACTTATGGCTAGCCAATTTTCCCAGCACCATTTATTAAATAGGGAATCCTTTCCCCATTTCTTGTTTCTCTCAGGCTTGTCAAAGATCAGATGGCTGTAGATGTGTGGTATTATTTCTGAGGACTCTGTTCTGTTCCATTGGTCTATATCTCTGTTTTGGTACCAGTACCATGCTGTTTTGGTTACTGTAGCCTTGTAGTATAGTTTGAAGTCAGGTAGCGTGATGCCTCCAGCTTTGTTCTTTTGACGTAGGATTGTCTTGGAGATGCGGGCTCATTTTTGGTTCCATATGAACTTTAAAGCAGTTTTTTCCAATTCTGTGAAGAAGCTCATTGGTAGCTTGATGGGGATGGCATTGAATCTATAAATTACCTTGGGCAGTATGGCCATTTTCACGATATTGATTCTTCCTATCCATGAGCATGGTATGTTCTTCCATTTGTTTGTGTCCTCTTTTATTTCACTGAGCAGTGGTTTGTAGTTCTCCTTGAAGAGGTCCTTTACATCCCTTGTAAGTTGGATTCCTAGGTATTTTATTCTCTTTGAAGCAATTGTGAATGGAAGTTCATTCCTGATTTGGCTCTCTGTTTGACTGTCACTGGTGTATAAGAATGCTTGTGATTTTTGCACATTAATTTTGTATCCTGAGACTTTGCTGAAGTTGCTGATCAGCTTAAGGAGATTTTGGGCTGAGACAATGGGGTTTTCTAAATATACAATCATGTCGTCTGCAAACAGGGACAATTTGACTTCTTCTTTTCCTAACTGAATCCCCTTGATTTCTTTCTCTTGCCTGATTGCCCTAGCCAGAACTTCCAACACTATGTTGAATAGGAGTGGTGAGAGAGGGCATCCCTGTCTTGTGCCAGTTTTCAAAGGGAATTTTTCCAGTTTTTGCCCATTCAGTATGATATTGGCTGTGGGTTTGTCATAAATAGCTCTTATGATTTTGAGGTACGTTCCATCAATACCGAATTTATTGAGCGTTTTTAGCATGAAGGGCTGTTGAATTTTGTCAAAAGCCTTTTCTGCATCGATTGAGATAATCATGTGGTTCTTGTCTTTGGTTCAGTTTATATGCTGGATTACGTTTATTGATTTGCGAATGTTGAACCAGCCTTGCATCCCAGGGATGAAGCCCACTTGATCATGGTGGATAAGCTTTTTGATGTGCTGCTGAATCCGGTTTGCCAGTATTTTATTGAGGATTTTTGCATCGATGTTCATCAGGGATATTGGTCTAAAATTCTCTTTTTTTGTTGTGTCTCTGCCAGGCTTTGGTATCAGGATGATGTTGGCTTCATAAAATGAGTTAGGGAGGATTCCCTCTTTTTCTATTGATTGGAATAGTTTCAGAAGGAATGGTACCAGCTCCTCCTTGTACCTCTGGTAGAAATCAGCTGTGAATCCATCTGGTCCTGGACCTTTTTTGGTTGGTAGGCTATTAATTATTGCCTCAATTTCAGAGCCTACTATTGGTCTATTCAGGGATTCAAATTTTCTTGGTTTAGTCTTGGAAGAGTGTAAGTGTCCAGGAAATTATCCATTTCTTCTAGATTTTCCAGTTTATTTGCATAGAGGTGTTTATAGTATTCTCTGATGGTAGTTTGTATTTCTGTGGGGTCAGTGGTGATATCCCCTTTATCATTTTTAATTGCATCGATTTGATTCTTCTCTCTTTTCTTCTTTATTAGTCTTGCTAGTGGTCTGTCAATTTTGGTGATCTTTTCAAAAAACCAACTCCTGGATTCATTGATTTTTTGGAGGCTTTTTTGTGTCTCTATCTCCTTCAGTTCTGCTCTGATCTTAGTTATTTCTTGCCTTCTGCTAGCTTTCGAATGTGTTTGCTCTTGCTTCTCTAGTTCTTTTAATTGCGATGTTAGAGTGTCAATTTTACATCTTTCCTGCTTTCTCTTGTGGGCATTTAGTGCTATAAATTTCCCTCTACACACTGCTTTAAATGTGTCCCAGAGATTCTGGTATGTTGTATCTTTGTTCTCATTGGTTTCAAAGAACATCTTTATTTCTGCCTTCATTTCGTTATGTACCCAGTATTCATTCAGGAGCAGGTTGTTCAGTTTCCATGTAGTTGAGCGGTTTTGATTGAGTTTCTTAGTCCTGAGTTCTAATTTGATTGCACTGTGGTCTGAGAGACAGTTTGTTATAATTTCTGTTCTTGTACATTTGCTGAGGAGTGCTTTACTTCCAATTACGTGGTCAATTTTGGAGTAAGTACGATGTGGTGCTGAGAAGAATGTATATTCTGTTGATTTGGGGTGGAGAGTTCTATAGATGTCTATTAGGTCTGCTTGCTGCAGAGATGAGTTCAATTCCTGGATATCCTTGTTAGCTTTCTGTCTCGTTGATCTGTCTAATGTTGACAGTGGAGTGTTGAAGTCTCCCATTATTATTGCACGGGAGTCTAAGTCTCTTTGTAAGTCTCTAAGGACTTGCTTTATGAATCTGTGTGCTCCTGTATTGGGTGCATATATATTTAGGATAGTTAGCTCTTCCTTTGAATTGATCCCTTTACCATTATGTAATGGCCTTCTTTGTCTCTTTTGATCTTTGATGGTTTAAAGTCTGTTTTATCAGAGACTAGTATTGCAACCCCCGCTTTTTTTTGTTCTCCATTTGCTTGGTAAATCTTCCTCCATCCCTTTATTTTGAGCCTATGTATGTCTCTGCGTGTGAGATGGGTCTCCTGAATACAGCAGACTGATGGATCTTGACTCTTTATGCAGTTTGCCAGTCTGTGTCTTTTAATTGGAGCATTTAGTCCATTTAAATTTAAGTTTAAGATTGTTATGTGTGAACTTGATCCTGCCATTATGATATTAACTGGTTATTTTGCTCATTAGTTGATGCAGTTTCTTCCTAGCCTTGATTGTCTTTACATTTTGGCATGTTTTTGCAATGGCTGGTACCGGTTGTTCCTTTCCATGTTTAGTGCTTCCTTCAGGGTCTCTCGTAAGGCAGGCCTAGTGGTGACAAAATCTCTAAGCATTTGCTTATCTGTAAAGGATTTTATTTCTCCTTCACTTATGAAACTTAGTTTGGCTGGATATAAAATTCTGGGTTTAAAATTCTTTTCTTTAAGAATGTTGAATATCAGCCCCCACTCTCTTCTGGCTTGAAGAGTTTCTGCCGAGAGATCTGCTGTTAGTCTGATGGGCTTCCCTTTGTGGGTAACCCGACCTTTCTCTCTGGCTGCCCTTAAGATTTTTTCCTTCATTTCAACTTTGGTGAATCTGGCAATTATGTGTCTTGGAGTTGCTCTTCTCGAGGAGTATCTTTGTGGCGTTCTCTGTATTTCCTGGATTTGAATGTTGGCCTGCCCTACTAGGTTGGGGAAGTTCTCCTGGATGATATCCTGAAGAGTGTTTTCCAACTTGGTTCCATTTTCCCCCTCACTTTCAGGCACCCCAATCAGACGTAGATTTGGTCTTTTTACATAATCCCATACTTCTTGCAGGCTTTGTTCATTTCTTTTTCTTCTTTTTTCTTTTGGTTTCTCTTCTCGCTTCATTTCATTCATTTGATCCTCCATCGCTGACATTCTTTCTTCCAGTTGATCGAGTCGGTTACTGAAGCTTGTGCATTTGTCACGTATTTCTCGTGCCATGGTTTTCGTCTCTTTCATTTCGTTTGTGAGCTTCTCTGCATTAATGACTCTAGCCATCAATTCTTCCACTTTTTTTTCAAGATTTTTAGTTTCTTTGCGCTGGGTACGTAATTCCTCCTTTAGCTCTGAGAAATTTGATGGACTGAAGCCTTCTTCTCTCATGTCGTCAAAGTCATTCTCCGTCCAGCTTTGATCTGTTGCTGGCGATGAGCTGCGCTCCTTTGCCGGGGGAGATGCGCTCTTATTTTTTGAATTTCCAGCTTTTCTGCCCTGCTTTTTCCCCATCTTTTTGGTTTTATCTGCCTCTGGTCTTTGATGATGGTGATGTACTGATGGGGTTTTGGTGTAGGTGTCCTTCCTGTTTGATAGCTTTCCTTCTAACAGTCAGGATCCTCAGCTGTAGGTTGTAGCTGTAGGAGATTGCTTGAGGTCCACTCCAGACCCTGTTTGCCTGGGTATCAGCAGCAGAGGCTGCAGAAGATAGAATATTTCTGAACAGCGAGTGTACCTGTCTGATTCTTGCTTTGAAACTTCCTCTAAGGGGTGTACTCCACCCTGTGAGGTGTGGGGTGTCAGACTGCCCCTAGTGGGGGATGTCTCCCAGTTAGGCTACTCAGGGGTCAGGGACCCACTTGAGCAGGGAGTCTGTCCCTTCTCAGATCTCAACCTCCGTGTTGGGAGATCCACTGCTCTCTTCAAAGCTGTCAGACAGAGTCGTTTGCGTCTGCAGAGCTGCTGCGTTTGTTATTGTTTATTGTGCCCTGTCCCCAGAGGTGGAGTCTACAGAGACAGGCAGGTTTCCTTGAGCTGCTGTGAGCTCCACCCAGTTCGAGCTTCCCAGCAGCTTTGTTTACCTACTTAAGCCTCAGCAATGGCGGGCGCCCCTCCCCCAGCCTCGCTGCTGCCTTGCCGGTAGATCACAGACTGCTGTGCTAGCAATGAGGGAGGCTCCGTGGGTGTGGGACCCTCCCGGCCAGGTGTGGGATATGATCTCCTGGTGTGCCTGTTTGCTTAAAGCACAGTATTGGGGTGGGAGTTACCCGATTATCCAGGTGTTGTGTGTCTCAGTTCCCCTGGCTAGGAAAAGGGATTCCCTTCCCCCTTGCGCTTTCCAGGTGAGGCAATGCCTCGCCCTGCTTCAGCTCTCGCTGGTCAGGCTGCAGCAGCTGACCGGCACCGATCGTCTGGCACTCCCCAGTGAGATGAACCCAGTACCTCAGTTGAAAATGCAGAAATCACCGGTCTTCTGTGTCGCTCGCGCTGGGAGTTGGAGACTGGAGCTGTTCCTATTTGGCCATCTTGCTCCGCCCCTCCTCAGTTGAAAATGCAGAAATCACCGGTCTTCTGTGTCGCTCGCGCTGGGAGTTGGAGACTGGAGCTGTTCCTATTCTGCCATTCGCGAAAGGCTTCTTCAGGGGAAAGCTGTAACTCTGTGAGATGAATTAACAGAACACAAAGCCGTTTCTCGGAAAGCTTCTTTCCAGTTTTTTACCGGAGATATTTCCTTTTTCACCATAGCCCTCTACGGGCTTCCCAATATCCCTTTGTAAATTCCACAAGAACAGACTTAGCGAAAGTCTTCTTGAAGGGAAAGCTGTAACTCTGTGAGGTCATTAACAGAACACATAGCAGTTTCTCAGATACCTTCTTTTCAGTTTTTATCTTAGCATATTTCCTTTTTCAACATAGCCCTCAATGGGCTTCCAAATATCACATTGCAAATTCCACAACAACAGCCTCAGTGAACGGTTCCTTGCGGGAAAGCTGTAACTCTGTGAGATGAATTAACAGAACACAAAGCAGTTTCTCAGAAAGATTCTTTCCAGTTTTTAATGGAAGATATTTCCTTTTTCACCGTAGCCCTCTATGGGCTTCCAAATATCACTTTGCAAATTCCACAAGAACAGTCTTAGCGAAAGGCTTCTTGAGAAAGGCTACTTGAGGGGAAATGGTAACTCTGGTAGTTGAATTAACAGAACACAAAGCAGTTTCTCAGAAAGCTTATTTTCAGTTTTTATCCTAGGATATTTCCTTTCTCACCATAGCCCTCTATGGGCTTCCAAATATCACTTTGCAAATTCCACAAGAACCGTCTTAGCGAAAGGCTTCTTGAGGGGAAAGCTGTAACTCTGTGAGATGAATTAACAGAACACAAAGCAGTTTCTCAGAAAGTTTCTTTGCAGTTTCTATTTTAGGATATTTACTTTTTCACCATAGCCCTCTATGGGCTTCCAAATATCGCTTTGCAAATTCTACAAGAACAGCTTTAACTATAGGATTCCTGAGGGAAAGCTGTAACACTGTGAGATGAATTAACAGAACACAAAGCAGTTTCTCAGAAGTCTCTCAGAAAGCTTCTTTCCAGTTTTTAACTGAAGATATTTCCTTTTTCACCATGGCCCTTTATGGGCTTCCAAATGTCACGTTGCAAATTCCACAAGAACAGTCTTAGTGAAAGGCTTCTTGAGGGTAAAGCTGTAACACTGTGAGATTAATTAATGGAACACAAAGCTGTCTCTCAGAAAGCTTCTTTCCAGTTTCTTAAGGAAGATATTTTCTCTTTCACCATAGCCATCTATGGGCTTCCAAATATCACTTTGCAAATTCCACAAGAACAGTCTTAGGGAAAGGCTTCTTAAGTGGAAAGCTGTAACTCTGTGACATGAATTAACAGAACACAAGTCAGTTTCTCAGAAAGATTCTTTACAGTTTTTCATGGAAGATATTTTCTTTTTCACCATTGCCCTCTATGGGCTTCCTAATATTACTTTCCAAATTTCACAAGAACAGTCTTAGTGAACGGCTTCCTGAGGGGAAAGCTGTAACTCTGTGAGATGAACTAACAGAACACTAAGCAGTTTTTCAGAAAGTTTCTTTTCGGTTTTTATCTTAGTGTATTTCCTTTTTCACCATAGCCCCTTTGAGCTTCCAAACATCACTTTGCAGTTTCCACAAGAACAGTCTCAGAGAAAGACTTCTTGAGGGGAAAGCTGTAACTCTGTGAGATGAATTAACAGAACACAAAGCAGTTTGTCAGAAAGCTTCTTTCCAGTTTGTAACTGAAGATATTTCCTTTTTCACCATAGTCCTCTATGGGCTTCCAAATATCACTCTGCAAATTCCACAAGAGCAGTCTTAGCGAAAGGATTCTTGAGGGGAAAGCGGTAATTGTGTGAGATGAATTAAGAGAATACAAAGCAGTCTCTCAGAAAGCTTCTTTCCAGTTTTTCACTGAAGATATTTCCTTTTTCACCATGGCCCTTTATGGGCTTCCAAATATCACTTTGCAAATTCCACAAGATGAGTCTTCGCGAAAGGCTTCTTTATTTATTTATTTATTTATTTAAATTTATTTATCATAATTAAACTTCAACTTGTAGGGTACATGTGCACAACGTGCAGGTTTGCTACATATGTATTCTTGTGCCATGTTGGTGTGCTGCACCCATCAACTCGTCATTTACATCAGGTATAACTCCCAATGCAATCCCTCCCCGCTCCCCCCTCCCCATGATAGGCCCCGGTGTGTGATGTTCCCCTTCCCGAGTCCAAGTGATCTCATTGTTCAGTTCCCGCCTATGAGTGAGAACATGCGGTGTTTGGTTTTCTGTTCTTGTGATAGTTTGCTGAGAATGATGGTTTCCAGCTGCATCCATGTCCCTACAAAGGACACAAACTCATCCTTTTTTATGGCTGCATAGTATTCCATGGTGTATATGTGCCACATTCTCTTAATCCAATCTGTCACTGATGGACATTTGGGTTGATTCCAAGTCTTTGCTATTGTGAATAGTGCTGCAATAAACATACGTGTGCATGTGTCTTTATAGCAGCATAATTTATAATCCTTTGGGTATATACCTAGTAATGGGATGGCTGGGTCATATGGTACATCTAGTTCTAGATCCTTGAGGAATCGCCATACTATTTTCCATAATGGTTGAACTAGTTTACAATCCCACCAACAGTGTAAAAGTGTTCCTATTTCTCCACGTGCTCTCCAGCACCTGTTGTTTCCTGACATTTTAATGATCGCCATTCTAACTGGTGTGAGATGGTATCTCATTGTGCTTTTGATTTGCATTTCTCTGATGGCCAGTGATGATGAGCATTTTTTCATGTGTCTGTTGGCTGTATGAATGTCTTCTTTTGAGAAATGTCTGTTCATATCCTTTGCCCACTTTTTGATGGGGTTGTTTGTTTTTTCTTGTAAATTTGTTTGAGTTCTTTGTAGGTTCTGGATATTAGCCCTTTGTCAGATGAGTAGATTGCAAAAATTTTCTCCCATTCTGTAGGTTGCCTGTTCACTCTGATGGTAGTTTCTTTTGCTGTGCAGAAGCTCTTTAGTTTAATGAGATCCCATTTGTCAATTTTGGCTTTTGCTGCCGTTGCTTTTGGTGTTTTAGACATGAAGTCTTTGCCCATGCCTATGTCCTGAATGGTACTACCTAGGTTTTCCTCTAGGATTTTTATGGTATTAGGTCTAACATTTAAGTCTCTCATCCATCTTGAATTAATTTTCATATAAGGAGTAAGGAAAGGATCCAGTTTCAGCTTTCTACTTATGGCTAGCCAATTTTCCCAGCACCATTTATTAAATAGGGAATCCTTTCCCCATTTCTTGTTTCTCTCAGGCTTGTCAAAGATCAGATGGCTGTAGATGTGTGTTATTATTTCTGAGGACTCTGTTCTGTTCCATTGGTCTATATCTCTGTTTTGGTACCAGTACCATGCTGTTTTGGTTACTGTAGCCTTGTAGTATAGTTTGAAGTCAGGTAGCGTGATGCCTCCAGCTTTGTTCTTTTGACGTAGGATTGTCTTGGAGATGCGGGCTCATTTTTGGTTCCATATGAACTTTAAAGCAGTTTTTTCCAATTCTGTGAAGAAGCTCATTGGTAGCTTGATGGGGATGGCATTGAATCTATAAATTACCTTGGGCAGTATGGCCATTTTCACGATATTGATTCTTCCTATCCATGAGCATGGTATGTTCTTCCATTTGTTTGTGTCCTCTTTTATTTCACTGAGCAGTGGTTTGTAGTTCTCCTTGAAGAGGTCCTTTACATCCCTTGTAAGTTGGATTCCTAGGTATTTTATTCTCTTTGAAGCAATTGTGAATGGAAGTTCATTCCTGATTTGGCTCTCTGTTTGACTGTCACTGGTGTATAAGAATGCTTGTGATTTTTGCACATTAATTTTGTATCCTGAGACTTTGCTGAAGTTGCTGATCAGCTTAAGGAGATTTTGGGCTGAGACAATGGGGTTTTCTAAATATACAATCATGTCGTCTGCAAACAGGGACAATTTGACTTCTTCTTTTCCTAACTGAATCCCCTTGATTTCTTTCTCTTGCCTGATTGCCCTAGCCAGAACTTCCAACACTATGTTGAATAGGAGTGGTGAGAGAGGGCATCCCTGTCTTGTGCCAGTTTTCAAAGGGAATTTTTCCAGTTTTTGCCCATTCAGTATGATATTGGCTGTGGGTTTGTCATAAATAGCTCTTATGATTTTGAGGTACGTTCCATCAATACCGAATTTATTGAGCGTTTTCAGCATGAAGGGCTGTTGAATTTTGTCAAAAGCCTTTTCTGCATCGATTGAGATAATCATGTGGTTCTTGTCTTTGGTTCAGTTTATATGCTGGATTACGTTTATTGATTTGCGAATGTTGAACCAGCCTTGCATCCCAGGGATGAAGCCCACTTGATCATGGTGGATAAGCTTTTTGATGTGCTGCTGAATCCGGTTTGCCAGTATTTTATTGAGGATTTTTGCATCGATGTTCATCAGGGATATTGGTCTAAAATTCTCTTTTTTTGTTGTGTCTCTGCCAGGCTTTGGTATCAGGATGATGTTGGCCTCATAAAATGAGTTAGGGAGGATTCCCTCTTTTTCTATTGATTGGAATAGTTTCAGAAGGAATGGTACCAGCTCCTCCTTGTACCTCTGGTAGAAATCAGCTGTGAATCCATCTGGTCCTGGACCTTTTTTGGTTGGTAGGCTATTAATTATTGCCTCAATTTCAGAGCCTACTATTGGTCTATTCAGGGATTCAAATTTTCTTGGTTTAGTCTTGGAAGAGTGTAAGTGTCCAGGAAATTATCCATTTCTTCTAGATTTTCCAGTTTATTTGCATAGAGGTGTTTATAGTATTCTCTGATGGTAGTTTGTATTTCTGTGGGGTCAGTGGTGATATCCCCTTTATCATTTTTAATTGCATCGATTTGATTCTTCTCTCTTTTCTTCTTTATTAGTCTTGCTAGTGGTCTGTCAATTTTGGTGATCTTTTCAAAAAACCAACTCCTGGATTCATTGATTTTTTGGAGGCTTTTTTGTGTCTCTATCTCCTTCAGTTCTGCTCTGATCTTAGTTATTTCTTGCCTTCTGCTAGCTTTCGAATGTGTTTGCTCTTGCTTCTCTAGTTCTTTTAATTGCGATGTTAGAGTGTCAATTTTAGATCTTTCCTGCTTTCTCTTGTGGGCATTTAGTGCTATAAATTTCCCTCTACACACTGCTTTAAATGTGTCCCAGAGATTCTGGTATGTTGTATCTTTGTTCTCATTGGTTTCAAAGAACATCTTTATTTCTGCCTTCATTTCGTTATGTACCCAGTATTCATTCAGGAGCAGGTTGTTCAGTTTCCATGTAGTTGAGCGGTTTTGATTGAGTTTCTTAGTCCTGAGTTCTAATTTGATTGCACTGTGGTCTGAGAGACAGTTTGTTATAATTTCTGTTCTTGTACATTTGCTGAGGAGTGCTTTACTTCCAATTACGTGGTCAATTTTGGAGTAAGTACGATGTGGTGCTGAGAAGAATGTATATTCTGTTGATTTGGGGTGGAGAGTTCTATAGATGTCTATTAGGTCTGCTTGCTGCAGAGATGAGTTCAATTCCTGGATATCCTTGTTAGCTTTCTGTCTCGTTGATCTGTCTAATGTTGACAGTGGAGTGTTGAAGTCTCCCATTATTATTGCACGGGAGTCTAAGTCTCTTTGTAAGTCTCTAAGGACTTGCTTTATGAATCTGTGTGCTCCTGTATTGGGTGCATATATATTTAGGATAGTTAGCTCTTCCTGTTGAATTGATCCCTTTACCATTATGTAATGGCCTTCTTTGTCTCTTTTGATCTTTGATGGTTTAAAGTCTGTTTTATCAGAGACTAGTATTGCAACCCCCGCTTTTTTTTGTTCTCCATTTGCTTGGTAAATCTTCCTCCATCCCTTTATTTTGAGCCTATGTATGTCTCTGCGTGTGAGATGGGTCTCCTGAATACAGCAGACTGATGGATCTTGACTCTTTATGCAGTTTGCCAGTCTGTGTCTTTTAATTGGAGCATTTAGTCCATTTAAATTTAAGGTTAAGATTGTTATGTGTGAACTTGATCCTGCCATTATGATATTAACTGGTTATTTTGCTCATTAGTTGATGCAGTTTCTTCCTAGCCTTGATTGTCTTTACATTTTGGCATGTTTTTGCAATGGCTGGTACCGGTTGTTCCTTTCCATGTTTAGTGCTTCCTTCAGGGTCTCTCGTAAGGCAGGCCTAGTGGTGACAAAATCTCTAAGCATTTGCTTATCTGTAAAGGATTTTATTTCTCCTTCACTTATGAAACTTAGTTTGGCTGGATATAAAATTCTGGGTTTAAAATTCTTTTCTTTAAGAATGTTGAATATCGGCCCCCACTCTCTTCTGGCTTGAAGAGTTTCTGCAGAGAGATCTGCTGTTAGTCTGATGGGCTTCCCTTTGTGGGTAACCCGACCTTTCTCTCTGGCTGCCCTTAAGATTTTTTCCTTCATTTCAACTTTGGTGAATCTGGCAATTATGTGTCTTGGAGTTGCTCTTCTCGAGGAGTATCTTTGTGGCGTTCTCTGTATTTCCTGGATTTGAATGTTGGCCTGCCCTACTAGGTTGGGGAAGTTCTCCTGGATGATATCCTGAAGAGTGTTTTCCAACTTGGTTCCATTTTCCCCCTCACTTTCAGGCACCCCAATCAGACGTAGATTTGGTCTTTTTACATAATCCCATACTTCTTGCAGGCTTTGTTCATTTCTTTTTCTTCTTTTTTCTTTTGGTTTCTCTTCTCGCTTCATTTCATTCATTTGATCCTCCATCGCTGACATTCTTTCTTCCAGTTGATTGAGTCGGTTACTGAAGCTTGTGCATTTGTCACGTATTTCTCGTGCCATGGTTTTCGTCTCTTTCATTTCGTTTGTGAGCTTCTCTGCATTAATGACTCTAGCCATCAATTCTTCCACTTTTTTTTCAAGATTTTTAGTTTCTTTGCGCTGGGTACGTAATTCCTCCTTTAGCTCTGAGAAATTTGATGGACTGAAGCCTTCTTCTCTCATGTCGTCAAAGTCATTCTCCGTCCAGCTTTGATCTGTTGCTGGCGATGAGCTGCGCTCCTTTGCCGGGGGAGATGCGCTCTTATTTTTTGAATTTCCAGCTTTTCTGCCCTGCTTTTTCCCCATCTTTTTGGTTTTATCTGCCTCTGGTCTTTGATGATGGTGATGTACTGATGGGGTTTTGGTGTAGGTGTCCTTCCTGTTTGATAGCTTTCCTTCTAACAGTCAGGATCCTCAGCTGTAGGTTGTAGCTGTAGGAGATTGCTTGAGGTCCACTCCAGACCCTGTTTGCCTGGGTATCAGCAGCAGAGGCTGCAGAAGATAGAATATTTCTGAACAGCGAGTGTACCTGTCTGATTCTTGCTTTGAAACTTCCTCTAAGGGGTGTACTCCACCCTGTGAGGTGTGGGGTGTCAGACTGCCCCTAGTGGGGGATGTCTCCCAGTTAGGCTACTCAGGGGTCAGGGACCCACTTGAGCAGGGAGTCTGTCCCTTCTCAGATCTCAACCTCCGTGTTGGGAGATCCACTGCTCTCTTCAAAGCTGTCAGACAGAGTCGTTTGCGTCTGCAGAGCTGCTGCGTTTGTTATTGTTTATTGTGCCCTGTCCCCAGAGGTGGAGTCTACAGAGACAGGCAGGTTTCCTTGAGCTGCTGTGAGCTCCACCCAGTTCGAGCTTCCCAGCAGCTTTGTTTACCTACTTAAGCCTCAGCAATGGCGGGCGCCCCTCCCCCAGCCTCGCTGCTGCCTTGCCGGTAGATCACAGACTGCTGTGCTAGCAATGAGGGAGGCTCCGTGGGTGTGGGACCCTCCCGGCCAGGTGTGGGATATGATCTCCTGGTGTGCCTGTTTGCTTAAAGCACAGTATTGGGGTGGGAGTTACCCGATTATCCAGGTGTTGTGTGTCTCAGTTCCCCTGGCTAGGAAAAGGGATTCCCTTCCCCCTTGCGCTTTCCAGGTGAGGCAATGCCTCGCCTTGCTTCAGCTCTCGCTGGTCAGGCTGCAACACCTGACCGGCACCGATCGTCTGGCACTCCCCAGTGAGATGAACCCAGTACCTCAGTTGAAAATGCAGAAATCACCGGTCTTCTGTGTCGCTCGCGCTGGGAGTTGGAGACTGGAGCTGTTCCTATTTGGCCATCTTGCTCCGCCCCTCCTCAGTTGAAAATGCAGAAATCACCGGTCTTCTGTGTCGCTCGCGCTGGGAGTTGGAGACTGGAGCTGTTCCTATTCTGCCATTCGCGAAAGGCTTCTTCAGGGGAAAGCTGTAACTCTGTGAGATGAATTAACAGAACACAAAGCCGTTTCTCGGAAAGCTTCTTTCCAGTTTTTTACCGGAGATATTTCCTTTTTCACCATAGCCCTCTACGGGCTTCCCAATATCCCTTTGTAAATTCCACAAGAACAGACTTAGCGAAAGTCTTCTTGAAGGGAAAGCTGTAACTCTGTGAGGTCATTAACAGAACACATAGCAGTTTCTCAGATACCTTCTTTTCAGTTTTTATCTTAGCATATTTCCTTTTTCAACATAGCCCTCAATGGGCTTCCAAATATCACATTGCAAATTCCACAACAACAGCCTCAGTGAACGGTTCCTTGCGGGAAAGCTGTAACTCTGTGAGATGAATTAACAGAACACAAAGCAGTTTCTCAGAAAGATTCTTTCCAGTTTTTAATGGAAGATATTTCCTTTTTCACCGTAGCCCTCTATGGGCTTCCAAATATCACTTTGCAAATTCCACAAGAACAGTCTTAGCGAAAGGCTTCTTGAGAAAGGCTACTTGAGGGGAAATGGTAACTCTGGTAGTTGAATTAACAGAACACAAAGCAGTTTCTCAGAAAGCTTATTTTCAGTTTTTATCCTAGGATATTTCCTTTCTCACCATAGCCCTCTATGGGCTTCCAAATATCACTTTGCAAATTCCACAAGAACCGTCTTAGCGAAAGGCTTCTTGAGGGGAAAGCTGTAACTCTGTGAGATGAATTAACAGAACACAAAGCAGTTTCTCAGAAAGTTTCTTTGCAGTTTCTATTTTAGGATATTTACTTTTTCACCATAGCCCTCTATGGGCTTCCAAATATCGCTTTGCAAATTCTACAAGAACAGCTTTAACTATAGGATTCCTGAGGGAAAGCTGTAACACTGTGAGATGAATTAACAGAACACAAAGCAGTTTCTCAGAAGTCTCTCAGAAAGCTTCTTTCCAGTTTTTAACTGAAGATATTTCCTTTTTCACCATGGCCCTTTATGGGCTTCCAAATGTCACGTTGCAAATTCCACAAGAACAGTCTTAGTGAAAGGCTTCTTGAGGGTAAAGCTGTAACACTGTGAGATTAATTAATGGAACACAAAGCTGTCTCTCAGAAAGCTTCTTTCCAGTTTCTTAAGGAAGATATTTTCTCTTTCACCATAGCCATCTATGGGCTTCCAAATATCACTTTGCAAATTCCACAAGAACAGTCTTAGGGAAAGGCTTCTTAAGTGGAAAGCTGTAACTCTGTGACATGAATTAACAGAACACAAGTCAGTTTCTCAGAAAGATTCTTTACAGTTTTTCATGGAAGATATTTTCTTTTTCACCATTGCCCTCTATGGGCTTCCTAATATTACTTTCCAAATTTCACAAGAACAGTCTTAGTGAACGGCTTCCTGAGGGGAAAGCTGTAACTCTGTGAGATGAACTAACAGAACACTAAGCAGTTTTTCAGAAAGTTTCTTTTCGGTTTTTATCTTAGTGTATTTCCTTTTTCACCATAGCCCCTTTGAGCTTCCAAACATCACTTTGCAGTTTCCACAAGAACAGTCTCAGAGAAAGACTTCTTGAGGGGAAAGCTGTAACTCTGTGAGATGAATTAACAGAACACAAAGCAGTTTGTCAGAAAGCTTCTTTCCAGTTTGTAACTGAAGATATTTCCTTTTTCACCATAGTCCTCTATGGGCTTCCAAATATCACTCTGCAAATTCCACAAGAGCAGTCTTAGCGAAAGGATTCTTGAGGGGAAAGCGGTAATTGTGTGAGATGAATTAAGAGAATACAAAGCAGTCTCTCAGAAAGCTTCTTTCCAGTTTTTCACTGAAGATATTTCCTTTTTCACCATGGCCCTTTATGGGCTTCCAAATATCACTTTGCAAATTCCACAAGATGAGTCTTCGCGAAAGGCTTCTTTATTTATTTATTTATTTATTTAAATTTATTTATCATAATTAAACTTCAACTTGTAGGGTACATGTGCACAACGTGCAGGTTTGCTACATATGTATTCTTGTGCCATGTTGGTGTGCTGCACCCATCAACTCGTCATTTACATCAGGTATAACTCCCAATGCAATCCCTCCCCGCTCCCCCCTCCCCATGATAGGCCCCGGTGTGTGATGTTCCCCTTCCCGAGTCCAAGTGATCTCATTGTTCAGTTCCCGCCTATGAGTGAGAACATGCGGTGTTTGGTTTTCTGTTCTTGTGATAGTTTGCTGAGAATGATGGTTTCCAGCTGCATCCATGTCCCTACAAAGGACACAAACTCATCCTTTTTTATGGCTGCATAGTATTCCATGGTGTATATGTGCCACATTCTCTTAATCCAATCTGTCACTGATGGACATTTGGGTTGATTCCAAGTCTTTGCTATTGTGAATAGTGCTGCAATAAACATACGTGTGCATGTGTCTTTATAGCAGCATAATTTATAATCCTTTGGGTATATACCTAGTAATGGGATGGCTGGGTCATATGGTACATCTAGTTCTAGATCCTTGAGGAATCGCCATACTATTTTCCATAATGGTTGAACTAGTTTACAATCCCACCAACAGTGTAAAAGTGTTCCTATTTCTCCACGTGCTCTCCAGCACCTGTTGTTTCCTGACATTTTAATGATCGCCATTCTAACTGGTGTGAGATGGTATCTCATTGTGCTTTTGATTTGCATTTCTCTGATGGCCAGTGATGATGAGCATTTTTTCATGTGTCTGTTGGCTGTATGAATGTCTTCTTTTGAGAAATGTCTGTTCATATCCTTTGCCCACTTTTTGATGGGGTTGTTTGTTTTTTTCTTGTAAATTTGTTTGAGTTCTTTGTAGGTTCTGGATATTAGCCCTTTGTCAGATGAGTAGATTGCAAAAATTTTCTCCCATTCTGTAGGTTGCCTGTTCACTCTGATGGTAGTTTCTTTTGCTGTGCAGAAGCTCTTTAGTTTAATGAGATCCCATTTGTCAATTTTGGCTTTTGCTGCCGTTGCTTTTGGTGTTTTAGACATGAAGTCTTTGCCCATGCCTATGTCCTGAATGGTACTACCTAGGTTTTCCTCTAGGATTTTTATGGTATTAGGTCTAACATTTAAGTCTCTCATCCATCTTGAATTAATTTTCATATAAGGAGTAAGGAAAGGATCCAGTTTCAGCTTTCTACTTATGGCTAGCCAATTTTCCCAGCACCATTTATTAAATAGGGAATCCTTTCCCCATTTCTTGTTTCTCTCAGGCTTGTCAAAGATCAGATGGCTGTAGATGTGTGTTATTATTTCTGAGGACTCTGTTCTGTTCCATTGGTCTATATCTCTGTTTTGGTACCAGTACCATGCTGTTTTGGTTACTGTAGCCTTGTAGTATAGTTTGAAGTCAGGTAGCGTGATGCCTCCAGCTTTGTTCTTTTGACGTAGGATTGTCTTGGAGATGCGGGCTCATTTTTGGTTCCATATGAACTTTAAAGCAGTTTTTTCCAATTCTGTGAAGAAGCTCATTGGTAGCTTGATGGGGATGGCATTGAATCTATAAATTACCTTGGGCAGTATGGCCATTTTCACGATATTGATTCTTCCTATCCATGAGCATGGTATGTTCTTCCATTTGTTTGTGTCCTCTTTTATTTCACTGAGCAGTGGTTTGTAGTTCTCCTTGAAGAGGTCCTTTACATCCCTTGTAAGTTGGATTCCTAGGTATTTTATTCTCTTTGAAGCAATTGTGAATGGAAGTTCATTCCTGATTTGGCTCTCTGTTTGACTGTCACTGGTGTATAAGAATGCTTGTGATTTTTGCACATTAATTTTGTATCCTGAGACTTTGCTGAAGTTGCTGATCAGCTTAAGGAGATTTTGGGCTGAGACAATGGGGTTTTCTAAATATACAATCATGTCGTCTGCAAACAGGGACAATTTGACTTCTTCTTTTCCTAACTGAATCCCCTTGATTTCTTTCTCTTGCCTGATTGCCCTAGCCAGAACTTCCAACACTATGTTGAATAGGAGTGGTGAGAGAGGGCATCCCTGTCTTGTGCCAGTTTTCAAAGGGAATTTTTCCAGTTTTTGCCCATTCAGTATGATATTGGCTGTGGGTTTGTCATAAATAGCTCTTATGATTTTGAGGTACGTTCCATCAATACCGAATTTATTGAGCGTTTTTAGCATGAAGGGCTGTTGAATTTTGTCAAAAGCCTTTTCTGCATCGATTGAGATAATCATGTGGTTCTTGTCTTTGGTTCAGTTTATATGCTGGATTACGTTTATTGATTTGCGAATGTTGAACCAGCCTTGCATCCCAGGGATGAAGCCCACTTGATCATGGTGGATAAGCTTTTTGATGTGCTGCTGAATCCGGTTTGCCAGTATTTTATTGAGGATTTTTGCATCGATGTTAATCAGGGATATTGGTCTAAAATTCTCTTTTTTTGTTGTGTCTCTGCCAGGCTTTGGTATCAGGATGATGTTGGCCTCATAAAATGAGTTAGGGAGGATTCCCTCTTTTTCTATTGATTGGAATAGTTTCAGAAGGAATGGTACCAGCTCCTCCTTGTACCTCTGGTAGAAATCAGCTGTGAATCCATCTGGTCCTGGACTTTTTTTGGTTGGTAGGCTATTAATTATTGCCTCAATTTCAGAGCCTACTATTGGTCTATTCAGGGATTCAACTTCTTCCTGGTTTAGTCTTGGAAGAGTGTAAGTGTCCAGGAAATTATCCATTTCTTCTAGATTTTCCAGTTTATTTGCATAGAGGTGTTTATAGTATTCTCTGATGGTAGTTTGTATTTCTGCGGGGTCAGTGGTGATATCCCCTTTTTCGTTTTTAATTGCGTCGATTTGATTCTTCTCTCTTTTCTTCTTTATTAGTCTTGCTAGTGGTCTGTCAATTTTGGTGATCTTTTCAAAAAACCAACTCCTGGATTCATTGATTTTTTGGAGGCTTTTTTGTGTCTCTATCTCCTTCAGTTCTGCTCTGATCTTAGTTATTTCTTGCCTTCTGCTAGCTTTCGAATGTGTTTGCTCTTGCTTCTCTAGTTCTTTTAATTGCGATGTTAGAGTGTCAATTTTACATCTTTCCTGCTTTCTCTTGTGGGCATTTAGTGCTATAAATTTCCCTCTACACACTGCTTTAAATGTGTCCCAGAGATTCTGGTATGTTGTATCTTTGTTCTCATTGGTTTCAAAGAACATCTTTATTTCTGCCTTCATTTCGTTATGTACCCAGTATTCATTCAGGAGCAGGTTGTTCAGTTTCCATGTAGTTGAGCGGTTTTGATTGAGTTTCTTAGTCCTGAGTTCTAATTTGATTGCACTGTGGTCTGAGAGACAGTTTGTTATAATTTCTGTTCTTGTACATTTGCTGAGGAGTGCTTTACTTCCAATTACGTGGTCAATTTTGGAGTAAGTACGATGTGGTGCTGAGAAGAATGTATATTCTGTTGATTTGGGATGGAGAGTTCTATAGATGTCTATTAGGTCTGCTTGCTGCAGAGATGAGTTCAATTCCTGGATATCCTTGTTAGCTTTCTGTCTCGTTGATCTGTCCAATGTTGACAGTGGAGTGTTGAAGTCTCCCATTATTATTGCACGGGAGTCTAAGCCTCTTTGTAAGTCTCTAAGGACTTGCTTTATGAATCTGGGTGCTCCTGTATTGTGTGCATATATATTTAGGATAGTTAGCTCTTCCTGTTGAATTGATCCCTTTACCATTGTGTAATGGCCTTCTTTGTCTCTTTTGATCTTTGATGGTTTAAAGTCTGTTTTATCAGAGGCTAGTATTGTAACCTCCGCTTTTTTTTGTTCTCCATTTGCTTGGTAAATCTTCCTCCATCCCTTTATTTTGAGCCTATGTATGTCTCTGCGTGTGAGATGGGTCTCCTGAATACAGCAGACTGATGGATCTTGACTCTTTATCCGGTTTGCCAGTCTGTGTCTTTTAATCGGAGCATTTAGTCCATTTAAATTTAAGGTTAAGATTGTTATGTGTGAACTTGATCCTGCCATTATGATATTAACTGGTTATTTTGCTCATTAGTTGATGCAGTTTCTTCCTAGCCTTGATTGTCTTTACATTTTGGCATGTTTTTGCAATGGCTGGTACCGGTTGTTCCTTTCCATGTTTAGTGCTTCCTTCAGGGTCTCTTGTAAGGCAGGCCTAGTGGTGACAAAATCTCTAAGCATTTGCTTATCTGTAAAGGATTTTATTTCTCCTTCACTTATGAAACTTAGTTTGGCTGGATATAAAATTCTGGGTTTAAAATTCTTTTCTTTAAGAATGTTGAATATTGGCCCCCACTCTCTTCTGGCTTGAAGAGTTTCTGCCGAGAGCTCTGCTGTTAGTCTGATGGGCTTCCCTTTGTGGGTAACCCGACCTTTCTCTCTGGCTGCCCTTAAGATTTTTTCCTTCATTTCAACTTTGGTGAATCTGGCATTTATGTGTCTTGGAGTTGCTCTTCTCGAGGAGTATCTTTGTGGCGTTCTCTGTATTTCCTGGATTTGAATGTTGGCCTGCCCTACTAGGTTGGGGAAGTTCTCCTGGATGATATCCTGAAGAGTGTTTTCCAACTTGGTTCCAATTTCCCCCTCACTTTCAGGCACCCCAATCAGACGTAGATTTGGTCTTTTTACATAATCCCATACTTCTTGCAGGCTTTGTTCATTTCTTTTTCTTCTTTTTTCTTTTGGTTTCTCTTCTCGCTTCATTTCATTCATTTGATCCTCCATCGCTGACATTCTTTCTTCCAGTTGATCGAGTCGGTTACTGAAGCTTGTGCATTTGTCACGTATTTCTCGTGCCATGGTTTTCGTCTCTTTCATTTCGTTTGTGAGCTTATCTGCATTAATGACTCTAGCCATCAATTCTTCTACTTTTTTTTCAAGATTTTTAGTTTCTTTGCGCTGGGTACGTAATTCCTCCTTTAGCTCTGAGAAATTTGATGGACTGAAGCCTTCTTCTCTCATGTCGTCAAAGTCATTCTCCGTCCAGCTTTGATCTGTTGCTGGCGATGAGCTGCGCTCCTTTGCCGGGGGAGATGCGCTCTTATTTTTTGAATTTCCAGCTTTTCTGCCCTGCTTTTTCCCCATCTTTGTGGTTTTATCTGCCTCTTGTCTTTGATGATGGTGATGTACTGATGGGGTTTTGGTGTAGGTGTCCTTCCTGTTTGATAGCTTTCCTTCTAACAGTCAGGATCCTCAGCTGTAGGTTGTAGCTGTAGGAGATTGCTTGAGGTCCACTCCAGACCCTGTTTGCCTGGGTATCAGCAGCAGAGGATGCAGAAGATAGAATATTTATGAACAGCGAGTGTACCTGTCTGATTCTTGCTTTGAAAGCTTCCTCTCAGGGGTGTACTCCACCCTGTGAGGTGTGGGGTGTCAGACTGCCCCTAGTGGGGGATGTCTCCCAGTTAGGCTACTCAGGGGTCAGGGACCCACTTGAGCAGGGAGACTGTCCCTTCTCAGATCTCAACCTCCGTGTTGGGAGATCCACTGCTCTCTTCAAAGCTGTCAGACAGAGTCGTTTGCGTCTGCAGAGCTGCTGCGTTTGTTATTGTTTATTGTGCCCTGTCCCCAGAGGTGGAGTCTACAGCGACAGGCAGGTTTCCCAGAGCTGCTGTGAGCTCCACCCAGTTCGAGATTCCCAGCAGCTTTGTTTACCTACTTAAGCCTCAGCAATGGCGGGCGCCCCTCCCCCAGCCTCGCTGCTGCCTTGCCGGTAGATCACAGACTGCTGTGCTAGCAATGAGGGAGGCTCCGTGGGTGTGGGACCCTCCCGGCCAGGTGTGGGATATGATCTCCTGGTGTGCCTGTTTGCTTAAAGCACAGTATTGGGGTGGGAGTTACCCGATTTTCCAGGTGTTGTGTGTCTCAGTTCCCCTGGCTAGGAAAAGGGATTCCCTTCCCCCTTGCACTTTCCAGGTGAGGCAATGCCTCACCCTGCTTCAGCTCTCGCTGGTCAGGCTGCAGCAGCTGACAAGCACCGATCGTCTGGCACTCCCCAGTGAGATGAACTCAGTACCTCAGTTGAAAATGCAGAAATCACCGGTCTTCTGTGTAGCTCGCGCTGGGAGTTGGAGACTGGAGCTGTTCCTATTTGGCCATCTTGCTCCGCCCCTCCTCAGTTGAAAATGCAGAAATCACCGGTCTTCTGTGTCGCTCGCGCTGGGAGTTGGAGACTGGAGCTGTTCCTATTCGGCCATCCGCGAAAGGCTTCTTGAGGGGAAAGCTGTAACTCTGTGAGATGAATTAACAGAACACAAAGCAGTTTCTCGGAAAGCTTCTTTCCAGTTTTTTACCGGAGATATTTCCTTTTTCACCATAGCCCTCTAAGGGCTTCCCAATATCCCTTTGCAAATTCCACAAGAACAGACTTAGCGAAAGTCTTCTTGAAGGGAAAGCTGTAACTCTGTGAGGTCATTAACAGAACACATAGCAGTTTCTCAGATACCTTCTTTTCAGTTTTTATCTTAGCATATTTCCTTTTTCAACATAGCCCTCAATGGGCTTCCAAATATCACTTTGCAAATTAAACAACAACAGCCTCAGTGAACGGTTCCTTGCGGGAAAGCTGTAACTCTGTGAGATGAACTAACAGAACACAAAGCAGTTTCTCAGAAAGATTCTTTCCAGTTTTTAACGGAAGATATTTCCTTTTTCACCATAGCCCTCTATGGGCTTCCAAATATCACTTTGCAAATTCCACAAGAACAGTCTTAGCGAAAGGCTTCTTGAGAAAGGCTACTTGAGGGGAAACGGTAACTCTGGTAGTTGAATTAACAGAACACAAAGCAGTTTCTCAGAAAGCTTATTTTCAGTTTTTATCCTAGGATATTTCCTTTCTCACCATAGCCCTCTATGGGCTTCCAAATATCACTTTGCAAATTCCACAAGAACCGTCTTAGCGAAAGGCTTCTTGAGGGGAAAGCTGTAACTCTGTGAGATGAATTAACAGAACACAAAGCAGTTTCTCAGAAAGTTTCTTTTCAGTTTCTATTTTAGGATATTTACTTTTTCACCATAGCCCTCTATGGGCTTCCAAATATCGCTTTGCAAATTCTACAAGAACAGCTTTAACTATAGGATTCCTGAGGGAAAGCTGTAACACTGTGAGATGAATTAACAGAACACAAAGCAGTTTCTCAGAAAGCTTCTTTCCAGTTTTTAACGGAAGATATTTCCTTTTTCACCATAGCCCTCTATGGGCTTCAAAATATCACTCTGCAAATTCCAAAAGAGCAGTCTTAGCAAAAGGCTTCTTGAGGGGAATGCTGTAATTGTGTGAGATGAATTAAGAGAATACAAAGCGGTCTCTCAGAAAGCTTCTTTCCAGTTTTTAACTGAAGATATTTCCTTTTTCACCATGGCCCTTTATGGGCTTCCAAATGTCACGTTGCAAATTCCACAAGAACAGTCTTAGTGAAAGGCTTCTTGAGGGTAAAGCTGTAACACTGTGAGATTAATTAATGGAACACAAAGCTGTCTCTCAGAAAGCTTCTTTCCAGTTTCTTAAGGAAGATATTTTCTCTTTCACCATAGCCATCTATGGGCTTCCAAATATCACTTTGCAAATTCCAGAAGAACAGTCTTAGGGAAAGGCTTCTTAAGTGGAAAGCTGTAACTCTGTGACATGAATTAACAGAACACAAGTCAGTTTCTCAGAAAGATTCTTTACAGTTTTTCATGGAAGATATTTTCTTTTTCACCATTGCCCTCTATGGGCTTCCTAATATTACTTTCCAAATTTCACAAGAACAGTCTTAGTGAACGGCTTCCTGAGGGGAAAGCTGTAACTCTGTGAGATGAACTAACAGAACACTAAGCAGTTTTTCAGAAAGTTTCTTTTCGGTTTTTATCTTAGTGTATTTCCTTTTTCACCATAGCCCCTTTGAGCTTCCAAACATCACTTTGCAGTTTCCACAAGAACAGTCTCAGAGAAAGACTTCTTGAGGGGAAAGCTGTAACTCTGTGAGATGAATTAACAGAACACAAAGCAGTTTGTCAGAAAGCTTCTTTCCAGTTTGTAACTGAAGATATTTCCTTTTTCACCATAGTCCTCTATGGGCTTCCAAATATCACTCTGCAAATTCCACAAGAGCAGTCTTAGCGAAAGGATTCTTGAGGGGAAAGCGGTAATTGTGTGAGATGAATTAAGAGAATACAAAGCAGTCTCTCAGAAAGCTTCTTTCCAGTTTTTCACTGAAGATATTTCCTTTTTCACCATGGCCCTTTATGGGCTTCCAAATATCACTTTGCAAATTCCACAAGATGAGTCTTCGCGAAAGGCTTCTTTATTTATTTATTTATTTATTTATTTAAATTTATTTATCATAATTAAACTTCAACTTGTAGGGTACATGTGCACAACGTGCAGGTTTGCTACATATGTATTCTTGTGCCATGTTGGTGTGCTGCACCCATCAACTCGTCATTTACATCAGGTATAACTCCCAATGCAATCCCTCCCCGCTCCCCCCTCCCCATGATAGGCCCCGGTGTGTGATGTTCCCCTTCCCGAGTCCAAGTGATCTCATTGTTCAGTTCCCGCCTATGAGTGAGAACATGCGGTGTTTGGTTTTCTGTTCTTGTGATAGTTTGCTGAGAATGATGGTTTCCAGCTGCATCCATGTCCCTACAAAGGACACAAACTCATCCTTTTTTATGGCTGCATAGTATTCCATGGTGTATATGTGCCACATTCTCTTAATCCAATCTGTCACTGATGGACATTTGGGTTGATTCCAAGTCTTTGCTATTGTGAATAGTGCTGCAATAAACATACGTGTGCATGTGTCTTTATAGCAGCATAATTTATAATCCTTTGGGTATATACCTAGTAATGGGATGGCTGGGTCATATGGTACATCTAGTTCTAGATCCTTGAGGAATCGCCATACTATTTTCCATAATGGTTGAACTAGTTTACAATCCCACCAACAGTGTAAAAGTGTTCCTATTTCTCCACGTGCTCTCCAGCACCTGTTGTTTCCTGACATTTTAATGATCGCCATTCTAACTGGTGTGAGATGGTATCTCATTGTGCTTTTGATTTGCATTTCTCTGATGGCCAGTGATGATGAGCATTTTTTCATGTGTCTGTTGGCTGTATGAATGTCTTCTTTTGAGAAATGTCTGTTCATAACCTTTGCCCACTTTTTGATGGGGTTGTTTGTTTTTTTCTTGTAAATTTGTTTGAGTTCTTTGTAGGTTCTGGATATTAGCCCTTTGTCAGATGAGTAGATTGCAAAAATTTTCTCCCATTCTGTAGGTTGCCTGTTCACTCTGATGGTAGTTTCTTTTGCTGTGCAGAAGCTCTTTAGTTTAATGAGATCCCATTTGTCAATTTTGGCTTTTGCTGCCGTTGCTTTTGGTGTTTTAGACATGAAGTCTTTGCCCATGCCTATGTCCTGAATGGTACTACCTAGGTTTTCCTCTAGGATTTTTATGGTATTAGGTCTAACATTTAAGTCTCTCATCCATCTTGAATTAATTTTCATATAAGGAGTAAGGAAAGGATCCAGTTTCAGCTTTCTACTTATGGCTAGCCAATTTTCCCAGCACCATTTATTAAATAGGGAATCCTTTCCCCATTTCTTGTTTCTCTCAGGCTTGTCAAAGATCAGATGGCTGTAGATGTGTGGTATTATTTCTGAGGACTCTGTTCTGTTCCATTGGTCTATATCTCTGTTTTGGTACCAGTACCATGCTGTTTTGGTTACTGTAGCCTTGTAGTATAGTTTGAAGTCAGGTAGCGTGATGCCTCCAGCTTTGTTCTTTTGACGTAGGATTGTCTTGGAGATGCGGGCTCATTTTTGGTTCCATATGAACTTTAAAGCAGTTTTTTCCAATTCTGTGAAGAAGCTCATTGGTAGCTTGATGGGGATGGCATTGAATCTATAAATTACCTTGGGCAGTATGGCCATTTTCACGATATTGATTCTTCCTATCCATGAGCATGGTATGTTCTTCCATTTGTTTGTGTCCTCTTTTATTTCACTGAGCAGTGGTTTGTAGTTCTCCTTGAAGAGGTCCTTTACATCCCTTGTAAGTTGGATTCCTAGGTATTTTATTCTCTTTGAAGCAATTGTGAATGGAAGTTCATTCCTGATTTGGCTCTCTGTTTGACTGTCACTGGTGTATAAGAATGCTTGTGATTTTTGCACATTAATTTTGTATCCTGAGACTTTGCTGAAGTTGCTTATCAGCTTAAGGAGATTTTGGGCTGAGACAATGGGGTTTTCTAAATATACAATCATGTCGTCTGCAAACAGGGACAATTTGACTTCTTCTTTTCCTAACTGAATCCCCTTGATTTCTTTCTCTTGCCTGATTGCCCTAGCCAGAACTTCCAACACTATGTTGAATAGGAGTGGTGAGAGAGGGCATCCCTGTCTTGTGCCAGTTTTCAAAGGGAATTTTTCCAGTTTTTGCCCATTCAGTATGATATTGGCTGTGGGTTTGTCATAAATAGCTCTTATGATTTTGAGGTACGTTCCATCAATACCGAATTTATTGAGCGTTTTTAGCATGAAGGGCTGTTGAATTTTGTCAAAAGCCTTTTCTGCATCGATTGAGATAATCATGTGGTTCTTGTCTTTGGTTCAGTTTATATGCTGGATTACGTTTATTGATTTGCGAATGTTGAACCAGCCTTGCATCCCAGGGATGAAGCCCACTTGATCATGGTGGATAAGCTTTTTGATGTGCTGCTGAATCCGGTTTGCCAGTATTTTATTGAGGATTTTTGCATCGATGTTCATCAGGGATATTGGTCTAAAATTCTCTTTTTTTGTTGTGTCTCTGCCAGGCTTTGGTATCAGGATGATGTTGGCCTCATAAAATGAGTTAGGGAGGATTCCCTCTTTTTCTATTGATTGGAATAGTTTCAGAAGGAATGGTACCAGCTCCTCCTTGTACCTCTGGTAGAAATCAGCTGTGAATCCATCTGGTCCTGGACTTTTTTTGGTTGGTAGGCTATTAATTATTGCCTCAATTTCAGAGCCTACTATTGGTCTATTCAGGGATTCAAATTTTCTTGGTTTAGTCTTGGAAGAGTGTAAGTGTCCAGGAAATTATCCATTTCTTCTAGATTTTCCAGTTTATTTGCATAGAGGTGTTTATAGTATTCTCTGATGGTAGTTTGTATTTCTGTGGGGTCAGTGGTGATATCCCCTTTATCATTTTTAATTGCGTCGATTTGATTCTTCTCTCTTTTCTTCTTTATTAGTCTTGCTAGTGGTCTGTCAATTTTGGTGATCTTTTCAAAAAACCAACTCCTGGATTCATTGATTTTTTGGAGGCTTTTTTGTGTCTCTATCTCCTTCAGTTCTGCTCTGATCTTAGTTATTTCTTGCCTTCTGCTAGCTTTCGAATGTGTTTGCTCTTGCTTCTCTAGTTCTTTTAATTGCGATGTTAGAGTGTCAATTTTAGATCTTTCCTGCTTTCTCTTGTGGGCATTTAGTGCTATAAATTTCCCTCTACACACTGCTTTAAATGTGTCCCAGAGATTCTGGTATGTTGTATCTTTGTTCTCATTGGTTTCAAAGAACATCTTTATTTCTGCCTTCATTTCGTTATGTACCCAGTATTCATTCAGGAGCAGGTTGTTCAGTTTCCATGTAGTTGAGCGGTTTTGATTGAGTTTCTTAGTCCTGAGTTCTAATTTGATTGCACTGTGGTCTGAGAGACAGTTTGTTATAATTTCTGTTCTTGTACATTTGCTGAGGAGTGCTTTACTTCCAATTACGTGGTCAATTTTGGAGTAAGTACGATGTGGTGCTGAGAAGAATGTATATTCTGTTGATTTGGGGTGGAGAGTTCTATAGATGTCTATTAGGTCTTCTTGCTGCAGAGATGAGTTCAATTCCTGGATATCCTTGTTAACTTTCTGTCTCGTTGATCTGTCTAATGTTGACAGTGGAGTGTTGAAGTCTCCCATTATTATTGCACGGGAGTCTAAGTCTCTTTGTAAGTCTCTAAGGACTTGCTTTATGAATCTGGGTGCTCCTGTATTGGGTGCATATATATTTAGGATAGTTAGCTCTTCCTGTTGAATTGATCCCTTTACCATTATGTAATGGCCTTCTTTGTCTCTTTTGATCTTTGATGGTTTAAAGTCTGTTTTATCAGAGACTAGTATTGCAACCCCCGCTTTTTTTTGTTCTCCATTTGCTTGGTAAATCTTCCTCCATCTCTTTATTTTGAGCCTATGTATGTCTCTGCGTGTGAGATGGGTCTCCTGAATACAGCAGACTGATGGATCTTGACTCTTTATCCAGTTTGCCAGTCTGTGTCTTTTAATTGGAGCATTTAGTCCATTTAAATTTAAGGTTAAGATTGTTATGTGTGAACTTGATCCTGCCATTATGATATTAACTGGTTATTTTGCTCATTAGTTGATGCAGTTTCTTCCTAGCCTTGATTGTCTTTACATTTTGGCATGTTTTTGCAATGGCTGGTACCGGTTGTTCCTTTCCATGTTTAGTGCTTCCTTCAGGGTCTCTTGTAAGGCAGGCCTAGTGGTGACAAAATCTCTAAGCATTTGCTTATCTGTAAAGGATTTTATTTCTCCTTCACGTATGAAACTTAGTTTGGCTGGATATAAAATTCTGGGTTTAAAATTCTTTTCTTTAAGAATGTTTAATATTGGCCCCCACTCTCTTCTGGCTTGAAGAGTTTCTGCCGAGAGCTCTGCTGTTAGTCTGATGGGCTTCCCTTTGTGGGTAACCCGACCTTTCTCTCTGGCTGCCCTTAAGATTTTTTCCTTCATTTCAACTTTGGTGAATCTGGCAGTTATGTGTCTTGGAGTTGCTCTTCTCGAGGAGTATCTTTGTGGCGTTCTCTGTATTTCCTGGATTTGAATGTTGGCCTGCCCTACTAGGTTGGGGAAGTTCTCCTGGATGATATCCTGAAGAGTGTTTTCCAACTTGGTTCCATTTTCCCCCTCACTTTCAGGCACCCCAATCAGACGTAGATTTGGTCTTTTTACATAATCCCATACTTCTTGCAGGCTTTGTTCATTTCTTTTTCTTCTTTTTTCTTTTGGTTTCTCTTCTCGCTTCATTTCATTCATTTGATCCTCCATCGCTGACATTCTTTCTTCCAGTTGATCGAGTCGGTTACTGAAGCTTGTGCATTTGTCACGTATTTCTCGTGCCATGGTTTTCGTCTCTTTCATTTCGTTTGTGAGCTTCTCTGCATTAATGACTCTAGCCATCAATTCTTCCACTTTTTTTTCAAGATTTTTAGTTTCTTTGCGCTGGGTACGTAATTCCTCCTTTAGCTCTGAGAAATTTGATGGACTGAAGCCTTCTTCTCTCATGTCGTCAAAGTCATTCTCCGTCCAGCTTTGATCTGTTGCTGGCGATGAGCTGCGCTCCTTTGCCGGGGGAGATGCGCTCTTATTTTTTGAACTTCCAGCTTTTCTGCCCTGCTTTTTCCCCATCTTTGTGGTTTTATCTGCCTCTGGTCTTTGATGATGGTGATGTACTGATGGGGTTTTGGTGTAGGTGTCCTTCCTGTTTGATAGCTTTCGTTCTAACAGTCAGGATCCTCAGCTGTGGGTTGTAGCTGTAGGAGATTGCTTGAGGTCCACTCCAGACCCTGTTTGCCTGAGTATCAGCAGCAGAGGATGCAGAAGATAGAATATTTCTGAACAGCGAGTGTACCTGCCTGATTCTTGCTTTGAAAGCTTCCTCTCAGGGGTGTACTCCACCCTGTGAGGTGTGGGGTGTCAGACTGCCCCTAGTGGGGGATGTCTCCCAGTTAGGCTACTCAGGGGTCAGGGACCCACTTGAGCAGGGAGTCTGTCCCTTCTCAGATCTCAACCTCCGTGTTGGGAGATCCACTGCTCTCTTCAAAGCTGTCAGACAGAGTCGTTTGCGTCTGCAGAGCTGCTGCGTTTGTTATTGTTTATTGTGCCCTGTCCCCAGAGGTGGAGTCTACAGAGACAGGCAGGTTTCCTTGAGCTGCTGTGAGCTCCACCCAGTTCGAGCTTCCCAGCAGCTTTGTTTACCTACTTAAGCCTCAGCAATGGCGGGCGCCCCTCCCCCAGCCTCGCTGCTGCCTTGCCGGTAGATCACAGACTGCTGTGCTAGCAATGAGGGAGGCTCCGTGGGTGTGGGACCCTCCCGGCCAGGTGTGGGATATGATCTCCTGGTGTGCCTGTTTGCTTAAAGCACAGTATTGGGGTGGGAGTTACCCGATTTTCCAGGTGTTGTGTGTCTCAGTTCCCCTGGCTAGGAAAAGGGATTCCCTTCCCCCTTGTGCTTTCCAGGTGAGGCAATGCCTTGCCCTGCTTCAGCTCTCGCTGGTCAGGCTGCAGCAGCTGACCAGCACCGATCGTCTGGCACTCCCCAGTGAGATGAACCCAGTACCTCAGTTGAAAATGCAGAAATCACCGTTCTTCTGTGTCGCTCGCGCTGGGAGTTGGAGACTGGAGCTGTTCCTATTTGGCCATCTTGCTCCGCCCCTCCTCAGTTGAAAACGCAGAAATCACCGGTCTTCTGTGTCACTCGCGCTGGGAGTTGGAGACTGGAGCTGTTCCTATTCGGCCATCCGTGAAAGGCTTCTTGAGGGGAAAGCTGTAACTCTGTGAGATTAATTAATGGAACACAAAGCAGTCTCTCAGAAAGCTTCTTTCCACCTTTTTAGGAAGATATTTTCTTTTTCACCACAGCTCTCTATGGGCTTCCAAATATCTCTTTGCAAATTACACAAGAACAGTCTTAGGGTAAGGCTTCTTGAGTGGAATGTTGTGACTCTGTGACATGAATTATCAGAACACAAGGTAGTTTCTCAGAAAGATTCTTTACAGTTTTTAATGGAAGATATTTTCTTTTTCACCATAGCCCTCTATGGGCTTCCAAATATTACTTTCCAAATTTCCCAAGAACAGTCTTATTGAACGGCTTCTTGAGGGGAAAGCTGTAACACTGTGAGATGAATTAAGAGAACACTAAGCAGTTTCTCAGAAAGCTTCGTTTCAGTTTTTATCTTAGGATATTACCTTTTTCACCATAGCCTTCTAAGGTCTTCCAAATATCCCTTTGCAAATTCCACAAGAACATTCTTAGGGAAAGGCTTCTTGAGGGGAAAGCTGTAACTCTGTGAAATGAATTAACAGAACACAAAGCAGTTTCTCAGAAAGCTTCTTTCCAGTTTTTAACTGAAAATGTTTCCTTTTTCACCGTAATCCTCCATGGCCTTCCAAATGTGACTTTGCAAATTCCACAAGAACCGCCATCGCGAAAGTCTTCTTGAGGGGAAAGCTGTAACTCTGTGAGATAAATTGACAGAACACAAAGCAGTTTCTCAGAAAGCTTCTTTTCAGTTTTTATCTTAGGATACCTCCTTTTTCACCATAGCCCTCTGTGGGCTTCCAAATATCACTTTGCAAATTCCACAAGAACAGTCTTAGGTAAAGGCTTCATGAGGGGAAAGCTGTAAGTCTCTGAGATGAATTAACAGAACACAAAGTAGTTTCTCAGAAATCTTCTTTCCAGATTTTAACGTAAGATACTTCCTTTTTCACCATAGCCCCCTATGGGCTTCCAAATATCCCTTTTCAAATTCCACAAGATCAGCGTTTGCTAAAAGTTACTTGAGATGAAATTTTTAACACTGTGAGATGAATTAACAGAACACAGAGCAGTTTCTCAGAAAGCTTCTTTACACTTTTTAACGGAAGATATTTTCTTTTTCACCATAGCCCTCTATGGGCTTCCAAATATCACTTTGCAAATTCCACAAGAACAGTCTTAGCGAAAAGCTTCTTGAGGTGAAAGATGTAACTCTGTGAGATGAATTAACAGAACACAAAGCAGTTTCTCAGAAGCTTCTTTCCTGTTTCTAACGGAAGTTATTTCCTTTTTCACCGTAGCCCTCTATGGGCTTCCAAATATCACTTTGCAAATTCCAGAAGAACAGTCTTAGCGAAAAGCTTCTTGAGGAGAAAGCTGTATCTCTGTGAGATGAATTAACAGAACACAATGCAGTTTCTTAGAAGGGTTCTTTTCAGTTTTTATCTTAGGATATTTCCTATTTCACCATAGCCCTCTATGGGCTTCCAAATATCACTTTGCAAATTCCACAAGAACAGCTTTAGCAAAAGGCTTCCTGAGGGGAAAGCTGTAACTCTGTGAGATGAATTAACAGAACACAAAGCAGTTTCTCAGAAAGCTTCTTTCCAGTTTTTAACAGAAGATATTTCCTTTTTCACCATATCCTTCTATGGCTTTCCAAATATCACTTTGAATTTCCACAAGAACAGTCTTAGTGAAAGGCTTCTTGAGGGGAAAGCTGTAACTCTCTGAGATGAATTAACAGAACACAAAGCAGTTTCTCAGAAAGTTTCTTTCCACTTTTTTTTTAATATTACATGCTTAATTTCTTTTTTATTTATATAATTTTGTGTAACAATCACTCATGAAATATCAGAATTCTTATTACTTAGTACATAAAGAATATTCAACAACTATTGTTGCCGTAGAAAGCTAGTCAAGTACGAGCAGGGCAGGAGAGGGCTCCCCTCTTCCACACACCAAATGTGTTGGGAGACCCTCAGTTGATGGTCAAGGGGTTGTTAACTGTTTCTCTAAAGTAGTAATTGGTCATACCTGGCGTCAAGGAAATTCAGGCTTCTAATAGAAAACACCTGAAACTGATCAGCAAATTCCCAATGAGATCTCAGGAGTGAGGAGAAGTAAGGCAAGATCCCGGAAGTATGCCAATGTATAAAACCCCAAGTCAAGAAGTCAAGCTGTGCACTTGGCTTCTCAAGTCTCCCACTTGGTCCTCTTCCAGGTTGTACTTCCCTTCTTTTCCTTTCTGTTTTAAAGCCTTTTAATAAACCTTCACTCCTGCTCTGAGAATTACCTCTGTCTCACTTTCTGCCTTATGCCCCTTAGTGGAATTCCTTCTGAGGAAGCAAGAATGGAGGGAGCTGCAAACCTATACAGATTCGCCGCCAATGTCTCCAGAACTCGGATGTCTTCCACAGGTAATAACATTGCTTTAAATATTTTTCATAATTATATCATGCTAAAAAACTAAGTATAACAGTGTCAAATACAAATACAATTAAAGCTTTTTGAATTCTATTTTACTTTACAAGGTTTTTTAAATCAAGTATGATTTTTCCTGGTGCAATTAAATTATAATTCTTTTCATATTTATATTTAATCATTTTATATAGAATTATTTTATATTTCTAGTACTTATTATTCTAGTATATCTCTTTTAGGCTTACTTTATGTCTCCCTTTTATAAAAATAAGTAAAATATATATTTGATACATTACAATAACTTAGCAAAATGCTCAGGTATAATGCTATTTAAAAATTAATATACCATATTTATATAATAATGCTATAATTTTCTCATAAAATAATAAATCTTTTTAATGTTTGAAATTATAGGATGATAAGTGGTCTTTAATTTATTCCCCTTGTTTGAATTTTCAGTAGTGAATATGTTCTTTCAAAAATATTTTTATGATAAATTCCAAATGCATACAATAGTGGATTACCTCTAGGTACTCATCATTCATTTCACCAACATCAACACTTGTCCAATTCCTTTTGTCTTCACTCACTTCTCCCCTTTTCCCCCAACCGCATTCCTGCCACAACTGCTGACTCATTCCGTTCAAAGGATTGTTTGGTCAATCCTTTTGTAACAATTTAGTTATGTGCTTTTCCTAAAAAATAAGTGGTAGATTATTTTTTATTTTTTATTTTTTAAAATTATTTATTTCAATTTTGTGGGTATATAGTACATATATGAATTTATGGGGTGCATGAGATGTTCTGATTCAGGCATGCAATGAATAATAATCACATCATGTAAAATGGGGTATCCATTCTCTCAAGCATTTATCCTTTGTGTTACAAGCAATCCAATTAGACTCTTTTAGTTATTTTAAAATGCACAGTTAAATTATTACTGACTATACTCGCCTTGTTGTGCTATCAAATACTAGATCTTATTTATTCTTTCTGTTTTTTTGTACCCATTAACCATCTCCAGCTTTGCCTCAAACCCCCACTACCCTTCCCAGCCTCTGGTAACCACGCTTCTACTCTCTATCTCCATGAGTTCAATTGTTCTGATTTTTAGATCTCACAAATAAGTGAGAACATGAAATTAGAATTATTATTAAACAGATCTCAAAATGTGACTTAGTTGCGTATCTTCTCCTCCTCTCCCTGTATCAACATGTTTCAGCCTGGAAGCCTCTAGTGGGAAGGAGGGATGTGGTTGGTTGCTTCTTTTTTTTTTTTTTTTTTTTTTTTATATATTTTAAGCTCTAGGGTACATGTGCATAACGTGCAGGTTTGTTACATATGTATAATTGTGCCCTGTTGCTGTGCTGCACCCATCAACTCGTCAGCACCCATCAACTCGTCATTTACATCAGGTATAACTCCCAATGCAATCCCTACCCCCTCCCCCCTCCCCATGATAGGCCCCGGTGTGTGATGTTCCCCTTCCCGAGTCCAAGTGATCTCATTGTTCAGTTCCCGCCTATGAGTGAGAACATGCGGTGTTTGGTTTTCTGTTCTTGTGATAGTTTGCTGAGAATGATGGTTTCCAGCTGCATCCATGTCCCTACAAAGGACACAAACTCATCCTTTTTTATGGCTGCATAGTATTCCATGGTGTATATGTGCCACATTTTCTTAATCCAATCTGTCACTGATGGACATTTGGGTTGATTCCAAGTCTTTGCTATTGTGAATAGTGCTGCAATAAACATACGTGTGCATGTGTCTTTATAGCAGCATAATTTATAATCCTTTGGGTATATACCTAGTAATGGGATGGCTGGGTCATATGGTACATCTAGTTCTAGATCCTTGAGGAATCGCCATACTATTTAGCGAAAGGCTTCTTGAGGGAAAAGCTGTAACTCTGTGAGATGAAGTAACAGAACACAAAGCAGTTTCTCAGAAAGCTTCTTTCCACTTTTTAATGGAAGGTATTTCCTTTTTCACCATGGCCCTCTAAGGGCTTTCAAATATCACTTTCCAAATTCCACAAGAACAGTCTTAGTGAAATATTTATTGAGGAGAGAGCTGTAAATCTATGAAATGAATAAACAGAACACAAAGCAGTTTCTCAGAAAGCTTCCTTCCAGTTTTTAACGGAAGAAATTTCCTTTTCACCATATCCCTCTCTGGGCTTCCAAATATCACTTTGCAAATTCCACAAGAACAGTCACAGGGAAAGGCTTCTTGAGGGGAAAGCTGTAACTATGTTGGAAGAATTAACTGAACACAAGCAGTTTTTCAGAAAACTTCTTTCAAGTTTTTAACGGAAGATATTTCCTTTTTCACCGTAGCCTTCTATGGGCTTCCAAATATCACTTTGCAAATTCCACAAGAACAGTCTTAGCGAAAGGCTTCTTGAGGGGAAAGCTGTACTATGTGAGATGAATTAACAGAACACAAACCAATTTCAAGGAAGTTTCTTTCCAGTTTTTAAAGGAAGGTATTTCCTTTTTCACCATAGCTCTCTATGAGCTACCAAATATCACTTTGCCAATTCCACATGAACAGTATTAGTGAAAGGCTTCTTGACGTGAAATCCGTAAGTCTGTGAGATGAATTAACAGAACAGAAAGCAGTTTCTCAGAAAGCTTCTTTGCAGTTTATAACACAAGATATTTCCTTTTTCACCATAGCCCTCTATGGGCTTCCAAATATCACTGTGCAAATTCCACAAGAACAGTCTTAGCGAAAGGCTTCTTGAGGGGAAAGCTGTAACTCTGTGAGATGAATTAACAGAACGCAAAGCAGTTTCTCAGAAAGCTTCTTTCCACTTTTTAACGGAAGATATTTCCTTTTTCAAAATTGTCCTCTAAGGGCTTCCAAATACCACTTTGCAATAGCACAAGAACAGTATTAGCGAAAGGCTTCTTGATGGGAAAGCAGAAACACTGTGAGATGAACTAACACAACACAAAGCAGTTTCTCAGAAAGCTTCTTTCCTGTTTTTTAGGGAAGTTATTTCCTTTTTCACCATAGCCCTCTAAGGGTTTCCAAATATCTCTTTGCAAATTCCACAAGAACAGTCTTAGCGAAAGGCTTCTTGAGGGGAAACCTGTAACTCTGTGAGATGAATTAACAGAACACAAAGCAATTTCTCAGAAAGCTTCTCTCGGTTTTTAAAGGAAGATACTTCCTTTTTAATCATAGCCCTCTATGGGTTTCCAAATATCACTTTGCAACTTCCACAAGAACAGTCTTAGCAAAAGGTTTCTTGAGGGGAAAGCTGTAATTCTGTGAGATGAATTAACAGAACACAAAGCAGATTCTCAGAAAGCTTCTTTCCAGTTTTTAACTAAAGATATTTCCTTATTCAATAGCCTTCTATGGGCTTCCCAATATCACTTTGCCAATTCCACAAGAACAGACTTAGCGAAAGGCTTCTTGAGGTGAAATCCGTAAGTCTGTGAGATGAATTAACAGAACAGAAAGCAGTTTCTCAGAAAGCTTCTTTGCAGTTTTTCACGGAAGATATTTCCTTTTTCACCATAGCCCTCTATGGGCTTCCAAATATCACTTTGCAAATTCCACAAGAACAGTCTTAGCAAACGGCTTCTTGAGGGGAAAGCTGTAACTATGTTGGAAGAATTAACAGAACACAAGCAGTTTCTCAGAAAGCTTCGTTCAAATTTTAACGGAAGATATTTCCTTTTTCACCGTAGCCTTCTATGGGCTTCCAAATATCACTTTGCAAATTCCACAAGAACAGTCTTAGCGAAAGGATTCTTGAGGATCAATCTGTAACTCTGAGATGAATTAACAGTACAGAAAGCGGTTTCTCAGAAAGCTTCTTTCCACTGTTTAACGGAAGATATTTCTTTTTTCACCGTACCCATCTATGGGATTCTAAATATCACTTTCCAAAATCAACAAGAACAGCGTTAGCGAAAGACTTCTTGAGGGGAAAGCTGTAATTCTGTGAGATGAATTAACAGAACACAAAGCAGTTTCTCAGACAGCTTCTCTCCAGTTTTTAACGGAGGATATTTCCTTTTCACCATAGCACTCTTTGGGCTTCCAAATATCACTTTGCAAATTCCGCAAGAACAGTCTTAGCGAAAGGCTTCTTGAGGGGAAAGCTGTACTATGTGAGATGAATTAACAGAACACAAACAATTTCTCAGAAAGCTTCTTTCCAGTTTTTAAAGGAAGGTATTTCCTTTTTCACCATAGCCCTCTAGTAGCTACCAAATATCACTTTGCCAATTCCCCATGAACAGTCTTAGTGAAAGGCTTCTTGAGGTGAAATCTGTAAGTCTGTGAGATGAATTAACAGAACAGAAAGCAGTTTCTCAGAAAGCATCTTTGTAGTTTATAACACAAGATATTTCCTTTTTCACCATAGCCCTCTATGGGCTTCCAAATATCACTTTTCAAATTCCACAAAAACAGTCTTAGCGAAAGGCTTCTTGAGGGGAAAGCGGTAACTCTGTGAGATGAGTTAACAGAACGCAAACCAGTTTCTCAGAAAGCTTCTTTCCACTTTTTAACGGAAGATATTTCCTTTTTCAAAATTGCCCTCTAAGGGCTTCCAAATACCACTTTGCAAATAGCACAAGAACAGTCTTAGCGAAAGGCTTCTGGAGGGGAAAGCTGTAACTCTGTGAGATGAATTAACAGAGCACAAAGCAGTTTCTCAGAAAGCTTCTTTCCACTTTTTAACGGAAGATATTTCCTTTTTCACCATAGCCCTCTATGGGCTTCCAAATATCACTTTGCAAATTCCACAAGAACAGTCTTAGCGAAAGGCTTCTAGAGGGGAAACGTGTAACTCTGTGAGATGAATTAACAGAACAGAAAGCAATTTCTCAGAAAGCTTCTCTCGGTTTTTAAAGGAAGATACTTCCTTTTTAATCATAGCCCTCTATGGGTTTCCAAATATCACTTTGCAAATTCCACAAGAACAGTCTTAGCAAAAGGTTTCTTGAGGGGAAAGCTGTAATTCTGTGAGATGAATTAACAGAACAGAAAGCAGATTCTAAGAAAGCTTCTTTCCAGTTTTTAACTAAAGATATTTCCTTATTCAATAGCCTTCTATGGGCTTCCAAATATCACCTTGCCAATTCCACAAGAACAGACTTAGCGAAAGGCTTCTTGAGGTGAAATCCGTAAGTCTGTGAGATGAATTAACAGAACAGAAAGCAGTTTCTCAGAAAGCTTCTTTGCAGTTTTTCACGGAAGTTATTTCCTTTTTCACCATAGCCCTCTATGGGCTTCCAAATATCACTTTGCAAATTCCACAAGAACAGTCTTAGCAAATGGCTTCTTGAGGGGAAAGCTGTAACTATTTGAGATGATATAACAGAACCCAAAGTAGTTTCTCAGAAACCTTCTTTGCAGTTTTTATCTTAGGATATTTCCTTTTTCACCATAGCCCTCTACGGGCATCCAAATATCACTTAGCAAAATCCACAAGAACAGTCTTAGTGAACGGCTTCATGACGGGATAGGTGTAACTCTGTGAGATGAATTAACAGAACACAAAGCAGTTTCTCAGAAATCTTGTTTGCAGTTTTTAACAAAAGATATTTCCTTTTTCACCACAGCCCCCATGGGCTTCGAAATATCACTTTTCAAATTCCACAAGAACAGTGTTAGAGAAGGCTTCTTGAGGAGAAAGGTGTAACTCTGTGAGATGAATTACCAGAACACAAAGCAGTTTCTCAGAAAGCTTCTTTTCGGTTTTTATCTTAGGATATTTCCATTTCCACCGTAGCCCTCTATGGGCTTCCAAATACCACTTTGCAAATTCCACAAGAACAGTCTTAGCGAAAGGCATCTTGAGGGGAAAGCTGTAAATCTGTGAGATGAATTAACAGAACACAAAGCAGTTTCTAAAAAACATTCTTTCCAGTTTTTAACGGAAGATATTTCCTTTTTCATCATAGCCCTCTATGGGCTTCCAAATATCACCTTGAAATTTCCACAGGAACAATCTTAGTGAACGGCTTCTTGAGGGGAAAGCTATAACTCTGTGAGATGAATTAAGAGAAGATAAAGCAGTTTCTCAGAAAGCTTCTTTTCAGTTTTTATTTTAGAATATTTCCTATTTGCCACAAGCCTCTAGGGGCTTCTAAAATCACTTTGCAAATTCCACAAGAACAGTCTTAGCGAAAGACTTCTTGAGGAGAAAGCTGTAACTCTGTGAGATGAATTAACAGGACACAAAGCACTTTCTCAGAAAGCTTCTATCCAGTTTATAACGGAAAATATTTCCTTATTCACCATAGCCCTCTATGGCCTTCTAAATACCACTTTCGAAATGACACAAGAACAGTCCTAGTGAAAGACTACTTGAGGGGAAAGCTGTAACACTGTGAGATGAATTAACAGAACACAAAGCAGTTTCTCCGAAAGCTTATTTTCAGTTTTTATCTCAGGCTATTTCCTTTTTCACCATAGACCTCTATGGGCTTCTAAATATCACCTTCCAAATTCCACAAGAACAGCCTTAGGGAAAGGCTTCTTAAGGGGAAAGCTGTAACTCTGTGAGATGAATTAACAGAACACAAAGTAACTTCTCAGAAAGCTTCTATCCAGTTTTTAACTGAAGATATTTCCTTTTTCCCCATAGCCCTCTATGAACTTCCAAATATCACTTTGCAAACTCCACAAGAATAGTCTTAGTGATCGACTTCTTGAGGAGAAAGGTATAACTCCGTGAGATGAGTTAAGAGAACACAACGCAGTTTCTCAGAAAGTTTCTTTTCGGTTTTTATCATAGGATATATCCTTTTTCAACATAGCCCTCTATGTTCTTCCAAATATCACTTTGCAAATTCCACAAGAACATTCTTAATGAATGGCTTCTCGAGGGGATAGCTGTAACTCTGTGAGATGAAATAACAGAACACGAAGAAGTTTCTCAGAAAGATTCTTTCCGATTTTTAATGGAAGATATTACCTTTTTCTCCAAAGCCCTCTACGGGATTCCAAATGTCACTTTGCAAATTCCAGAAGAACAGTCTTAGGGAAAGGCTTCTTGAGGGGAAAGCTATAGCTCTGTGAGACGAATTAACAGAACACAAAGCAATTTCTCACAAAGCTTCTTTTCAGTTTTTATCTTACGATGTTTCCTTTTTCACCATAGCCCTCTCTGGGCTTCCAAATATCACTTTGCAAATCCCACAAGAACAGTCTTAGCGAAAAGCTTCTTTAGGGGAAAGCTGTAACACTGTGAGATGAATTAACGGAACAAAAAGCAGTTTCTCAGAAAGCTTCTTTCCAGTTTTTAACGGAGGATATTTCCTTTTTCACCATAGCCCTCTATGGGCTTCTAAATATCACGTTTTAAATTCCACAAGAACAGTCTTAGCGAAAGGCTTCTTGAGTGGAAAGCTATAGCTCTGTGAGATGAGTTAACAGAACACAAAACAGTTTCTCAGAAAGCTTACTTTCAGTTTTTATATTAGGCTTTTTCCTTTTTCAACGTCGACCACTGTAGGCTTCTAAATATCACTTTCCAAATTCCACAAGAACAGTCTTAGGGTAAGGCTTCTTGACGGGAAAGCAGTAACTCTGTGAGTCGAATTAAACAGAACACAAGGCAGTTTCTCAGATATCTTCGTTCCAGTTTTTAACGGCAGTTATTTCCTTTTTCACCATAGCCCTATATGGGCTTCCAAATATCACTTTGCAAATTTCAAAAGAACAGTCTTAGCGAAAGGCTTCTTGGGGGAATGCTGTAACTCTGTTAGATGAATTAACAGAACACAATGCAGTTTCCCAGAAAGATTCTTTCCACTTTTTAATGGAAGATATTTCCTTTTTCACCATAGCCCTCTATGGGCTTCCAAATATCACTTTGCAAATTCCACAAGAACAGTCTTAGCGAAAGGCTTCTTGAAAGGAAAGCTGTAACTCTGTGAGCTGAATTAACAGAACAGAAAGCAGTTCCTCAGACAGCTTCTTTAGTGTTTTTAACTGAAGATATTTCGTTTTTCACCATAGCCCTCTTTTGGCTTCAAAATATCACTTTGCAATTCCACAAGAATTGTCTTAGCGAAAGGCTTCTTGAGGGGAAAGCTGTAACTCTGTGAGATGAATTAACAGAACACAAAGCAGTTTCTCAGAAAGCTTCTTTCCAGTTTTTAACGGAAGATATTTCCTTTTGCAGCAAAGCCCTCTATGGGCTTCCAAATATCACTTTGCAAATTCCGCAAGAACGGTCTTAGCCAAAAGCTTCTTGAGGTAAAAGCTGTAAGACTGTGAAATGAATTGACAGAACGGAAAGCAGTTTCTCAGAAAGACTCTTTCCAGTTTTTAACTGAAGATATTTCATTTTTCACCATAGCCCTCTCTGGGCTTCCAAATATCACTTTGCAAATTCCACAAGAACAGTCTTAGCGAAAGACTTCTCAAGGGGAAAGCTGTAACTCTGTGAGATGAATTAACAGAACACAAAGTAGTTTCTCAGAAAGCTTCTCTCCAGTTTTTAACTGAAGTTATTTCCTTTTTCACTGTCGCCCTCTTCGCGCTTCCAAATATCACTTTGCAAATTCCACAAGAACAGTCTTAGCAAAAGGCTTCTTGAGGGGAAAGCTGTAACTCTGTGAGATGAATTAACAGAACACAAAGCAGTTTCTCAGAAAGCTTCTTTCCAGTTTTTAACGGAGGATATTTCCGTTTTCACCATAGCCCTCTATGGGCTTCTGAATATCACGTTCTAAATTGCACAAGAACAGTCTTAGAGAAAGGATTCTTGGGAGGAAAGCTGTAACTCTGTGAGATGAATTAAGGGAACACAAAGCAGTTTTTCAGAAAGCTTATTTTCAGTTTTTATCTTAGGTTATTTCCTTTTTCACCGTAGACCTCTGTAGGCTTCTAAATATCACTTCCCAAATTCGACAAGAACAGTCTTAGGGAAAGGCTTCATGAGGAGAAAGCTGTAACTTTGTGAGATGAATTAACAGAACACAACGCAGTGTCTCAGAAAGCTTCTTTCCCGTTTTAAACCGAAGATATTTCCTTTTCACCATAGCTCTCTATGGCCTTCGAAATGTCACTTTGCAAATTCCACAAGAACAGTCATAGCGAAAGGCTTCCTCAGGGGAAAGCTGTAACTCTGTGGGATGAATTCACAGATCAGAAAGCTGTTTCTCAGAAAGCTTCTTTCTCACTTTTATGGCGGATATTTCCTTTGGCCCTGTAGTCTTCAAAGGGAACCGAATTATCCCTTCTCAGATTACACAGAAATAAGGTTAGCAAACAGCTCTACGACATATAGCTCTCACTCAGTGAGTGGAAGTCACATATCACAAAGCAGTTTCTCAGAAAGGTCCTTTTCAGTTTTTATCTTAGGATATTTCCTTTTTCACCATAGCCCTCTATGGGCTTACAAATACCACTCTGCATATTCCACAAGAACAGTCTTACCGAAAGGCTTCTTAAGGGGAAAGCTGTAACTCTGTGAGGTGAATTAAGAGAACACAAAGCAGTTTCTCAGAAAGCTTCTTTTCAGCTTTTATCTTAGGATATTTCCTTTTTCACCATAGCCCTCTAAGGGCTTACAAATATCACTATGAGTATTACACAAGAAGAGTCTTAGCAAAAGTCCTTTTGAGGGTAAAGCTGTAACTCTTTGAGATGAATTAACAGAACACAAAGCAGTTTCTTAGAAAGCTTCTTTCCATTTTTTAACTGAAGACATTTCCCTTTTCACCACAGCCGTCTATGGGCTTCGAAATATCACTTTGCAAATTCACAAAGAGCAGTCCTAGCGAAAGGCTTCTTGAGTGGAATGCTGTAACTCTGTGAGATGAATTAACAGATCTCAGAGAAGTTTCTCAGAAAGCTTCTTTCTCACTTTTAGCGGCAAATATTTCCTTTGGCCCTATAGTCTTCAAAGGGATCCAAAATAACAGTTCTCCGATTCCATAGAAATAAGGCTATCAAACAGCTCTAGGAAATACAGCTGTAACTAAGTGAGTGGAAGTCACATAATACTAAACCGTTTCTCAGAAAGCCTCTTTCAGTTTTTAACTGAAGCTATATCCTTTTTCACCGTAGCCCTCTATGGGCTTCAAAATATCACTTTGAAAATACAGCAAGAACAGTCTTAGCGAAAGGCTTCTAGAGGGGAAAGCTGTAACTCTGTTAGGTGAATTAACAGAACACAAAGCAGTTTCTCAGGAATGTTCTTTACAGTTTTTATCTGAAGATATTTCCTTTTCTCCATAGCGCTCTATGGGCTTCCAAATATCACATTTCAAATTCCACAAGAACAGTCTTATGAATTAAAAGAACACAAAGTAATTTCTCAGAAAGCTTCTTTCCAGTTTTTATCTGAGGATATTTCGTTTTCACCATAGCCGTCTATTGGCTTCCAAATATCATTTTTCAAATTGCACAAGAATAATCTTAGCGAAAGGCTTCTTGAGGGGAAAGCTGTAACTCTGTGAAATGAATTCGCAGATCACAAAGAAGTTTCTCAGAAAGCTTCTTTCTAACTTTTAGCTGTGGATATTTACTTTGGCCCTTCAGTCTTCAAAGGGATCCGAAATAACAGTTCTCAGATTCCAGAGCAATAAGGCTGCCAAACAGCTCTACGAAATACAGCTGTAACTCAGTGAGTGGAAGTCATATATCACAAAGCAGTTTCTCAGAAAGTTTCTTTTCAGTTTTTAACTGAAGATATATCCTTTTACACTATAGGTCACTATGAGCTTCCAAATATCACTTTGCATATTCCACAAGAACTGTCTTAGTGAAAGGCTTCTTGAGGGGAAACCTGTAACTCTGTGAGATGAATTAACAAAACACAAAGCAGTTTCTCAGAAAGGTTCTTTTCAGTTTTTATCTTAGGATATTTACGTTTTCACCATCGACTTCTATGGGCTTACAAATATCACTTTGCAAATTCCACAAGAACAGTCTTAGTGAAAGGCTTCTGGAGGGGAAAGTGGAAACTCTGTGAGGTGAATTAACAGAATACAAAGCAGTTTCTCAGAACGTTTCTTTCCAGTTTTTAACTGAAGGTATTTCCTTTTTCACCATAGCCCTCTACGGGCTTTCAAATATCACTTTGCAAATTCCACAAGAACAGTCTTAGCGAAAGGCTTCTAGAGGGGAAAGCGGAAACTCTGTGAGGTGAATTAACAGAATACAAAGCAGTTTTTCAGAAAGTTTCTTTCCAGTTTTTAACTGAAGGTATTTCCTTTTTCACCATAGCCCTCTACGGGCTTTCAAATATAACTTTGCAAATTCCACAAGAACAGTCTTAGCGAACGGCTTCTTCAGGGGAAAGCTGAAACTCTGTCAGATGAATTAACAGAACACAAAACAGTTTGTTCGAAAGCTTCTTTCCAGTTTTGATCCGAGGACATTTCCTTTTACACCATAGCCCTCCCATGGCTTCCAAATATCACTTTGCAAATTCCACAAGAACCGTCTTAGCGAAAGACTTCTGGAGGGGAAAGCTGTAACTCTGCGAGATGAATTAACAGAAAACAAAGCAGTTTCTCAGAAAGCTTCTTTCCAGTTTTTAATTGAAGATATTTCCTTTTTCACCATATCCCTCCATGGGCTTCCAAATATCACATTGCAAATTCCACAAGAACAGTCTTAGCGAAAGACTTCTGGAGGAGAAGCTGTAACTCTGTGAGATGAATTAACAGAACAAATAGCAATTTCTCAGAAATCTTCTTTCCAGTTTTTAACGGAAGAAATTTCCTTTTTCACAATAGACCTCTATGGACTTCCAAATATCACTTTGCAAATCCCACAACAACAGTCTTAGCGAAAGTCTTCTTGAGGGGAAAGCTGTAACTCGGTGAGGTGCATTAAGAGAACACATGGCAGTTTCTCAGAAAGCTTATTTCCAGTTTTTAAGGGAATATATTTCCTTTTTCACGATAGCTCTCTAAAGGATTACAAATATCAGTTTGCAAATTTCACAAGAACAGTCTTAGTGAAGGGCTTCTTGAGGGGAAAGCTGTAACACAGTGAGATGAACTAACACAACACAAAGCAGTTTCTCTGACAGCTTCTTTTCGGTTTTTATCTTAGGGTATTTCCATTTTCAAAATAGCCCTCTATGGGCTTCCAAGTATCACATTGCAAATTCCACAAGAACATTTTTATAGAAAGGCTTCTTGAGGGTAGAGCTGTAACTCGGTGAGATGTATTAACAGAACACACGGCAGTTTCTTAGAAAGCTTCTTTCCAGTTCTTAACGGAAGTTATTACCCTTTTCACCATAGCCCTCCATGGGCTTCCAAATATCACTTTGCAAATTCCACTAGAACAGTCTTAGCGAAAGGCTTCTGGAGGGGAAATCTGTAACTCTGTGAGATGAATTAACAGAATAAAAAGCAGTTTCTCACAAATCTTCTTTCCAGTTTTTAACGGAAGATGTTTCGTTTTTCACCATAGTCCTCTATGGGCTTCCAAATATCACTTTGAAAATTCCACAAGAACAGTCTTAGCGAAAGGTTTCTTGAGGGGGAAGCTGTAACTCTGTGAGATGAATTAACAGAACACAAAGCAGTCTCTCAGAAAGCTTCTTTCCAGTATTTAACTGAAGATAATTCCTTTTTCACTATAGCCCTCTATGGGCTTCCAAATATCACTTTGGAAATCCCACAAGAACAGTCTTAGCGAAAGGCTTCTTGAGAGGAAAGCTGTAACTCGGTCATATGTACTAACAGAACACACCGCATTTTCTCAGAATGGTTCTTTCCAGTTTTTAACGGAAGATATTTCCTTTTTCACCATAGTCCACTATGGGTATCCAAATATCACTTTCCAAATTTCACAAAACTGTCTTAGTGAACGTCTTCTTGAGAGGAAATCTGTAGCTCTGTGCGATGAACTAACAGAACACAAAGCAGTTTTTTAGACAGCTTCTTTTCGGTTAGTATCTTATGATATTTCCGTTTTCACAATAGCCTTCTATGGGCTTCCACATATCACTTTGGAAATTCCTCAAAAACAGTCTTAGTGGAAGGCTTCTTGAGGGGAAAGCTGTAACTCTTTGAGATGAATTAACAGAACACAAAGCAGTTTCTCGGAAAGCTTCTTTTCATTTTTAAACTGAAGGTATTTCCTTTTTCACCATAATTCTCTCTGGGCTTCCAAATATCACTTTGCAAATTTCACAATTACAGTGTTAGCGAAAGGTGTCTGGAGGGGAAAGCTGTAACTCTTTGAGATGAATTAACAGAACACAAAGCAGTTTCTCGGAAAGCTTCTTTTCATTTTTTAACTGAAGATATTTCCTTTTTCACCATAGTTCTCTCTGGGCTTCCAAATATCACTTTGCAAATTCCACAAGAACAGTGTTAGCGAAAGGTGTCTGGAGGGGAAAGCTGTAACCCTGTGAGATGCATTAACAGAACACAAAGCAGTTTCTCAGAAATCTTCTTTCCAGTTTTTAACGGAAGATATTTCCTTTTTCACCTTAGCCCTCTATAGGTTTCCAAATATCGCTTTGCAAATTCCCCAAGAACAGTCTTAGCGAAAGGCTTCTTGAGGGGAAAGCTGTAACTTTGTGAGACGAATTAACAGAACACAAAGCAATTTCTCACAAAGCTTCTTTTCAGTTTTTATCTTACGATGTTTCCTTTTTCAACATAGCCCTCTATGGGTTTCCAAATATCACTTTGCAAATTCCACAAGAACAGTCTTAGTGAACGATTTCTTGAGGGGAAAGCTGTAACTCTGTGAGATAAACTAACACAACACAAAGCAGTTTCTCAGACAGCTTCTTTTCGGTTTTTATCTTAGGATATTTCCATTTTCACCATAGCCTTCTATGGGCTTCCAAATATCGCTTTGCAAATTCCACAAGAAAAGTCTTAGTGAACGACTCCTTGAGGGGAAAGCTGTAACTCTGTGAGATAAACTAACACAACACAAAGCAGTTTCTCAGAAAGCTTCTTTCCCGTTTTTAACCGAGGATATTTCCTATTATTCCATAGCCCTCTGTGGGATTCCAAATATCACTTTGCAAATTTCACAAGAACAGTGTAAGCGAAAGATTTCCTGAGGGGAAAGTTGTAACTCTGTGAGATGAATTAACAGAACACAAAGCAGTTTTTCAACAAGCTTCTTTTCAGTTTTTAACGGAAGATATTTCCTTTTTCAACATATTCCTCTATGGGCTTCCAAATATCGCTTTGCAAATTCAACAAGAACAGTCTTAGCGAAAGGGTTTTAGAGGGAAATGTTGTAACTATGTGAGATGAATTCACAGAACACAAAGCAGTTTCTCAGAAAGCTTCTTTTCAGTTTTTATCTTACGATATTTCCTTTTTCACCATAGCCCTCTATGGGCTTCCAAATCTCACTTTGCAAATTCCACAAGAACAGTCTTAGCGAAAGAATTATTGAGGGGAAAGCTGTAACTCTGTGAGGTGAATTAACAGAACAAAAGGGAGTTTCTCAGAAAGATTCTTTCCGCTTTTTAACTCAAGATATTTCCTTTTTCACCATAGTCCTCTATGGGCTTCCAAATATCACTTTGCACATTCGACAACAACAGCCTTAGCGAAAGGCTTTTAGAGGGAAATGTTGTAACTCTGTCAGATGAATTAACAGAACACAAAGCAGTTTCTCAGAAAGCGTCTTTCCAGTTTTTAACGGAAAATAATTCCTTTTTCACCATAGCCCTCTATGGGAATCTAAATATCACTTTCAAATTTGAGAAGAACAGTCTTAGTGAACGGCCTCTTGAGTGGAAATCTGTAACTCTCTGAGATGAATTATCAGAACACAAAGCAGTTTCTCAAAAAGTTTCTTTTCGGATTTAATCTTACTATTTTTCCTTTTTCAACATAGCCCTCTGTGGCCTTCCAAATATCACTTTGCAAATTACACAGGAACAGTCTTTGTGAAAGACTTCTTGAAGGGAAAGCCGTAACTCCCTGAGATGAATTAACAGAACACAAAGCAGTTTCTCAGAAAGCTTCTTTTCAGTTTTTATCTTAGGATATTTCCTTTTTCAGCATAGCCCTCTATGAGCTTCCAAAAATATTTGCAAATTCCACAAGAACAGTCTTAGCGAAAGGATTCTCGATGGGAAAGCTGTAACTCTGTGAGATGAACTAACAGAACACAAAGCGGTTTCTCAGAAACCTTCTTTTCGTTTTTTATCTTAGGATATTTCCTTTTACAGCAAAGCCCACTATGGGCTTCCAAATATCACTTTGCAAATTCCAGAAGAACAGTCTTAGAGAAAGGCTTCTTGAGGGTAAAACTGTAACTCTGTAAGATGAATTAACATAACGCAAAACATTTTCTCAGAAACCTACTTTTCAGTTTTTACCTTAGGATATTTCCTTTTTCACCATAGTCCTCTATGGGATTCCAAATATCACTTTGCAAATTCCACATGAACAGTCTTAGCGAAAGGCTTCTTGAGGGGAAAGCTGTAACTCTGTGAGATGAATTAAGAGAACACAAAGCAGTTTCCTAGAAAGATTCTTTCCAGTATTTAACGCAACATATTTCCATTTTCTCCGTAGCCCTGTATGGGCTTTCAACTATCACCTTGCAAATTCCACAGGAACAGTCTTAGTGAATGGCTTCTTGAGGGGAAAGCTGTAACTCTGTGAGATGAATTAAGAGGACACAATGCATTTTCTCAGAAAGCTTCTTTTCGGTTTTTATCTTAGGATATATCCTTTTTCGCCATAACCCTCTATGGGCTTCCAATATCGCATTGCAAATTCCACAAGAACAGGCTCAGTGAACGGCTGCTGGAGGGTAAACTGTAATTCTGTGAGATGAATTAACAGAACATAAAGCAGTTTCTCAGAAAGCTTCTTTGCAGTTTTTAACGGAGGATATTTCCTTTTTCACCGTAGCCCTATATGGGCTTCCAAATATCACTTTGCAAGTTCTACAAGAACAATCTTAGCGAAAGGCTTCTGAGGGAAAAGCTGTAATTCTGTGAGATGAATTAACAGAACACAAAGCAGTTTCTCAGCAATCTTCTTTCCAGTTTTTAACGGTGGATATTTCCTTTTTAACCATAGCCCTCTAAGGGCTTCCAAATATCACTTTGCAAATTCCACAAGAACAGTCTTAGCGAGAGGGTTCTTGAGGGGAAAGCTGTAACTCGGTGAGATGTATTAACAGAACACACGGCAGTTTCTCAGAATGCTTCTTTCCAGTTTTTAACGGAAGATATTTTCATTTTCACCATAGCCTTCTATGAGCTTCCAAATATCACTTTGCAAATTTCACAAGAACAGTCTTAGTGAACGACTTCTTGAGGGGAAAGCTGTAACTCTGTGAGATAAACTAACACAACACAAAGCAGTTTCTCAGACAGTTTCTTTTCGGTTTTTATCTTAGGATATTTCCATTTTCACATTAGCCCTCTATGGGCTTCCAAATATCATTTTGCAAGTTTCACAAGAACAGTCTTAGTGAACGACTTCTTGAGGGGAAATCTCTAACTCTGTGAGATGAATTTACAGAACACAATGCAGTTTCACAGAAAGCTTCATTTCAGTTTTTATCTTAGGATGTTTTCTTTTTCACCATAGCCTTCAATGGGACTCCAAATATCACTTTGCAAATTCCACAAGAAAAGTCTTAGTGAACGGCTTCTTGAGGGGAAAGTTGTAACTCTGTGAGATGAATTAACAGAACACAAAGCAGTTTCTCAGAAAGCTTATTTCCAGTTTTTACCCGAAGATTTTTCCTTTTTCACCATAGCCCACTATGGGCTTCCAAATATCACTTTGCAAATTCCACAAGAACAGCCTTAGAGAAAGGTTTCTTGAGAGGAAAGCTGTAACTCGGTGAGATGTATGAACAGAACTCACGGCAGTTTCTCAGAAAGCTTCTTTCCAGTTTTTAACGGAAGATATTTCCTTTTTCACCATATCTCTGTAAGGGTTTCCAAATATCAGTTTGAAAATTTCACAAGAATAGTCCTAGTAAACGGCTTCTTGAGGGGAAAGCTGTAACTCTGTGAGATGAATTAAGAGAACACAAAGCAATTTCTCAGAAAGCTTCTATCCAATTTTTAACTGAAGATATTTCCTTTTTCACCATAGCCTTGTACGGGCTTCCAAATATCACTTTACATATTCCACAAGAACAGTCTTCGCGAAAGGCTTCTTGAGGGAAAAGATGTAAATCTGTGAGATGTATTAACAGAACACAAAACAGTTTCTCAGAAACCTTCTTTTCAGTTTCTGTCTTAGGATATTTCCTTTTTCACCATAGCCCTCTATGGCTTTATAAATATCACTTTGAATATTTCACAAGAATAGTCTTAGTGAACGACTTCTTGAGGGGAAAGCTGTAACTCTGTGATATGAACTAACAAAACAGAAAGAAGTTTCTCAGAAAGCTTCTTTTCGGTTTTTAACGGAAGATATTTCCTTTTTCAACATGGCCCTCTAAGGGCTTGCAAAAGGCTTCTGGAGAGGAAAGCTGTAACTCTGTGTGAAAAATTAACAGAACACAAAGCAGTTTCTCAGAAATCTTCTTTCCAGTTTTTAACGGAAGAAATTTCCTTTATCACCTTAGAGCTATATGTGCTTCCAAACATGACTTTGCAGATTCCACAAGAACAGTCTTAGCGAAACGTTTCTTGAGGGGAAAGCTGTAACTCTGTGAGATGAATTAACAGAACACAAAGCAGTTTCTCAGAAAGTTTCTTTCAAGTTTTTAACTGAAGATATTTCCTTTTCACCACAGCACTCTATGGGCTTCCAAATATCACTTTGCAAATCCCACAAGAACAGTCTCAGCGAAGGGCTATTTGAGAGGAAAGCAGTATCTCGGTGAGATGTATAACCAGAACACACGGCAGTTTCTTAGAAAGCTTCTTTCCAGTTTTTATCGGAAGATATTTCTTTTTCACCATAACCCTCTATGGGATTCCAAATATCACTTTGGAAATAACAAAAAACATTCTTACCGAAAGGCTTCTAGAGGGGAAACCGGTAACTCTGTGAGATGAATTAACAGAACACAAAGTAGTTTCTCAGAAATATTCCTTCCAGTTTTTAAAGGAAGATATTTCCTTTTTCACCGTAGCCTACTATGGGCTTCAAAATATCACATTGCAAATTCCACAAGAACAGGCTTAGCGAAAGGCTTCTTGGGGGAAAAGCTGTAACTCTGTGAGATGAATTAACAGAACACAAACAGTTTCTCAGAAAGCTTCTTTTCAGTTTTTATCTTAGGATATTTCCTTTTTCACATTGACGTCTATGGGTTTCCAAATATCACTTTGTAAATTTCACAAGAACAGGCTTAGTGAAAGGCTTCCTGAGGGGAAAGCTGTAACTCTGTGACATGAATTAACAGAACAAAGAGCAGTTTCTCAGAAAACTTCTTTCCAGTTTTTAACTGAAGATATTTCCTTTTTCGCCATAGCCCTCTATGGGTTCTCAAATATCATTTTGAAATTTCACAAGAAGGGACTTAGTGAACGGCTTCTTGAGGGGAAAGCTGTAACTCTGTGATATGCATTAAGAGGACGAAAAGATGTTTCTCAGAAAGCTTCTTTCCAGTTTTTAACTGAAGATATTTCCTTTTTCGTATTGCCGTCTAAGAGCTTCGAAATATCACTTTGCTAATTACCCAAGAACAGTCTTTACAAAGGGCTTCTTGAGTTAAAACCTGTAACGCTGTGAGATGAATTAACAGAACACAAAGCAGTTTCTCTGAAAGCTTCTTTCCATTTTTTAATTGAAGATATTTCCTTTTTCACCGTAGCCCTGTAAAGGCTTCCAAATATCACTTTGCAAATTCCACAAGAACACTCTTAGCGAAATACTTCTTGAAGGAAAAGCTGTAACTCTGTGAGATGAATTAACAGAACACAAAACAGTTTCTCAGAAAGCTTCTTTTCAGTTTTTATCTTATTATATTTCCTTTTTCACCATAGCCCTCTACGGGCTTCCAAATATCTCTTTGCAAATTCCACAACAACAGTCTTAGCGAAAGGATTATGGAGGGGAAAGCTGTGACTCTGTGACATGAATTAACAAAACACAAAACAGTTTTTCAGAAATCTTTCTTCCAGTTTTTAACGGAAGATATTTCCTTTTTCATCATAGGCCTCTATGGACTTCCAAATATCACTTTGCAAATTCCACAAGAAGAGCCTTACAGAAAGGCTTCTTGAGAGGAAAGCTGTAACTCGGTGAGATGTATTAACAGAACACACGGCAGTTTCTCAGAAAGTTTCTTTCCAGTTATTAAAGGAAGATATTTTCTTTTTCACCATAGCCTTCTATGGGTTTAAAAATATCACTTTGAAAATTTCACAAGAATAGTCCAAGTGAACGGCTTCTTGAGTGGAAAGCTATAACTCTGTGAGTTGAACTAACAGAACACAAAGCAGATTCTCAGAAAGCTTCTTTCCAGTTTTTAACTGAAGATATTTCCTTTTTTACCGTAGCCCTCTATGGGCTTCCAAATATCACTTTGCAAATTCCACGAGAACAGTCTTAGCGAAAGGCTTCTAGAGGGAAAACCTGTAACGCTGTAAGATGAATTAACAGAACACAAAGCAGTTTCTCAGAAAGCTTCTTTCCAGTTTTTAACTGAAGATATTTCCTTTTTTGCCATAGCTCTCTAAGGGCTTCCAAATATCACTTTGAAAATTCCACAAGAACTGTCGAAACGAAAGGCTTCTTGAGTGGAAAGTTGTAACTCTGTGAGATGAATTAACAGAACACAAAGCAGTTTCTCAGAAAGCTTCTTTCAAGTTTTTAACTGAAGATATTTCCTTTTTCACCATAGCCCTCTACTGGCTTCCAAATATCACTTAGCAAATTAAACAGTAACAGTATTAGAGAAAGGATTCTGGAAAGGAAAGCTGTAACCCTGTGAGATGAATTAACAGAACACAAAGCAGTTTCTCAGAAATCTTCTTTCCAGTTTTTAACGGAAGATATTTCCTTTTTCACCTTAGCGATCTATGGGCTTCCAAATATGACTTTGCAGATTCCACCAGAACAGTCTTAGCGAAAGTCTTACTAAGGAGAAAGCTGTAACTCTGTGAGATGAACTTACAGAACACAACGTAGTTTCTCGGAAAGCTTATTTTCAGTTTTTATCCAAGGATATTTCCTTTTTCACCGTATCCCTCTAGGGGCTTCCAAACATCACTTTTCAAATTCCACAAGAACAGTCTTAGCGAAACGTTTCTTGAGGGGAAAACTGTAACTCTGTGAGATGAATTAACAGAGCACAACGCAATTTCTCAGATAGCTTCTTTCCAGTTTTTAACTGAAGATATTTCCTTTTTCTCCATAGCCCGCTATTGGCTTTCAAATATCACTTTGCAAATTTCACAAGAACAGTCTTAGAGAACGGCTTCCTTAGGGGAAGGTTGTAACTCCTTGAGATGAACTAACAGAACACAAAGTGCTTTCTCAGATAGCTTCTTTTCGGTTTTTATCTTAGTATATCCATTTTCACCATAGCCCTCTATGGGCTTCCAAATATCACTTTGCAAATTCCACAAGAACAGTCTTAGCGGAAGGCTTCTTGAGGAGAAACTGTAACTCTTAGAGATGAATTAACAGAACACAAAGCAGTTTCTTAGAAAGCTACTTTCAAGTTTTTAACTGAAGATATTTCCTTTTTCACCATAACCTTCTACGGGCTTCCAAATATCACTTTGTAAATTCCACAAGAACAGTCTTAGCCAAAGGCTTCTTGAGGGGAAAGCTGTAACCCTTTGGGATGAATTAACAGAACACAAAGTAGTTTCTCAGAAAACTTCTTTTCGGTTTTTATCTTAGGATATTTCCTTTTTCACCATAGTCCTCTATGGGCTTTTAAATATCACTTTGCAAATTCCACAAGAACAGTCTTAGTGAACGGCTTCTTGAGGAGGAAGCTGTAACTCTGTGAGATGAATTAACAGAACAAAAATTAGTTTCTCAGAAAGCTTCTTTCCAGTTTTTAACGAAACATTTTAATTGTCCTACATAGCTCTCTATGGGCTTCCAAATATCACTTTGCAATTTGCACAAGAACAGTCTTAGCGAAAGGTATCTTGAGATAAAATCTGTAACTCTGTGAGATGAATTAACAGAACACAAAACAGTTTCTCAGAAAGCTTCTTTTCTGTTTTTATCTTAGGATATTTCCTTTTTCACCATAGCCTTCTAAGGACTTCCAAATATCACTTTGCAAATTCCACAAGAAAAGTCTTAGCAAAAGGCTTCTGTAGGGGACAGCTGTAACTCAGTTATATGAATTAACAGAACACAAAGCTGATTCTCAGAAATCTTCTTTCCAGTTTTTAACGTAAAATATTTTCTTTTTCACCCTAGCCCTCTAGAGTCTTCCAAATATCACTTTGCAAATTCCACAAGAACACTCTTAGCGAAAGGATTCTTTCAGGGAAAGCTGTAACTCTGTGAGATGAATTAACAGAACACAAAGCAGTTCCTCAGAAAGCTTCTTTCCAGTTTTTAACGGAAGATATTTCCGTTTTCCCCATATCTCTCTGGGATTCCAAATATCACGTTGCAAATTACACAAGAACAGTCTTAGGGAACGGCTTCTTGAGGGGAAAGCTGTCACACAGTGAGATGAATTAATAGAACACAAAACAGTTTCACAGAAAGCTTCTTTCCAGTTTTTATCTGAGGACATTTCCTTTTTCACCATAGTCCACTATGGACTTCCAAATATCACTTTGCAAATTCCACAAGAACAGTCTTAGCGAAAGGCTTCTTGAGGGGAAAGCTGTAACTCTGTGAGGTGAATTAACAGAACACAAAGCAGTATCTCAGAAAGCTTCTTTCCAGTTTTTAACGGAAGATATTTCCTTTTTCACATTAGCCCTCTAAGGGCTTCCAAATATCAATTTGAAAATTCCACAAGAACTGTCTTATGAAAGACTTTTTGAGGAGAAAGCTGTAACTCTCTGAGATGAATTATCAGAACACAAAGCAGTTTCTCAGAAAGATTCTTTCCAGTTTTTAACGGAAGATATTTCCTTTTTAACCGTAGCCCTCTGTGGGCTTCCAAATATCACTTTGCAAATTCCACAAGAACAGTATTAGCGAAAGACTTCTTGAGGGGAAAGCTGTAACTCTGTGAGATGAATTAACAGAACACAAAGCAGTTTTTCAGAAAGCTTCTTTTCAGTTTTTAACGAAAGATATTTCCTTTTTCACAATAGCTCTCTAAGGGCTTCCAAATATCACTTTGAAAATTCCACAAGAACTGTCTTATGAAAGACTTTTTGAGGAGAAAGCTGTAACTCTCTGAGATGAATTAACAGAACACAAAGCAGTTTCTCAGAAGGCTTCTTTCCAGTTTTTAACGGACGATATTTCCTTTTTAACCATAGCCCTCTATGGGCTTCCAAATGTCACTTTGCAAATTCCACAAGAACAGTCTTAGCCAAAGACTTCATGAGGGGAAAGCTGAAATTCTGTGAGATGAATTAGCAGAACACAAAGCAGTCTCTCAGAAAGCTTCTATCCACGTTTTTACAGAAGATAGTTCCTTTTTCACCGTAGCCCTCTATTGACTACTAAATATCACTTTCCAAATTCCACATGAACAGTCTTAGTGAAAGACTTCTTGAGGGGAAAGCTGTAACTCTGTGAGATGAATTAACAGAAGAAAAAGCAGTTTCACAGAATGCTTCTTTCCACTTTTTAATTGAACATATTTCCTTTTTCACCATAGCCCTCTATGGACTTCCAAATATCACTTTGCTAATTCCTCAAAAACAGTCTTAACGAAAGGCTTCTTGAGTGGAAAGCTGTAACTCTGTGAGATGAATTAACAGAACACAAAGCAGTTTATCAGAAATCTTCTTTCCAGTTTTTAACGGAAGATATTTCCTTTTTCACCATGACCCTCTATGGGCTACTAAATATCACTTTTCAAATTCCACAAGAACAGTCTAAGCGAAAGGCTTCTTGAGGAGAAATCTGTAACCCTGTGAGATGAAATAACAGAACACAAAGCAGTTTCTCAGAAAGCTTCTTTCCAGTTTTTAACGGAAGATATTTCCTTTTGCACCATAGCCCTCTTTGGGCTTCCAAATATCACTTTGCAAATTCCACAAGAACAGTCTTACCGAAAGGCTTCTTGAGTGGAAAGCTGTAACTCTGTGAGAGGAATTAATAGAACACAAAGCAGTTTCTCAGAAAGCTTCTTTCCAGTTTTTAACGGAAGATGTTTCCTTTTTAACCGTAGCCTTCTATGGGCTTCCAAATATCACTTTGCAAATTCCACAAGAACAGCCTTAGCAAAAGGATTCTTGAGGGGAAAGCTGTAACTCTGTGAGGTGAATTAACAGAACACAAAACAGTATCTCAGAGAGCTTCTTTCCAGTTTTTAACGGAAGATATTTCCTTTTTCACATTAGCCCTCTATATGCTTCCAAATATCACTTTGCAAATTTCACAAGACAGGCTTAAAAAAGGCTTCTTGAGGGGAAACCTGTACCTCTGTGAAATGAAATAATAGAACACAAAGCAGTTTCTCAGTAAGCTTCTTTCCAGTTTTCATCTTAGGATATTTCCTTTTTCACCAAAGACATCTATGGGCTTCCAAATATCACTTTGCAAATTCCACAAGCACAGTCTTAGCTAAAGGCTTCTTGAGGGGAAAGCTGTAACTCTGTCAGATGAATTAACAGAGTACAAAATAGTTTTCCAGAAAGCTTCTTTTCAGTTTTTGTCTTAGGATATTTCCTTTTTCACCATAGCCCTCTACGGGATACTGACTATCACTTTCCAATTTCCACAAAAACAGTCTTAGCGAAAGGCTTCTGAGGGGAAAGCTGTAACTCTGTGAGATGAAATAAGAGAATACAAAGCAGTTTCTCAGAAAGCTTCTTTCCAGTTTTTAACGGAAGATATCTCCTTTTACACCATAGACCTTTAAGGGCTTCCAAATATCACTTTGCAAATTCCACAAGAACAGTCTTAGCGAAAGGCTTCTTGAGGGGAAAGCTGTAACTCTGTCAGATGAATTAATGGAAAACAACGCTGTTTCTCTGAAAGCTACTTTCCAGTTTTCAACTGAAGGTATTCCCTTTTTCACCATAGCCCTGTATTTGCTTCTAAGTATCACATTTCAAATGTCACAAGAACAGTCTTAGGGAAAGGATTCTTGAGGGGAAAGCTGTAACTGTGTGAGATGAATTAACAGAACACAAACCAGTTTCTCAGAAATATTCTTTCCAATTTTTAACAGAAGATATTTCCTTTTTTACCATAGCACTCTACGGGCTTCCAAATATCACTTTGCAAATTCCACAAGAACATTCTTAGCGAAAGGCTTCTGTAGGGGAAAGCTCTAAGTCTGTGACATGAATTAACAGAGCACAAAGTAGTTTGTAAGAAAGATTCTTTTCAGTTTTTGTCTTAGGATATTTCTTTTTTCACCATAGCCTTCTATGGGCTTCTAAGTATCCCTTTCCAATTTCCACAAAAACTGTCTTAAGGAAAGACTTCTTGAGGGGAAAGGTGTAACTCTGTGAGTTGAATTAAGAGAACACAAAGGAGTTTCGCAGAATGCCTCTTTCCAGTTTTCAACGGAAGATATTTCATTTTTCACCATAGCCCTCTATGGGCTTCCAATATCACTTTGCAGATTCCACAAAAACTGTCTTAGCGAAAGACTACTTGAGAGGAAAGCTGTAATTCTGTAAGATGAAATAACAGAACACAAAGCAGTTTCTCAGAAAGCCTCTTTCCAGTTTTTAACGTAAGATATTTCCTTCTTCACCATAGCCCTCTATGGTCTTCCAGATATCGCTTTGCAAATTCCACAACAACAGTCTTAGCGAAAGACTTCTTGAGCGGAAAGCTGTAACTCTGTGAGATGAATTAACAGAGCACAAAGCAGTTTCTCAGAAACCTTCTTTTCAGTTTTTATCTTAGGATATTTCTTTTCCACCATAGAGCTCTAGGGCTTCCAAATATCACTTCGCAAATTCCACAAGAACAGTCCTAGCGAAACGGTCTTGGAGGGGAAAGCTGTAAGTCTGTGAGATGAATTAACAGAACACAAAGCCGTTTCTCAGAAAGCTTCTATCCACTTTTTAACGGAAGATATGTCCTTTTTCACCATAGCCCTCTATGGGCATCCAAATATCACTTTACAAATTCCACAAGAACAGTCTCTTAGCCAAAGACTTCATGAGGGGAAAGCTGTAATTCTGTGAGATGAATTAGGAGAACACAAAGCAATCTCTCAGAAAGCTTCTATCCACTTTTTAACGGAACATATTTCCTTTTTCACCGTACCCCTCTATTGGCTACTAAATATCACTTTCCAAATTCCACATGAACAGTCTTAGCGAAAGACTTCTTGAGGGGAAAGCTGTAACTCTGTGAGATGAATTAAGAGGACACAAAGCAGTTTCTCAGAATGCTTCTTTCCACTTTTTAAGTGAACATAATTCCTTTTTCACCATAGCCCTCTATGGACTTCCAAATATCACTTTGCTAATTCCTCAAGAACAGTCTTAACCAAAGGCTTCTTGAGTGGAAAGCTGTAACTCTGTGAGATGAATTAACGGAACACAACGCTGTTTCTCTGAGAGCTACTTTCCAGTTTTTAGCTGAAGATATTTCCTTTTTCACCATTGCCCTCTACGGGCTTCCAAATATCACTTTGGAAATTCCACAGGAACAGTCGTAGGGAAAGGCTTCTTGAGGGGAAAGCTTTAACTGTGTGAGATGAATGAACAGAACACAAAGCAGTTTCTCAGAAAGCTTCTTTCCAGTTTTTAACGGAAGGTATTTCCTTTTTCACCATAGCCATCTATGGGCTTCGAAATATCACTTTGCACATTCCACAAGAATAGTCTTAGCGAAAGGCTTCTAGAGGGGAAAGCTATAACTCGGTGAGATGAATTAACAGAACACAAATCAGTTTCTCAGAAAGCTTCTTTCCAGTTTTTAATAGAAGATATTTCCTTTTTCACCATAGCCCTCTATGCGTTTCCAAATATCACTTTGCAAATTCCAGAAGAACAGTCTTAGCGAAAGGCTTCTTGAGTGGAAAGCTGTAACTCTGTGAGATGAATTAACAGTACACAAAGCAATTTCTCAGAAAGCTTCTTTCCAGTTTTTACCTGAAGATATTTCCTTTTCCACCATAGCCCTCTTGGGGTTCCACATATCACTTTGCAAATTGCACTAGAACATTCTAAGCGAAAGGCTTCTTGAGGGGAAAGCTGTAACTCTGTGAGATGAATTAACAGAACACAAAGCAGTTTCTCTGAAAGCTTCTTTCGGGTTTTTAACTGAAGATATTTCCTTTTTCTGCATAGCCCCCTATGGGCTTCCAAATATCACTTTGCAAATTCCAAAAGAACAGTCTAAGCGAAATGCTTCTTGAGGGGAAAGCTGTAACTCTGTGAGATGAATTAACAAAACAGAACACAGTTTCTCAGAATGCTTCTTTCAAGTTTTTAACTGAAGATATTTCCTTTTTCACCATAGCCCTCTATGGGCTTCCAAATATCACTTTGAAAATTCCACAAGAATAGTCTTAGCGAAAGGCTTCTTGAGGGGAAATCTGAAACTCTGTGAGATGAAATAACAGAACACAACGCACTTTCTCAGAAACCTTCTTTCAAGTTTTTAACTGAAGATATTTCCTTTTCCACCACAGCCCTCTATGGGCTTCCAAATATGACTTTGCAAATTCCACAGGAACAGTCTTAGCTGAAGGCTTCTTGAGGGGAAAGCTGTAACTCTGTGAGATGAATTAACAAAACACAAAGCAGTTTCTCAGAAAGCTTCTTTCTAGTTTTTCAGGGAAGATATTTCCTTTTTCACCATAGCCCTCTAGGAGTTCCAAATATCACTTTGCAAATTCCGCAAGAACAGTCTTATCGAAAGGCTTCTTGAGAAGCAATCTGTAACTCTGGACACGAATTAACAGAACACAAAGCACTTTCTCAGAAAGCTTCCTTAAAGTTTTTAACGGAAGATATTTCCTTTTTCACCATAGCATTCCATGGGCTTCCAAATATCACTTTGCAAATTCCACAAGTACAGACTTATCGAAAGCCTTCTTGAGGGGAAAGCTGTAACTCTGTGAGATGCATTAACAGAACACAAAGCAGTTTCTCAGAAAGCTTCTTTGCAGTTCTTATCTTAGGATATTTCCTTTTTCACCATAGCCCTATATGGCTTACAATTATCACTTTGCAAATTACACAAGAACAGTCTTAGCGAAAGGATTCTTGAGGGGAAAGCTGTAACTCTGTGAGATGAATTAACAGATCACAAAGCAGTTTCTCAGAAACCTACTTTCCAGTTTTTAAGGGAAGATATTTCCTTTTTCACCGTAGACCTCTATGGACTTAGAAATATAACTTTGCAAATTCCACAAGAACAGTCTTCGCGAAATTCTTCTTGAGGGGAAAGCTGTAACTCTGTGAGATGAATTAACGGAACACAAGGCAGTTTCTCAGAAAGCTTCTTTCCAATTTTTAACGGAACATATTTCCTTTTTCACTATAGCCCTCTACGGGCTTCTAAATATCACTTTGCAAATTCCACAAGAAACGTCTTAACGAAAGGCTTCTTGAGGGGAAAGATGTAACTCTGTGAGATGAAATAAAAGAACACAATGCAGTTTCCAGAAAGCTTCTTTCCAGTTTTTAAAGAAAGATGTTTCCTTTTTCTCCATAGCCCTCTATGGACTTCCAAATATCACTTTGCAAATTCCACCAGAACAGGCTTCGTGAAAGGCTTCTTGAGGGGAAACCTGTAACTCTGTGAGATGAATTAACAGAACACAAAGCAATTTCTCAGAAAGCTTCTCTCGGTTTTTAAAGGAAGATATTTCCATTTTCACCATAGCCCTCTAAGGGCTTTCTAATATCACTTTCCAAATTCCACAAGAACAGTCTTAGTGAAATGTTTATTGAGGAGAGAGCTGTAACTCTATGAAATGAATAAACAGAACACAAAGCAGTTTCTCAGAAAGCTTCCTTCCAGTTTTTAACGAAAGATATTTCCTTTTCACCATATCCCACTCTGGGCTTCCAAATATCACTTTGCAAATTCCACAAGAACAGTAATAGGGAAAGGCTTCTTGAGGGGAAAGCTGTAACTATGTTGGAAGAATTAACAGAACACAAGCAGTTTCTCAGAAAGCTTCTTTCCAGTTTTTAATGGAAGATATTTCCTTTTTCACCGTAGCCTTCTATGGGCTTCCAAATATCACTTTGCAAATTCCACAAGAACAGTCTTAGCGAAAGGCTTCTTGAGGGTCAATCTGTAACTCTGAGGTGAATCAAAAGTACAGAAAGCAGTTTCTCAGAAAGCTTCTTTCCAGTTTTTAACGGAAGATATTTCATTTTTCACCGTAGCTCTCTATGGGCTTCTAAATATCACTTTCCAAAATCAACAAGAACATCGTTAGCGAAAGACTTCTTGAGGGGAAAGCTGTAATTCTGTGAGATGAATTAACAGAACACAAAGCAGTTTCTCAGAAAGCTTCTCTCCAGTTTTTAACGGAGGATATTTCCTTTTCACCATAGCCCTCCTTGGGCTTCCAAATATCACTTTGCAAATTCCACAAGAACAGACTTAGCGAAAGGCTTCTTGAGGGGAAAGCTGTACTATGTGAGATAAATTAACAGAACACAAAGCAATTACTCAGAAAGCTTCTTTCCAGTTTTTAAAGGAAGGTATTTCCTTTTTCACCATAGCCCTCTATGAGCTACCAAATATCACTTTGCCAATTCCACATGAACAGTTTTAGTGAAAGGCTTCTTGACGTGAAATCCGTAAGTCTGTGAGATGAATTAACAGAACAGAAAGCAGTTTCTCAGAAAGCTTCTTTGCAGTTTATAACTCAAGAGATTTCCTTTTTCACCATAGCCCTCTATGGTCTTCCAAATATCACATTGCAAATTCCACAAGAACAATCTTAGCGAAAGGATTCTTGAGGGGAAAGCTGTAACTCTGTGAGATGAATTAACAGAACGCAAAGCAGTTTCTCAGAAAGCTTCTTTCCACTTTTTAACGGAAGATATTTCCTTTTTCAAAATTGCCTCTAAGGGCTTCCAAATACCACTTTGCAAATAGCACATGAACAGTGTTAGCGAAAGGCTTCTTGAGGGGAAAGCAGAAACTCTATGAGATGAACTAACAGAACACAAAGCAGTTTCTCAGAAAGCTTCTTTCCTGTTTTACATGGAAGATATTTCCTTTTTCACCATAGCCCTCTAAGGGTTTCCAAATATCTCTTTGCAAATTCCACAAGAACAGTCTTAGCGAAAGGCTTCTTGAGGGGAAACCTGCAACTCTGTGAGATGAATTAACAGAACACAAAGCAATTTCTCAGAAAGCTTCTCTCGGTTTTTAAAGGAAGATATTTCCTTTTTAATCATAGCCCTCTATGGGTTTCCAAATATCACTTTGAAAATTCCACAAGAACAGTCTTAGCAAAAGGTTTCTTGAGGGGAAAGCTGTAATTCTGTGAGATGAATTAACAGAACACAAAGCAGATTCTCAGAAAGCTTCTTTCCAGTTTTTAACTAAAGATATTTCCTTATTCAATAGTCTTCTATGGGCTTCCAAATATCACTTTGCCAATTCCACAAGAACAGACTTAGCGAAAGGCTACTTGAGGTGAAATCCGTAAGTCTGTGAGATGAATTAACAGAACACAAAGCAGTTTCTCAGAAAGCTTCTTTGCAGTTTTTCACGGAAGATATTTCCTTTTTCACCATAGCCCTCTATGGGCTTCCAAATATCACTTTGCAAATTCCACAAGAACAGTCTTAGCAAATGGCTTCTTGAGGGGAAAGCTGTTACTATTTGAGATGATATAACAGAACTCAAAGCAGTTTCTCAGAAATCTTCTTTGCAGTTTTTATCTTAGGATGTTTCCTTTTTCACCATAGCCCTCTATGGGCATCCAAATATCACTTAGCAAAATCCACAAGAACAGTCTTAGTGAACGGAGCCTTGAGGGGATAGCTGTAACCCTCTGAGATGAATCAACAGAACACTAAGCAGTTTCTCAGAAAGCTTCCTTCCAGTTTTTAACGAAAGATATTTCCTTTTCACCATAGCCCTCAAAGGGCTTCCAAATATCACGTTGCAATTTCCCCAAGAACAGTCTTAGGGAAAGGTTTCTTCAGGGGAAAGCTGTAACACCGTTGAATGAGTTAACAGAACACAAAGCAGTTTCTCAGAAAGCTTCTTTTCAATTTTTAACGGAAGATATTTCCTTTTTCACCATAGCCCTCTAAGGGCTTCCAAATATCACTTTGTAAATTCCAGAAGAATCGTCTTAACGAAAGGCTTCTTGAGGTGAAAGGGGAAATCTGTAACTCTGTGAGATGATATAACAGAAACCAAAGCAGTTTCTCAGAAAGCTTCTTTGCAGTTTTTATCTTAGAATATTTCCTTTTTCAGCAGAGCCCTCTTTGGTCATCCAAATATCACATTGCAAATTCCACAAGAATAGTCGTAGTGAACGGTGTCTTCAGGGGAAAGCTGTAACTCTGTGAGATGAATTAACAGAACACAAAGCAGTATCTCAGAAACCTTCCTTCCAGTGTTTAACGGAAGATATTTCCTTTTCATCATAGCCCTCTATGGGCTTCCAAATATCACTTTTCAAATTCCACAAGAACAGTCTTAGTGAAAGGCTTCTTGAGGGGAAAGCTGTAACTCTGGTGGATGAATTAACGGAACACAAAGCAATTTCTCAGAAAGCTTCTCTCGGTTTTTAAAGGAAGATATTTCCTTTTTCATCATAGCCCTCTATGGGTTTCCAAATATCACTTTGCAAATTCCACAAGAACAGTCTTAGCAAAAGGTTTCTTGAGGGGAAAGCTGTAATTCTGTGAGATGAATTAACAGAACACAAAGCAGATTCTCAGAAAGCTTCTTTCCAGTTTTTAACTAAAGATATTTCCTTATTCAATAGCCTTCTATGGGCTTCCAAATATCAATTTGCCAATTCCACAAGAACAGACTTAGCGAAAGGCTTCTTGAGGTGAAATCCGTAAGTCTGTGAGATGAATTAACAGAACACAAAGCAGTTTCTCAGAAAGCTTCTCTGCAGTTTTTCACGGAAGATATTTCCTTTTTCACCATAGCCCTCTATGGGCTTCCAAATATCACTTTGCAAATTCCACAAGAACAGTCTTAGCAAATGGCTTCTTGAGGGGAAAGCTGTAACTATTTGAGGTGATATAACAGAACTCAAAGCAGTTTCTCAGAAACCTTCTTTGCAGTTTTTATCTTAGGATGTTTCCTTTTTCACCATAGCCCTCTATGGGCATCCAAATATCACTTAGCAAAATCCACAAGAACAGTCTTAGTGAACGGAGCCTTGAGGGGATAGCTGTAACACTCTGAGATGAATCAACAGAACACTAAGCAGTTTCTCAGAATGCTTCCTTCCAGTTTTTAACGAAAGATATTGCCTTTTCACCATAGCCGTCAAAGGGCTTCCAAATGTCACGTTGCAAATTCCCCAAGAACAGTCTTAGGGAAAGGTTTCTTCAGGGGAAAGCTGTAACTCTGTTGAATGAGTTAACGGAACAGAAAGCAGTTTCTCAGAAAGCTTCTTTTCAATTTTTAACGGAAGATATTTCCTTTTTCACCATAGCCCTCTAAGGGCTTCCAAATATCACTTTGAAAATTCCAGAAGAATCGTCTTAGCGAAAGGCTTCTTGAGGTGAAAGTGGAAAGCTGTAACTCTGTGAGATGATATAACAGAAACAAAAGCAGTTTCTCAGAAAGCTTCTTTGCAGTTTTTATCTTAGAATATTTCCTTTTTCACCATAGCCCTCTTTGGTCATCCAAATATCACATTGCAAATTCCACAAGAATAGTCGTAGTGAACGGTGTCTTCAGGGGAAAGCTGTAACTCTGTGAGATGAATTAACAGAACACAAAGCAGTATCTCAGAAACCTTCCTTCCAGTGTTTAACGGAAGATATTTCCTTTTCATCATAGCCCTCTATGGGCTTCCAAATATCACTTTTCAAATTCCACAAGAACAGTCTTAGTGAAAGGCTTCTTGAGGGGAAAGCTGTAACTCTGGTGGATGATTTAACAGAACACAAAGCAATTTCTCAGAAAGCTTCTCTCGGTTTTTAAAGGAAGATATTTCCTTTTTAATCATAGCCCTCTATGGGTTTCCAAATATCACTTTGCAAATTCCACAAGAACAGTCTTAGCAAAAGGTTTCTTGAGGGGAAAGCTGTAATTCTGTGAGATGAATTAACAGAACACAAAGCAGATTCTCAGAAAGCTTCTTTCCAGTTTTTAACTAAAGATATTTCCTTATTCAATAGCCTTCTATGGGCTTCCAAATATCACTTTGCCAATTCCACAAGAAGAGACTTAGCGAAGGGCTTCTTGAGGTGAAATCCGTAAGTATGTGAGATGAATTAACAGAACACAAAGCAGTTTCTCAGAAAGCTTCTTTGCAGTTTTTCACGGAAGATATTTCCTTTTTCACCATAGTCCTCTATGGGTTTCAAAATATCACTTTGCAAATTCCACAAGAACAGTCTTAGCGAAAGGCTTCTTGAGGGGAAAGCTGTAACACTGTGAGATGAATTAACAGAACACAAAGCAGTTTCTCAGAAAGATTCTTTCCAGGTTTTAACTGAAGATATTTCCTTTTTCACCATAGCCCTCTATGGGCTTCCAAATATCACTTTGCAAATTCCACAAAAAGAGTCTTACCGAAACATTTCTTCAGGGAAAAGCTGTATCTCTGAGAGAAGAATTAACAGAACACATAGCAGTTCCTCAGAAAGCTTCCTTCCAGTTTTTAACGGAAGATATTTCCTTTTTCACCATAGCCCGCTATGGGCTGCCAAATATCACTGTGGATATTCCACATGAACAGGCTTAGCGAAAGGCTTCTTGAGGGGAAAGCTGTAACTCTGTGAGATGAATTAACAGAACACAAAGCAGTTTCTCAGATAGCTTCTTTCCAGTTTTTAACTGAAGATACTTCCTTTTTCCCCATAGCCCTCTATGGGCTTCCAAATATCACACTTTAAATTCCGCAAGAACAGCGTTAGCGAACGGCTTCTTGAAGGGAAAGCTGTAACTCTGTTAGATGAATTAACAGAATACAAAGCAGTTTCTCAGAAAGCTTCTTTCCAGTTTTTAAAGAAAGATATTTCCTTTTTCACCATAGCCCTCTAAGGGCTTCAAAATATCACTTTGCAAATTCCACAAGAACAGTCTTAGCGAAAGGCCTCATGAGGGGAAAGGAGTAACTCTGTGAGATGAATTAACAGAACACAAAGCAGTTTCTCAGAAAGCTTCTTTCCAGTTTTTAACTCAAGATATTTCCTTTTTCACCATAGCCCTCTATGGGCTTCCAAATATCAATTTGCAAATTCCACAAGAACAGTCTTAGCGAAAGACTTCTTGAAGGAAAAGCTGTATCTCTGTGAGATGAATTAACAGAACACAATGCAGTTTCTCAGAAAACTTCTTTCCAGTTTTAAATGGAAGATATTCCCTTTTTCACCGTACCCCTCAATGGGTTTCCAAATATCACCTTGCAAATTCCACAAGAACAGTCTTAACGAATGGCTTCTTGAGGGGAAAGCTTTAATCATGTGAGATGAATTAACAGAACACAAAGCAGTTTCTCAGAAAGCTTCTTTTCAGTTTCTTACCGAAGATATTTCCTTTTTCACCATAGCCCTCTACGGGCTTCCAAATATCACTTTGCAAATTCCACAAGAACAGTCTTAGCGAAAGGTTTCTGGAGGGGAAAGCTGTAACTCTGTGACATGAATTAACAGAACACAAGTCAGTTTCTCAGAAAGATTCTTTACAGTTTTTCATGGAAGATATTTTCTTTTTCACCATTGCCCTCTATGGGCTTCCTAATATTACTTTCCAAATTTCACAAGAACAGTCTTAGTGAACGGCTTCCTGAGGGGAAAGCTGTAACTCTGTGAGATGAACTAACAGAACACTAAGCAGTTTTTCAGAAAGTTTCTTTTCGGTTTTTATCTTAGTGTATTTCCTTTTTCACCATAGCCCCTTTGAGCTTCCAAACATCACTTTGCAGTTTCCACAAGAACAGTCTCAGAGAAAGACTTCTTGAGGGGAAAGCTGTAACTCTGTGAGATGAATTAACAGAACACAAAGCAGTTTGTCAGAAAGCTTCTTTCCAGTTTGTAACTGAAGATATTTCCTTTTTCACCATAGTCCTCTATGGGCTTCCAAATATCACTCTGCAAATTCCACAAGAGCAGTCTTAGCGAAAGGATTCTTGAGGGGAAAGCGGTAATTGTGTGAGATGAATTAAGAGAATACAAAGCAGTCTCTCAGAAAGCTTCTTTCCAGTTTTTCACTGAAGATATTTCCTTTTTCACCATGGCCCTTTATGGGCTTCCAAATATCACTTTGCAAATTCCACAAGATGAGTCTTCGCGAAAGGCTTCTTTATTTATTTATTTATTTATTTAAATTTATTTATCATAATTAAACTTCAACTTGTAGGGTACATGTGCACAACGTGCAGGTTTGCTACATATGTATTCTTGTGCCATGTTGGTGTGCTGCACCCATCAACTCGTCATTTACATCAGGTATAACTCCCAATGCAATCCCTCCCCGCTCCCCCCTCCCCATGATAGGCCCCGGTGTGTGATGTTCCCCTTCCCGAGTCCAAGTGATCTCATTGTTCAGTTCCCGCCTATGAGTGAGAACATGCGGTGTTTGGTTTTCTGTTCTTGTGATAGTTTGCTGAGAATGATGGTTTCCAGCTGCATCCATGTCCCTACAAAGGACACAAACTCATCCTTTTTTATGGCTGCATAGTATTCCATGGTGTATATGTGCCACATTCTCTTAATCCAATCTGTCACTGATGGACATTTGGGTTGATTCCAAGTCTTTGCTATTGTGAATAGTGCTGCAATAAACATACGTGTGCATGTGTCTTTATAGCAGCATAATTTATAATCCTTTGGGTATATACCTAGTAATGGGATGGCTGGGTCATATGGTACATCTAGTTCTAGATCCTTGAGGAATCGCCATACTATTTTCCATAATGGTTGAACTAGTTTACAATCCCACCAACAGTGTAAAAGTGTTCCTATTTCTCCACGTGCTCTCCAGCACCTGTTGTTTCCTGACATTTTAATGATCGCCATTCTAACTGGTGTGAGATGGTATCTCATTGTGCTTTTGATTTGCATTTCTCTGATGGCCAGTGATGATGAGCATTTTTTCATGTGTCTGTTGGCTGTATGAATGTCTTCTTTTGAGAAATGTCTGTTCATATCCTTTGCCCACTTTTTGATGGGGTTGTTTGTTTTTTTCTTGTAAATTTGTTTGAGTTCTTTGTAGGTTCTGGATATTAGCCCTTTGTCAGATGAGTAGATTGCAAAAATTTTCTCCCATTCTGTAGGTTGCCTGTTCACTCTGATGGTAGTTTCTTTTGCTGTGCAGAAGCTCTTTAGTTTAATGAGATCCCATTTGTCAATTTTGGCTTTTGCTGCCGTTGCTTTTGGTGTTTTAGACATGAAGTCTTTGCCCATGCCTATGTCCTGAATGGTACTACCTAGGTTTTCCTCTAGGATTTTTATGGTATTAGGTCTAACATTTAAGTCTCTCATCCATCTTGAATTAATTTTCATATAAGGAGTAAGGAAAGGATCCAGTTTCAGCTTTCTACTTATGGCTAGCCAATTTTCCCAGCACCATTTATTAAATAGGGAATCCTTTCCCCATTTCTTGTTTCTCTCAGGCTTGTCAAAGATCAGATGGCTGTAGATGTGTGTTATTATTTCTGAGGACTCTGTTCTGTTCCATTGGTCTATATCTCTGTTTTGGTACCAGTACCATGCTGTTTTGGTTACTGTAGCCTTGTAGTATAGTTTGAAGTCAGGTAGCGTGATGCCTCCAGCTTTGTTCTTTTGACGTAGGATTGTCTTGGAGATGCGGGCTCATTTTTGGTTCCATATGAACTTTAAAGCAGTTTTTTCCAATTCTGTGAAGAAGCTCATTGGTAGCTTGATGGGGATGGCATTGAATCTATAAATTACCTTGGGCAGTATGGCCATTTTCACGATATTGATTCTTCCTATCCATGAGCATGGTATGTTCTTCCATTTGTTTGTGTCCTCTTTTATTTCACTGAGCAGTGGTTTGTAGTTCTCCTTGAAGAGGTCCTTTACATCCCTTGTAAGTTGGATTCCTAGGTATTTTATTCTCTTTGAAGCAATTGTGAATGGAAGTTCATTCCTGATTTGGCTCTCTGTTTGACTGTCACTGGTGTATAAGAATGCTTGTGATTTTTGCACATTAATTTTGTATCCTGAGACTTTGCTGAAGTTGCTGATCAGCTTAAGGAGATTTTGGGCTGAGACAATGGGGTTTTCTAAATATACAATCATGTCGTCTGCAAACAGGGACAATTTGACTTCTTCTTTTCCTAACTGAATCCCCTTGATTTCTTTCTCTTGCCTGATTGCCCTAGCCAGAACTTCCAACACTATGTTGAATAGGAGTGGTGAGAGAGGGCATCCCTGTCTTGTGCCAGTTTTCAAAGGGAATTTTTCCAGTTTTTGCCCATTCAGTATGATATTGGCTGTGGGTTTGTCATAAATAGCTCTTATGATTTTGAGGTACGTTCCATCAATACCGAATTTATTGAGCGTTTTTAGCATGAAGGGCTGTTGAATTTTGTCAAAAGCCTTTTCTGCATCGATTGAGATAATCATGTGGTTCTTGTCTTTGGTTCAGTTTATATGCTGGATTACGTTTATTGATTTGCGAATGTTGAACCAGCCTTGCATCCCAGGGATGAAGCCCCACTTGATCATGGTGGATAAGCTTTTTGATGTGCTGCTGAATCCGGTTTGCCAGTATTTTATTGAGGATTTTTGCATCGATGTTCATCAGGGATATTGGTCTAAAATTCTCTTTTTTTGTTGTGTCTCTGCCAGGCTTTGGTATCAGGATGATGTTGGCCTCATAAAATGAGTTAGGGAGGATTCCCTCTTTTTCTATTGTTTGGAATAGTTTCAGAAGGAATGGTACCAGCTCCTCCTTGTACCTCTGGTAGAAATCAGCTGTGAATCCATCTGGTCCTGGACTTTTTTTGGTTGGTAGGCTATTAATTATTGCCTCAATTTCAGAGCCTACTATTGGTCTATTCAGGGATTCAACTTCTTCCTGGTTTAGTCTTGGAAGAGTGTAAGTGTCCAGGAAATTATCCATTTCTTCTAGATTTTCCAGTTTATTTGCGTAGAGGTGTTTATAGTATTCTCTGATGGTAGTTTGTATTTCTGTGGGGTCAGTGGTGATATCCCCTTTATCATTTTTAATTGCGTCGATTTGATTCTTCTCTCTTTTCTTCTTTATTAGTCTTGCTAGTGGTCTGTCAATTTTGTTGATCTTTTCAAAAAACCAACTCCTGGATTCATTGATTTTTTGGAGGCTTTTTTGTGTCTCTATCTCCTTCAGTTCTGCTCTGATCTTAGTTATTTCTTGCCTTCTGCTAGCTTTCGAATGTGTTTGCTCTTGCTTCTCTAGTTCTTTTAATTGCGATGTTAGAGTGTCAATTTTAGATCTTTCCTGCTTTCTCTTGTGGGCATTTAGTGCTATAAATTTCCCTCTACACACTGCTTTAAATGTGTCCCAGAGATTCTGGTATGTTGTATCTTTGTTCTCATTGGTTTCAAAGAACATCTTTATTTCTGCCTTCATTTCGTTATGTACCCAGTATTCATTCAGGAGCAGGTTGTTCAGTTTCCATGTAGTTGAGCGGTTTTGATTGAGTTTCTTAGTCCTGAGTTCTAATTTGATTGCACTGTGGTCTGAGAGACAGTTTGTTATAATTTCTGTTCTTGTACATTTGCTGAGGAGTGCTTTACTTCCAATTACGTGGTCAATTTTGGAGTAAGTACGATGTGGTGCTGAGAAGAATGTATATTCTGTTGATTTGGGGTGGAGAGTTCTATAGATGTCTATTAGGTCTGCTTGCTGCAGAGATGAGTTCAATTCCTGGATATCCTTGTTAACTTTCTGTCTCGTTGATCTGTCTAATGTTGACAGTGGAGTGTTGAAGTCTCCCATTATTATTGCACGGGAGTCTAAGTCTCTTTGTAAGTCTCTAAGGACTTGCTTTATGAATCTGGGTGCTCCTGTATTGTGTGCATATATATTTAGGATAGTTAGCTCTTCCTGTTGAATTGATCCCTTTACCATTATGTAATGGCCTTCTTTGTCTCTTTTGATCTTTGATGGTTTAAAGTCTGTTTTATCAGAGACTAGTATTGCAACCCCCGCTTTTTTTTGCTCTCCATTTGCTTGGTAAATCTTCCTCCATCCCTTTATTTTGAGCCTATGTATGTCTCTGCGTGTGAGATGGGTCTCCTGAATACAGCAGACTGATGGATCTTGATTCTTTATCCAGTTTGCCAGTCTGTGTCTTTTAATTGGAGCATTTAGTCCATTTAAATTTAAGGTTAAGATTGTTATGTGTGAACTTGATCCTGCCATTATGATATTAACTGGTTATTTTGCTCATTAGTTGATGCAGTTTCTTCCTAGCCTTGATTGTCTTTACATTTTGGCATGTTTTTGCAATGGCTGGTACCGGTTGTTCCTTTCCATGTTTAGTGCTTCCTTCAGGGTCTCTCGTAAGGCAGGCCTAGTGGTGACAAAATCTCTAAGCATTTGCTTATCTGTAAAGGATTTTATTTCTCCTTCACTTATGAAACTTAGTTTGGCTGGATATAAAATTCTGGGTTTAAAATTCTTTTCTTTAAGAATGTTGAATATCGGCCCCCACTCTCTTCTGGCTTGAAGAGTTTCTGCCGAGAGATCTGCTGTTAGTCTGATGGGCTTCCCTTTGTGGGTAACCCGACCTTTCTCTCTGGCTGCCCTTAAGATTTTTTCCTTCATTTCAACTTTGGTGAATCTGGCAGTTATGTGTCTTGGAGTTGCTCTTCTCGAGGAGTATCTTTGTGGCGTTCTCTGTATTTCCTGGATTTGAATGTTGGCCTGCCCTACTAGGTTGGGGAAGTTCTCCTGGATGATATCCTGAAGAGTGTTTTCCAACTTGGTTCCATTTTCCCCCTCACTTTCAGGCACCCCAATCAGACGTAGATTTGGTCTTTTTACATAATCCCATACTTCTTGCAGGCTTTGTTCATTTCTTTTTCTTCTTTTTTCTTTTGGTTTCTCTTCTCGCTTCATTTCATTCATTTGATCCTCCATCGCTGACATTCTTTCTTCCAGTTGATCGAGTCGGTTACTGAAGCTTGTGCATTTGTCACGTATTACTCGTGCCATGGTTTTCATCTCTTTCATTTCGTTTGTGAGCTTCTCTGCATTAATGACTCTAGCCATCAATTCTTCCACTTTTTTTTCACGATTTTTAGTTTCTTTGCGCTGGGTACGTAATTCCTCCTTTAGCTCTGAGAAATTGGATGGACTGAAGCCTTCTTCTCTCATGTCGTCAAAGTCATTCTCCGTCCAGCTTTGATCTGTTGCTCGCGATGAACTGCGCTCCTTTGCCGGGGGAGATGCGCTCTTATTTTTTGAATTTCCAGGTTTTCTGCCCTGCTTTTTCCCCATCTTTTTGGTTTTATCTGCCTCTGGTCTTTGATGATGGTGATGTACTGATGGGGCTTTGGTGTAGGTGTCCTTCCCGTTTGATAGCTTTCCTTCTAACAGTCAGGATCTTCAGCTGTAGGTTGTAGCTGTAGGAGATTGCTTGAGGTCCACTCCAGACCCTGTTTGCCTGGGTATCAGCAGCAGAGGCTGCAGAAGATAGAATATTTCTGAACAGCGAGTGTACCTGTCTGATTCTTGCTTTGAAAGCTTCCTCTCAGGGGTGTACTCCACCCTGTGAGGTGTGGGGTGTCAGACTGCCCCTAGTGGGGGATGTCTCCCAGTTAGGCTACTCAGGGTTCAGGGACCCACTTGAGCAGGGAGTCTGTCCCTTCTCAGATCTCAACCTCCGTGTTGGGAGATCCACTGCTCTCTTCAAAGCTGTCAGACAGAGTCGTTTGCGTCTGCAGAGCTGCTGCGTTTGTTATTGTTTATTGTGCCCTGTCCCCAGAGGTGGAGTCTACAGAGACAGGCAGGTTTCCTTGAGCTGCTGTGAGCTCCACCCAGTTCGAGCTTCCCAGCAGCTTTGTTTACCTACTTAAGCCTCAGCAATGGCGGGCGCCCCTCCCCCAGCCTCGCTGCTGCCTTGCCGGTAGATCACAGACTGCTGTGCTAGCAATGAGGGAGGCTCCGTGGGTGTGGGACCCTCCCGGCCAGGTGTGGGATATGATCTCCTGGTGTGCCTGTTTGCTTAAAGCACAGTAATGGGGTGGGAGTTACCCGATTTTCCAGTTGTTGTGTGTCTCAGTTCCCCTGGCTAGGAAAAGGGATTCCCTTCCCCCTTGCGCTTTCCAGGTGAGGCAATGCCTCGCCCTGCTTCAGCTCTCGCTGGTCAGGCTGCAGCAGCTGACCAGCACCGATCGTCTGGCACTCCCCAGTGAGATGAACTCAGTACCTCAGTTGAAAATGCAGAAATCACCGGTCTTCTGTGTAGCTCGCGCTGGGAGTTGGAGACTGGAGCTGTTCCTATTTGGCCATCTTGCTCCGCCCCTCCTCAGTTGAAAATGCAGAAATCACCGGTCTTCTGTGTCGCTCGCGCTGGGAGTTGGAGACTGGAGCTGTTCCTATTCGGCCATCCGCGAAAGGCTTCTTGAGGGGAAAGCTGTAACTCTATGAGATGAATTAACAGAACACAAAGCAGTTTCTCGGAAAGCTTCTTTCCAGTTTTTTACCGGAGATATTTCCTTTTTCACCATAGCCCTCTACGGGCTTCCCAATATCCCTTTGCAAATTCCACAAGAACAGACTTAGCGAAAGTCTTCTTGAAGGGAAAGCTGTAACTCTGTGAGGTCATTAACAGAACACATAGCAGTTTCTCAGATACCTTCTTTTCAGTTTTTATCTTAGCATATTTCCTTTTTCAACATAGCCCTCAATGGGCTTCCAAATATCACATTGCAAATTCCACAACAACAGCCTCAGTGAACGGTTCCTTGCGGGAAAGCTGTAACTCTGTGAGATGAATTAACAGAACACAAAGCAGTTTCTCAGAAAGATTCTTTCCAGTTTTTAACGGAAGATATTTCCTTTTTCACCGTAGCCCTCTATGGGCTTCCAAATATCACTTTGCAAATTCCACAAGAACAGTCTTAGCGAAAGGCTTCTTGAGAAAGGCTACTTGAGGGGAAATGGTAACTCTGGTAGTTGAATTAACAGAACACAAAGCAGTTTCTCAGAAAGCTTATTTTCAGTTTTTATCCTAGGATATTTCCTTTCTCACCATAGCCCTCTATGGGCTTCCAAATATCACTTTGCAAATTCCACAAGAACCGTCTTAGCGAAAGGCTTCTTGAGGGGAAAGCTGTAACTCTGTGAGATGAATTAACAGAACACAAAGCAGTTTCTCAGAAAGTTTCTTTGCAGTTTCTATTTTAGGATATTTACTTTTTCACCATAGCCCTCTATGGGCTTCCAAATATCGCTTTGCAAATTCTACAAGAACAGCTTTTACTATAGGATTCCTGAGGGAAAGCTGTAACACTGTGAGATGAATTAACAGAACACAAAGCAGTTTCTCAGAAGTCTCTCAGAAAGCTTCTTTCCAGTTTTTAACTGAAGATATTTCCTTTTTCACCATGGCCCTTTATGGGCTTCCAAATGTCACGTTGCAAATTCCACAAGAACAGTCTTAGTGAAAGGCTTCTTGAGGGGAAAGCTGTAACACTGTGAGATTAATTAATGGAACACAAAGCTGTCTCTCAGAAAGCTTCTTTCCAGTTTCTTAAGGAAGATATTTTCTCTTTCACCATAGCCATCTATGGGCTTCCAAATATCACTTTGCAAATTCCACAAGAACAGTCTTAGGGAAAGGCTTCTTAAGTGGAAAGCTGTAACTCTGTGACATGAATTAACAGAACACAAGTCAGTTTCTCAGAAAGATTCTTTACAGTTTTTCATGGAAGATATTTTCTTTTTCACCATTGCCCTCTATGGGCTTCCTAATATTACTTTCCAAATTTCACAAGAACAGTCTTAGTGAACGGCTTCCTGAGGGGAAAGCTGTAACTCTGTGAGATGAACTAACAGAACACTAAGCAGTTTTTCAGAAAGTTTCTTTTCGGTTTTTATCTTAGTGTATTTCCTTTTTCACCATAGCCCCTTTGAGCTTCCAAACATCACTTTGCAGTTTCCACAAGAACAATCTCAGAGAAAGACTTCTTGAGGGGAAAGCTGTAACTCTGTGAGATGAATTAACAGAACACAAAGCAGTTTGTCAGAAAGCTTCTTTCCAGTTTGTAACTGAAGATATTTCCTTTTTCACCATAGTCCTCTATGGGCTTCCAAATATCACTCTGCAAATTCCACAAGAGCAGTCTTAGCGAAAGGATTCTTGAGGGGAAAGCGGTAATTGTGTGAGATGAATTAAGAGAATACAAAGCAGTCTCTCAGAAAGCTTCTTTCCAGTTTTTCACTGAAGATATTTCCTTTTTCACCATGGCCCTTTATGGGCTTCCAAATATCACTTTGCAAATTCCACAAGATGAGTCTTCGCGAAAGGCTTCTTTATTTATTTATTTATTTATTTAAATTTATTTATCATAATTAAACTTCAACTTGTAGGGTACATGTGCACAACGTGCAGGTTTGCTACATATGTATTCTTGTGCCATGTTGGTGTGCTGCACCCATCAACTCGTCATTTACATCAGGTATAACTCCCAATGCAATCCCTCCCCGCTCCCCCCTCCCCATGATAGGCCCCGGTGTGTGATGTTCCCCTTCCCGAGTCCAAGTGATCTCATTGTTCAGTTCCCGCCTATGAGTGAGAACATGCGGTGTTTGGTTTTCTGTTCTTGTGATAGTTTGCTGAGAATGATGGTTTCCAGCTGCATCCATGTCCCTACAAAGGACACAAACTCATCCTTTTTTATGGCTGCATAGTATTCCATGGTGTATATGTGCCACATTCTCTTAATCCAATCTGTCACTGATGGACATTTGGGTTGATTCCAAGTCTTTGCTATTGTGAATAGTGCTGCAATAAACATACGTGTGCATGTGTCTTTATAGCAGCATAATTTATAATCCTTTGGGTATATACCTAGTAATGGGATGGCTGGGTCATATGGTACATCTAGTTCTAGATCCTTGAGGAATCGCCATACTATTTTCCATAATGGTTGAACTAGTTTACAATCCCACCAACAGTGTAAAAGTGTTCCTATTTCTCCACAACCTCCCCAGCACCTGTTGTTTCCTGACATTTTAATGATCGCCATTCTAACTGGTGTGAGATGGTATCTCATTGTGCTTTTGATTTGCATTTCTCTGATGGCCAGTGATGATGAGCATTTTTTCATGTGTCTGTTGGCTGTATGAATGTCTTCTTTTGAGAAATGTCTGTTCATATCCTTTGCCCACTTTTTGATGGGGTTGTTTGTTTTTTTCTTGTAAATTTGTTTGAGTTCTTTGTAGGTTCTGGATATTAGCCCTTTGTCAGATGAGTAGATTGCAAAAATTTTCTCCCATTCTGTAGGTTGCCTGTTCACTCTGATGGTAGTTTCTTTTGCTGTGCAGAAGCTCTTTAGTTTAATGAGATCCCATTTGTCAATTTTGGCTTTTGCTGCCGTTGCTTTTGGTGTTTTAGACATGAAGTCTTTGCCCATGCCTATGTCCTGAATGGTACTACCTAGGTTTTCCTCTAGGATTTTTATGGTATTAGGTCTAACATTTAAGTCTCTAATCCATCTTGAATTAATTTTCGTATAAGGAGTAAGGAAAGGATCCAGTTTCAGCTTTCTACTTATGGCTAGCCAATTTTCCCAGCACCATTTATTAAATAGGGAATCCTTTCCCCATTTCTTGTTTCTCTCAGGCTTGTCAAAGATCAGATGGCTGTAGATGTGTGGTATTATTTCTGAGGACTCTGTTCTGTTCCATTGGTCTATATCTCTGTTTTGGTACCAGTACCATGCTGTTTTGGTTACTGTAGCCTTGTAGTATAGTTTGAAATCAGGTAGCGTGATGCCTCCAGCTTTGTTCTTTTGACGTAGGATTGTCTTGGAGATGCGGGCTCATTTTTGGTTCCATATGAACTTTAAAGCAGTTTTTTCCAATTCTGTGAAGAAGCTCATTGGTAGCTTGATGGGGATGGCATTGAATCTATAAATTACCTTGGGCAGTATGGCCATTTTCACGATATTGATTCTTCCTATCCATGAGCATGGTATGTTCTTCCATTTGTTTGTGTCCTCTTTTATTTCACTGAGCAGTGGTTTGTAGTTCTCCTTGAAGAGGTCCTTTACATCCCTTGTAAGTTGGATTCCTAGGTATTTTATTCTCTTTGAAGCAATTGTGAATGGAAGTTCATTCCTGATTTGGCTCTCTGTTTGACTGTCACTGGTGTATAAGAATGCTTGTGATTTTTGCACATTAATTTTGTATCCTGAGACTTTGCTGAAGTTGCTTATCAGCTTAAGGAGATTTTGGGCTGAGACAATGGGGTTTTCTAAATATACAATCATGTCGTCTGCAAACAGGGACAATTTGACTTCTTCTTTTCCTAACTGAATCCCCTTGATTTCTTTCTCTTGCCTGATTGCCCTAGCCAGAACTTCCAACACTATGTTGAATAGGAGTGGTGAGAGAGGGCATCCCTGTCTTGTGCCAGTTTTCAAAGGGAATTTTTCCAGTTTTTGCCCATTCAGTATGATATTGGCTGTGGGTTTGTCATAAATAGCTCTTATGATTTTGAGGTACGTTCCATCAATACCGAATTTATTGAGCGTTTTTAGCATGAAGGGCTGTTGAATTTTGTCAAAAGCCTTTTCTGCATCGATTGAGATAATCATGTGGTTCTTGTCTTTGGTTCAGTTTATATGCTGGATTACGTTTATTGATTTGCGAATGTTGAACCAGCCTTGCATCCCAGGGATGAAGCCCACTTGATCATGGTGGATAAGCTTTTTGATGTGCTGCTGAATCCGGTTTGCCAGTATTTTATTGAGGATTTTTGCATCGATGTTCATCAGGGATATTGGTCTAAAATTCTCTTTTTTTGTTGTGTCTCTGCCAGGCTTTGGTATCAGGATGATGTTGGCCTCATAAAATGAGTTAGGGAGGATTCCCTCTTTTTCTATTGATTGGAATAGTTTCAGAAGGAATGGTACCAGCTCCTCCTTGTACCTCTGGTAGAAATCAGCTGTGAATCCATCTGGTCCTGGACCTTTTTTGGTTGGTAGGCTATTAATTATTGCCTCAATTTCAGAGCCTACTATTGGTCTATTCAGGGATTCAAATTTTCTTGGTTTAGTCTTGGAAGAGTGTAAGTGTCCAGGAAATTATCCATTTCTTCTAGATTTTCCAGTTTATTTGCATAGAGGTGTTTATAGTATTCTCTGATGGTAGTTTGTATTTCTGTGGGGTCAGTGGTGATATCCCCTTTATCATTTTTAATTGCATCGATTTGATTCTTCTCTCTTTTCTTCTTTATTAGTCTTGCTAGTGGTCTGTCAATTTTGTTGATCTTTTCAAAAAACCAACTCCTGGATTCATTGATTTTTTGGAGGCTTTTTTGTGTCTCTATCTCCTTCAGTTCTGCTCTGATCTTAGTTATTTCTTGCCTTCTGCTAGCTTTCGAATGTGTTTGCTCTTGCTTCTCTAGTTCTTTTAATTGCGATGTTAGAGTGTCAATTTTAGATCTCTCCTGCTTTCTCTTGTGGGCATTTAGTGCTATAAATTTCCCTCTACACACTGCTTTAAATGTGTCCCAGAGATTCTGGTATGTTGTATCTTTGTTCTCATTGGTTTCAAAGAACATCTTTATTTCTGCCTTCATTTCGTTATGTACCCAGTATTCATTCAGGAGCAGGTTGTTCAGTTTCCATGTAGTTGAGCGGTTTTGATTGAGTTTCTTAGTCCTGAGTTCTAATTTGATTGCACTGTGGTCTGAGAGACAGTTTGTTATAATTTCTGTTCTTGTACATTTGCTGAGGAGTGCTTTACTTCCAATTACGTGGTCAATTTTGGAGTAAGTACGATGTGGTGCTGAGAAGAATGTATATTCTGTTGATTTGGGATGGAGAGTTCTATAGATGTCTATTAGGTCTGCTTGCTGCAGAGATGAGTTCAATTCCTGGATATCCTTGTTAGCTTTCTGTCTCGTTGATCTGTCTAATGTTGACAGTGGAGTGTTGAAGTCTCCCATTATTATTGCACGGGAGTCTAAGCCTCTTTGTAAGTCTCTAAGGACTTGCTTTATGAATCTGGGTGCTCCTGTATTGTGTGCATATATATTTAGGATAGTTAGCTCTTCCTGTTGAATTGATCCCTTTACCATTGTGTAATGGCCTTCTTTGTCTCTTTTGATCTTTGATGGTTTAAAGTCTGTTTTATCAGAGGCTAGTATTGCAACCCCCGCTTTTTTTTGTTCTCCATTTGCTTGGTAAATCTTCCTCCATCCCTTTATTTTGAGCCTATGTATGTCTCTGCGTGTGAGATGGGTCTCCTGAATACAGCAGACTGATGGATCTTGACTCTTTATCCGGTTTGCCAGTCTGTGTCTTTTAATCGGAGCATTTAGTCCATTTAAATTTAAGGTTAAGATTGTTATGTGTGAACTTGATCCTGCCATTATGATATTAACTGGTTATTTTGCTCATTAGTTGATGCAGTTTCTTCCTAGCCTTGATTGTCTTTACATTTTGGCATGTTTTTGCAATGGCTGGTACCGGTTGTTCCTTTCCATGTTTAGTGCTTCCTTCAGGGTCTCTTGTAAGGCAGGCCTAGTGGTGACAAAATCTCTAAGCATTTGCTTATCTGTAAAGGATTTTATTTCTCCTTCACTTATGAAACTTAGTTTGGCTGGATATAAAATTCTGGGTTTAAAATTCTTTTCTTTAAGAATGTTGAATATTGGCCCCCACTCTCTTCTGGCTTGAAGAGTTTCTGCCGAGAGCTCTGCTGTTAGTCTGATGGGCTTCCCTTTGTGGGTAACCGACCTTTCTCTCTGGCTGCCCTTAAGATTTTTTCCTTCATTTCAACTTTGGTGAATCTGGCATTTATGTGTCTTGGAGTTGCTCTTCTCGAGGAGTATCTTTGTGGCGTTCTCTGTATTTCCTGGATTTGAATGTTGGCCTGCCCTACTAGGTTGGGGAAGTTCTCCTGGATGATATCCTGAAGAGTGTTTTCCAACTTGGTTCCATTTTCCCCCTCACTTTCAGGCACCCCAATCAGACGTAGATTTGGTCTTTTTACATAATCCCATACTTCTTGCAGGCTTTGTTCATTTCTTTTTCTTCTTTTTTCTTTTGGTTTCTCTTCTCGCTTCATTTCATTCATTTGATCCTCCATCGCTGACATTCTTTCTTCCAGTTGATCGAGTCGGTTACTGAAGCTTGTGCATTTGTCACGTATTTCTCGTGCCATGGTTTTCGTCTCTTTCATTTCGTTTGTGAGCTTATCTGCATTAATGACTCTAGCCATCAATTCTTCTACTTTTTTTTCAAGATTTTTAGTTTCTTTGCGCTGGGTACGTAATTCCTCCTTTAGCTCTGAGAAATTTGATGGACTGAAGCCTTCTTCTCTCATGTCGTCAAAGTCATTCTCCGTCCAGCTTTGATCTGTTGCTGGCGATGAGCTGCGCTCCTTTGCCGGGGGAGATGCGCTCTTATTTTTTGAATTTCCAGCTTTTCTGCCCTGCTTTTTCCCCATCTTTTTGGTTTTATCTGCCTCTGGTCTTTGATGATGGTGATGTACTGATGGGGTTTTGGTGTAGGTGTCCTTCCTGTTTGATAGCTTTCCTTCTAACAGTCAGGATCCTCAGCTGTAGGTTGTAGCTGTAGGAGATTGCTTGAGGTCAACTCCAGACCCTGTTTGCCTGGGTATCAGCAGCAGAGGATGCAGAAGATAGAATATTTCTGAACAGCGAGTGTACCTGTCTGATTCTTGCTTTGAAAGCTTCCTCTCAGGGGTGTACTCCACCCTGTGAGGTGTGGGGTGTCAGACTGCCCCTAGTGGGGGATGTCTCCCAGTTAGGCTACTCAGGGGTCAGGGACCCACTTGAGCAGGGAGTCTGTCCCTTCTCAGATCTCAACCTCCGTGTTGGGAGATCCACTGCTCTCTTCAAAGCTGTCAGACAGAGTCGTTTGCGTCTGCAGAGCTGCTGCGTTTGTTATTGTTTATTGTGCCCTGTCCCCAGAGGTGGAGTCTACAGAGACAGGCAGGTTTCCTTGAGCTGCTGTGAGCTCCACCCAGTTCGAGCTTCCCAGCAGCTTTGTTTACCTACTTAAGCCTCAGCAATGGCGGGCGCCCCTCCCCCAGCCTCGCTGCTGCCTTGCCGGTAGATCACAGACTGCTGTGCTAGCAATGAGGGAGGCTCCGTGGGTGTGGGACCCTCCCGGCCAGGTGTGGGATATGATCTCCTGGTGTGCCTGTTTGCTTAAAACACAGTATTGGGGTGGGAGTTACCCGATTTTCCAGGTGTTGTGTGTCTCAGTTCCCCTGGCTAGGAAAAGGGATTCCCTTCCCCCTTGCGCTTTCCAGGTGAGGCAATGCCTCGCCCTGCTTCAGCTCTCGCTGGTCAGGCTGCAGCAGCTGACAAGCACCGATCGTCTGGCACTCCCCAGTGAGATGAACTCAGTACCTCAGTTGAAAATGCAGAAATCACCGGTCTTCTGTGTAGCTCGCGCTGGGAGTTGGAGACTGGAGCTGTTCCTATTTGGCCATCTTGCTCCGCCCCTCCTCAGTTGAAAATGCAGAAATCACCGGTCTTCTGTGTCGCTCGCGCTGGGAGTTGGAGACTGGAGCTGTTCCTATTCGGCCATCCGCGAAAGGCTTCTTGAGGGGAAAGCTGTAACTCTGTGAGATGAATTAACAGAACACAAAGCAGTTTCTCGGAAAGCTTCTTTCCAGTTTTTTACCGGAGATATTTCCTTTTTCACCATAGCCCTCTACGGGCTTCCCAATATCCCTTTGCAAATTCCACAAGAACAGACTTAGCGAAAGTCTTCTTGAAGGGAAAGCTGTAACTCTGTGAGGTCATTAACAGAACACATAGCAGTTTCTCAGATACCTTCTTTTCAGTTTTTATCTTAGCATATTTCCTTTTTCAACATAGCCCTCAATGGGCTTCCAAATATCACTTTGCAAATTCCACAACAACAGCCTTAGTGAACGGTTCCTTGCGGGAAAGCTGTAACTCTGTGAGATGAACTAACAGAACACAAAGCAGTTTCTCAGAAAGATTCTTTCCAGTGTTTAACGGAAGATATTTCCTTTTTCACCATAGCCCTCTATGGGCTTCCAAATATCACTTTGCAAATTCCACAAGAACAGTCTTAGCGAAAGGCTTCTTGATAAAGGCTACTTGAGGGGAAACGGTAACTCTGGTAGTTGAATTAACAGAACACAAAGCAGTTTCTCAGAAAGCTTATTTTCAGTTTTTATCCTAGGATATTTCCTTTCTCACCATAGCCCTCTATGGGCTTCCAAATATCACTTTGCAAATTCCACAAGAACCGTCTTAGCGAAAGGCTTCTTGAGGGGAAAGCTGTAACTCTGTGAGATGAATTAACAGAACACAAAGCCGTTTCTCAGAAAGTTTCTTTTCAGTTTCTATTTTAGGATATTTACTTTTTCACCATAGCCCTCTATGGGCTTCCAAATATCGCTTTGCAAATTCTACAAGAACAGCTTTAACTATAGGATTCCTGAGGGAAAGCTGTAACACTGTGAGATGAATTAACAGAACACAAAGCAGTTTCTCAGAAAGCTTCTTTCCAGTTTTTAACGGAAGATATTTCCTTTTTCACCATAGCCCTCTATGGGCTTCAAAATATCACTCTGCAAATTCCAAAAGAGCAGTCTTAGCAAAAGGCTTCTTGAGGGGAATGCTGTAATTGTGTGAGATGAATTAAGAGAATACAAAGCGGTCTCTCAGAAAGCTTCTTTCCAGTTTTTAACTGAAGATATTTCCTTTTTCACCATGGCCCTTTATGGGCTTCCAAATGTCACGTTGCAAATTCCACAAGAACAGTCTTAGCGAAAGGCTTCTTCAGGGGAAAGCTGTAACTGTGTGAGATTAATTAATGGAACACAAAGCTGTCTCTCTGAAAGCTTCTTTCCAGTTTCTTAAGGAAGATATTTTCTCTTTCACCGTAGCCATCTATGGGCTTCCAAGTTTCACTTTGCATATTCCACAAGAACAGTCTTAGGGAAAGGCTTCTTAAGTGGAAAGCTGTAACTCTGTGACATGAATTAACAGAACACAAGTCAGTTTCTCAGAAAGATTCTTTACAGTTTTTCATGGAAGATATTTTCTTTTTCACCATTGCCCTCTATGGGCTTCCTAATATTACTTTCCAAATTTCACAAGAACAGTCTTAGTGAACGGCTTCCTGAGGGGAAAGCTGTAACTCTGTGAGATGAACTAACAGAACACTAAGCACTTTTTCAGAAAGTTTCTTTTCGGTTTTTATCTTAGTGTATTTTCTTTTTCACCATAGCCCCTTTGAGCTTCGAAACATCACTTTGCAGTTTCCACAAGAACAGTCTCAGAGAAAGACTTCTTGAGGGGAAAGCTGTAACTCTGTGAGATGAATTAACAGAACACAAAGCAGTTTGTCAGAAAGCTTCTTTCCAGTTTGTAACTGAAGATATTTCCTTTTTCACCATAGTCCTCTATGGGCTTCCAAATATCACTCTGCAAATTCCACAAGAGCAGTCTTAGCGAAAGGATTCTTGAGGGGAAAGCGGTAATTGTGTGAGATGAATTAAGAGAATACAAAGCAGTCTCTCAGAAAGCTTCTTTCCAGTTTTTCACTGAAGATATTTCCTTTTTCACCATGGCCCTTTATGGGCTTCCAAATATCACTTTGCAAATTCCACAAGATGAGTCTTCGCGAAAGGCTTCTTTTTTATTTATTTATTTATTTATTTATTTATTTATTTATTTATTTATTTTTTAAAATTTATTTATCATTATTAAACTTCAACTTGTAGGGTACATGTGCACAACGTGCAGGTTTGCTACATATGTATACTTGTGCCATGTTGGTGTGCTGCACCCATCAACTCGTCATTTACATCAGGTATAACTCCCAATGCAATCCCTCCCTGCTCCCCCCTCCCCATGATAGGCCCCAGTGTGTGATGTTCCCCTTCCCGAGTCCAAGTGATCTCATTGTTCAGTTCCCGCCTATGAGTGAGAACATGCGGTGTTTGGTTTTCTGTTCTTGTGATAGTTTGCTGAGAATGATGGTTTCCAGCTGCATCCATGTCCCTACAAAGGACACAAACTCATCCTTTTTTATGGCTGCATAGTATTCCATGGTGTATATGTGCCACATTTTCTTAATCCAATCTGTCACTGATGGACATTTGGGTTGATTCCAAGTCTTTGCTATTGTGAATAGTGCTGCAATAAACATACGTGTGCATGTGTCTTTATAGCAGCATAATTTATAATCCTTTGGGTATATACCTAGTAATGGGATGGCTGGGTCATATGGTACATCTAGTTCTAGATCCTTGAGGAATCGCCATACTATTTTCCATAATGGTTGAACTAGTTTACAATCCCACCAACAGTGTAAAAGGGTTCCTATTTCTCCACATCCTCTCCAGCACCTGTTGTTTCCTGACATTTTAATGATCGCCATTCTAACTGGTGTGAGATGGTATCTCATTGTGCTTTTGATTTGCATTTCTCTGATGGCCAGTGATGATGAGCATTTTTTCATGTGTCTGTTGGCTGTATGAATGTCTTCTTTTGAGAAATGTCTGTTCATATCCTTTGCCCACTTTTTGATGGGGTTGTTTGTTTTTTTCTTGTAAATTTGTTTGAGTTCTTTGTAGGTTCTGGATATTAGCCCTTTGTCAGATGAGTAGATTGCAAAAATTTTCTCCCATTCTGTAGGTTGCCTGTTCACTCTGATGGTAGTTTCTTTTGCTGTGCAGAAGCTCTTTAGTTTAATGAGATCCCATTTGTCAATTTTGGCTTTTGCTGCCGTTGCTTTTGGTGTTTTAGACATGAAGTCTTTGCCCATGCCTATGTCCTGAATGGTACTACCTAGGTTTTCCTCTAGGATTTTTATGGTATTAGGTCTAACATTTAAGTCTCTCATCCATCTTGAATTAATTTTCATATAAGGAGTAAGGAAAGGATCCAGTTTCAGCTTTCTACTTATGGCTAGCCAATTTTCCCAGCACCATTTATTAAATAGGGAATCCTTTCCCCATTTCTTGTTTCTCTCAGGCTTGTCAAAGATCAGATGGCTGTAGATGTGTGGTATTATTTCTGAGGACTCTGTTCTGTTCCATTGGTCTATATCTCTGTTTTGGTACCAGTACCATGCTGTTTTGGTTACTGTAGCCTTGTAGTATAGTTTGAAGTCAGGTAGCGTGATGCCTCCAGCTTTGTTCTTTTGACTTAGGATTGTCTTGGAGATGCGGGCTCTTTTTTGGTTCCATATGAACTTTAAAGCAGTTTTTTCCAATTCTGTGAAGAAGCTCATTGGTAGCTTGATGGGGATGGCATTGAATCTATAAATTACCTTGGGCAGTATGGCCATTTTCACGATATTGATTCTTCCTATCCATGAGCATGGTATGTTCTTCCATTTGTTTGTGTCCTCTTTTATTTCACTGAGCAGTGGTTTGTAGTTCTCCTTGAAGAGGTCCTTTACATCCCTTGTAAGTTGGATTCCTAGGTATTTTATTCTCTTTGAAGCAATTGTGAATGGAAGTTCATTCCTGATTTGGCTCTCTGTTTGACTGTCACTGGTGTATAAGAATGCTTGTGATTTTTGCACATTAATTTTGTATCCTGAGACTTTGCTGAAGTTGCTGATCAGCTTAAGGAGATTTTGGGCTGAGACAATGGGGTTTTCTAAATATACAATCATGTCGTCTGCAAACAGGGACAATTTGACTTCTTCTTTTCCTAACTGAATCCCCTTGATTTCTTTCTCTTGCCTGATTGCCCTAGCCAGAACTTCCAACACTATGTTGAATAGGAGTGGTGAGAGAGGGCATCCCTGTCTTGTGCCAGTTTTCAAAGGGAATTTTTCCAGTTTTTGCCCATTCAGTATGATATTGGCTGTGGGTTTGTCATAAATAGCTCTTATGATTTTGAGGTACGTTCCATCAATACCGAATTTATTGAGCGTTTTTAGCATGAAGCGCTGTTGAATTTTGTCAAAAGCCTTTTCTGCATCGATTGAGATAATCATGTGGTTCTTGTCTTTGGTTCAGTTTATATGCTGGATTACGTTTATTGATTTGCGAATGTTGAACCAGCCTTGCATCCCAGGGATGAAGCCCCACTTGATCATGGTGGATAAGCTTTTTGATGTGCTGCTGAATCCGGTTTGCCAGTATTTTATTGAGGATTTTTGCATCGATGTTCATCAGGGATATTGGTCTAAAATTCTCTTTTTTTGTTGTGTCTCTGCCAGGCTTTGGTATCAGGATGATGTTGGCCTCATAAAATGAGTTAGGGAGGATTCCCTCTTTTTCTATTGTTTGGAATAGTTTCAGAAGGAATGGTACCAGCTCCTCCTTGTACCTCTGGTAGAAATCAGCTGTGAATCCATCTGGTCCTGGACTTTTTTTGGTTGGTAGGCTATTAATTATTGCCTCAATTTCAGAGCCTACTATTGGTCTATTCAGGGATTCAACTTCTTCCTGGTTTAGTCTTGGAAGAGTGTAAGTGTCCAGGAAATTATCCATTTCTTCTAGATTTTCCAGTTTATTTGCGTAGAGGTGTTTATAGTATTCTCTGATGGTAGTTTGTATTTCTGTGGGGTCAGTGGTGATATCCCCTTTATCATTTTTAATTGCGTCGATTTGATTCTTCTCTCTTTTCTTCTTTATTAGTCTTGCTAGTGGTCTGTCAATTTTGTTGATCTTTTCAAAAAACCAACTCCTGGATTCATTGATTTTTTGGAGGCTTTTTTGTGTCTCTATCTCCTTCAGTTCTGCTCTGATCTTAGTTATTTCTTGCCTTCTGCTAGCTTTCGAATGTGTTTGCTCTTGCTTCTCTAGTTCTTTTAATTGCGATGTTAGAGTGTCAATTTTAGATCTTTCCTGCTTTCTCTTGTGGGCATTTAGTGCTATAAATTTCCCTCTACACACTGCTTTAAATGTGTCCCAGAGATTCTGGTATGTTGTATCTTTGTTCTCATTGGTTTCAAAGAACATCTTTATTTCTGCCTTCATTTCGTTATGTACCCAGTATTCATTCAGGAGCAGGTTGTTCAGTTTCCATGTAGTTGAGCGGTTTTGATTGAGTTTCTTAGTCCTGAGTTCTAATTTGATTGCACTGTGGTCTGAGAGACAGTTTGTTATAATTTCTGTTCTTGTACATTTGCTGAGGAGTGCTTTACTTCCAATTACGTGGTCAATTTTGGAGTAAGTACGATGTGGTGCTGAGAAGAATGTATATTCTGTTGATTTGGGGTGGAGAGTTCTATAGATGTCTATTAGGTCTGCTTGCTGCAGAGATGAGTTCAATTCCTGGATATCCTTGTTAACTTTCTCTCTCGTTGATCTGTCTAATGTTGACAGTGGAGTGTTGAAGTCTCCCATTATTATTGCACGGGAGTCTAAGTCTCTTTGTAAGTCTCTAAGGACTTGCTTTATGAATCTGGGTGCTCCTGTATTGGGTGCATATATATTTAGGATAGTTAGCTCTTCCCGTTGAATTGATCCCTTTACCATTATGTAATGGCCTTCTTTGTCTCTTTTGATCTTTGATGGTTTAAAGTCTGTTTTATCAGAGACTAGTATTGCAACCCCCGCTTTTTTTTGTTCTCCATTTGCTTGGTAAATCTTCCTCCATCCCTTTATTTTGAGCCTATGTATGTCTCTGCGTGTGAGATGGGTCTCCTGAATACAGCAGACTGATGGATCTTGACTCTTTATCCAGTTTGCCAGTCTGTGTCTTTTAATTGGAGCATTTAGTCCATTTAAATTTAAGGTTAAGATTGTTATGTGTGAACTTGATCCTGCCATTATGATATTAACTGGTTATTTTGCTCATTAGTTGATGCAGTTTCTTCCTAGCCTTGATTGTCTTTACATTTTGGCATGTTTTTGCAATGGCTGGTACCGGTTGTTCCTTTCCATGTTTAGTGCTTCCTTCAGGGTCTCTCGTAAGGCAGGCCTAGTGGTGACAAAATCTCTAAGCATTTGCTTATCTGTAAAGGATTTTATTTCTCCTTCACTTATGAAACTTAGTTTGGCTGGATATAAAATTCTGGGTTTAAAATTCTTTTCTTTAAGAATGTTGAATATCGGCCCCCACTCTCTTCTGGCTTGAAGAGTTTCTGCCGAGAGATCTGCTGTTAGTCTGATGGGCTTCCCTTTGTGGGTAACCCGACCTTTCTCTCTGGCTGCCCTTAAGATTTTTTCCTTCATTTCAACTTTGGTGAATCTGGCATTTATGTGTCTTGGAGTTGCTCTTCTCGAGGAGTATCTTTGTGGCGTTCTCTGTATTTCCTGGATTTGAATGTTGGCCTGCCCTACTAGGTTGGGGAAGTTCTCCTGGATGATATCCTGAAGAGTGTTTTCCAACTTGGTTCCATTTTCCCCCTCACTTTCAGGCACCCCAATCAGACGTAGATTTGGTCTTTTTACATAATCCCATACTTCTTGCAGGCTTTGTTCATTTCTTTTTCTTCTTTTTTCTTTTGGTTTCTCTTCTCGCTTCATTTCATTCATTTGATCCTCCATCGCTGACATTCTTTCTTCCAGTTGATCGAGTCGGTTACTGAAGCTTGTGCATTTGTCACGTATTACTCGTGCCATGGTTTTCATCTCTTTCATTTCGTTTGTGAGCTTCTCTGCATTAATGACTCTAGCCATCAATTCTTCCACTTTTTTTTCACGATTTTTAGTTTCTTTGCGCTGGGTACGTAATTCCTCCTTTAGCTCTGAGAAATTGGATGGACTGAAGCCTTCTTCTCTCATGTCGTCAAAGTCATTCTCCGTCCAGCTTTGATCTGTTGCTCGCGATGAACTGCGCTCCTTTGCCGGGGGAGATGCGCTCTTATTTTTTGAATTTCCAGCTTTTCTGCCCTGCTTTTTCCCCATCTTTTTGGTTTTATCTGCCTCTGGTCTTTGATGATGGTGATGTACTGATGGGGCTTTGGTGTAGGTGTCCTTCCCGTTTGATAGCTTTCCTTCTAACAGTCAGGATCTTCAGCTGTAGGTTGTAGCTGTAGGAGATTGCTTGAGGTCCACTCCAGACCCTGTTTGCCTGGGTATCAGCAGCAGAGGCTGCAGAAGATAGAATATTTCTGAACAGCGAGTGTACCTGTCTGATTCTTGCTTTGAAAGCTTCCTCTCAGGGGTGTACTCCACCCTGTGAGGTGTGGGGTGTCAGACTGCCCCTAGTGGGGGATGTCTCCCAGTTAGGCTACTCAGGGTTCAGGGACCCACTTGAGCAGGGAGTCTGTCCCTTCTCAGATCTCAACCTCCGTGTTGGGAGATCCACTGCTCTCTTCAAAGCTGTCAGACAGAGTCGTTTGCGTCTGCAGAGCTGCTGCGTTTGTTATTGTTTATTGTGCCCTGTCCCCAGAGGTGGAGACTACAGAGACAGGCAGGTTTCCTTGAGCTGCTCTGAGCTCCACCCAGTTTGAGCTTCCCAGCAGCATTGTTTACCTACTTAAGCCTCAGCAATGGCGGGCGCCCCTCCCCCAGCCTCGCTGCTGCCTTGCCGGTAGATCACAGACTGCTGTGCTAGCAATGAGGGAGGCTCCGTGGGTGTGGGACCCTCCCGGCCAGGTGTGGGATATGATCTCCTGGTGTGCCTGTTTGCTTAAGCACAGTAATGGGGTGGGAGTTACCCGATTTTCCAGTTGTTGTGTGTCTCAGTTCCCCTGGCTAGGAAAAGGGATTCCCTTCCCCCTTGCGCTTTCCAGGTGAGGCAATGCCTCGCCCTGCTTCAGCTCTCGCTGGTCAGGCTGCAGCAGCTGACCAGCACCGATCATCTGGCACTCCCCAGTGAGATGAACTCAGTACCTCAGTTGAAAATGCAGAAATCACCGGTCTTCTGTGTAGCTCGCGCTGGGAGTTGGAGACTGGAGCTGTTCCTATTTGGCCATCTTGCTCCGCCCCTCCTCAGTTGGAAATGCAGAAATCACCGGTCTTCTGTGTGGCTCGCGCTGGGAGTTGGAGACTGGAGCTGTTCCTATTCGGCCATCCGTGAAAGGCTTCTTGAGGGGAAAACTGTAACTCTGTGAGATGAATTAACAGAACACAAAGCAGTTTCTCGGAAAGCTTCTTTCCAGTTTTTTACCGGAGATATTTCCTTTTTCACCATAGCCCTCTACGGGCTTCCCAATATCCCTTTGCAAATTCCACAAGAACAGACTTAGCGAAAGTCTTCTTGAAGGCAAAGCTGTAACTCTGTGAGGTCATTAACAGAACACATAGCAGTTTCTCAGATACCTTCTTTTCAGTTTTTATCTTAGCATATTTCCTTTTTCAACATAGCCCTCAATGGGCTTCCAAATATCACATTGCAAATTCCACAACAACAGCCTCAGTGAACGGTTCCTTGCGGGAAAGCTGTAACTCTGTGAGATGAATTAACAGAACACAAAGCAGTTTCTCAGAAAGATTCTTTCCAGTTTTTAACGGAAGATATTTCCTTTTTCACCGTAGCCCTCTATGGGCTTCCAAATATCACTTTGCAAATTCCACAAGAACAGTCTTAGCGAAAGGCTTCTTGAGAAAGGCTACTTGAGGGGAAATGGTAACTCTGGTAGTTGAATTAACAGAACACAAAGCAGTTTCTCAGAAAGCTTATTTTCAGTTTTTATCCTAGGATATTTCCTTTCTCACCATAGCCCTCTATGGGCTTCCAAATATCACTTTGCAAATTCCACAAGAACCGTCTTAGCGAAAGGCTTCTTGAGGGGAAAGCTGTAACTCTGTGAGATGAATTAACAGAACACAAAGCAGTTTCTCAGAAAGTTTCTTTGCAGTTTCCATTTTAGGATATTTACTTTTTCACCATAGCCCTCTATGGGCTTCCAAATATCACTTTGCAAATTCTACAAGAACAGCTTTAACTATAGGATTCCTGAGGGAAAGCTGTAACACTGTGAGATGAATTAACAGAACACAAAGCAGTTTCTCAGAAGTCTCTCAGAAAGCTTCTTTCCAGTTTTTAACTGAAGATATTTCCTTTTTCACCATGGCCCTTTATGGGCTTCCAAATGTCACGTTGCAAATTCCACAAGAACAGTCTTAGTGAAAGGCTTCTTGAGGGTAAAGCTGTAACACTGTGAGATTAATTAATGGAACACAAAGCTGTCTCTCAGAAAGCTTCTTTCCAGTTTCTTAAGGAAGATATTTTCTCTTTCACCATAGCCATCTATGGGCTTCCAAATATCACTTTGCAAATTCCACAAGAACAGTCTTAGGGAAAGGCTTCTTAAGTGGAAAGCTGTAACTCTGTGACATGAATTAACAGAACACAAGTCAGTTTCTCAGAAAGATTCTTTACAGTTTTTCATGGAAGATATTTTCTTTTTCACCATTGCCCTCTATGGGCTTCCTAATATTACTTTCCAAATTTCACAAGAACAGTCTTAGTGAACGGCTTCCTGAGGGGAAAGCTGTAACTCTGTGAGATGAACTAACAGAACACTAAGCAGTTTTTCAGAAAGTTTCTTTTCGGTTTTTATCTTAGTGTATTTCCTTTTTCACCATAGCCCCTTTGAGCTTCCAAACATCACTTTGCAGTTTCCACAAGAACAGTCTCAGAGAAAGACTTCTTGAGGGGAAAGCTGTAACTCTGTGAGATGAATTAACAGAACACAAAGCAGTTTGTCAGAAAGCTTCTTTCCAGTTTGTAACTGAAGATATTTCCTTTTTCACCATAGTCCTCTATGGGCTTCCAAATATCACTCTGCAAATTCCACAAGAGCAGTCTTAGCGAAAGGATTCTTGAGGGGAAAGCGGTAATTGTGTGAGATGAATTAAGAGAATACAAAGCAGTCTCTCAGAAAGCTTCTTTCCAGTTTTTCACTGAAGATATTTCCTTTTTCACCATGGCCCTTTATGGGCTTCCAAATATCACTTTGCAAATTCCACAAGATGAGTCTTCGCGAAAGGCTTCTTTATTTATTTATTTATTTATTTAAATTTATTTATCATAATTAAACTTCAACTTGTAGGGTACATGTGCACAACGTGCAGGTTTGCTACATATGTATTCTTGTGCCATGTTGGTGTGCTGCACCCATCAACTCGTCATTTACATCAGGTATAACTCCCAATGCAATCCCTCCCCGCTCCCCCCTCCCCATGATAGGCCCCGGTGTGTGATGTTCCCCTTCCCGAGTCCAAGTGATCTCATTGTTCAGTTCCCGCCTATGAGTGAGAACATGCGGTGTTTGGTTTTCTGTTCTTGTGATAGTTTGCTGAGAATGATGGTTTCCAGCTGCATCCATGTCCCTACAAAGGACACAAACTCATCCTTTTTTATGGCTGCATAGTATTCCATGGTGTATATGTGCCACATTCTCTTAATCCAATCTGTCACTGATGGACATTTGGGTTGATTCCAAGTCTTTGCTATTGTGAATAGTGCTGCAATAAACATACGTGTGCATGTGTCTTTATAGCAGCATAATTTATAATCCTTTGGGTATATACCTAGTAATGGGATGGCTGGGTCATATGGTACATCTAGTTCTAGATCCTTGAGGAATCGCCATACTATTTTCCATAATGGTTGAACTAGTTTACAATCCCACCAACAGTGTAAAAGTGTTCCTATTTCTCCACATCCTCTCCAGCACCTGTTGTTTCCTGACATTTTAATGATCGCCATTCTAACTGGTGTGAGATGGTATCTCATTGTGCTTTTGATTTGCATTTCTCTGATGGCCAGTGATGATGAGCATTTTTTCATGTGTCTGTTGGCTGTATGAATGTCTTCTTTTGAGAAATGTCTGTTCATATCCTTTGCCCACTTTTTGATGGGGTTGTTTGTTTTTTTCTTGTAAATTTGTTTGAGTTCTTTGTAGGTTCTGGATATTAGCCCTTTGTCAGATGAGTAGATTGCAAAAATTTTCTCCCATTCTGTAGGTTGCCTGTTCACTCTGATGGTAGTTTCTTTTGCTGTGCAGAAGCTCTTTAGTTTAATGAGATCCCATTTGTCAATTTTGGCTTTTGCTGCCGTTGCTTTTGGTGTTTTAGACATGAAGTCTTTGCCCATGCCTATGTCCTGAATGGTACTACCTAGGTTTTCCTCTAGGATTTTTATGGTATTAGGTCTAACATTTAAGTCTCTCATCCATCTTGAATTAATTTTCGTATAAGGAGTAAGGAAAGGATCCAGTTTCAGCTTTCTACTTATGGCTAGCCAATTTTCCCAGCACCATTTATTAAATAGGGAATCCTTTCCCCATTTCTTGTTTCTCTCAGGCTTGTCAAAGATCAGATGGCTGTAGATGTGTGTTATTATTTCTGAGGACTCTGTTCTGTTCCATTGGTCTATATCTCTGTTTTGGTACCAGTACCATGCTGTTTTGGTTACTGTAGCCTTGTAGTATAGTTTGAAGTCAGGTAGCGTGATGCCTCCAGCTTTGTTCTTTTGACGTAGGATTGTCTTGGAGATGCGGGCTCATTTTTGGTTCCATATGAACTTTAAAGCAGTTTTTTCCAATTCTGTGAAGAAGCTCATTGGTAGCTTGATGGGGATGGCATTGAATCTATAAATTACCTTGGGCAGTATGGCCATTTTCACGATATTGATTCTTCCTATCCATGAGCATGGTATGTTCTTCCATTTGTTTGTGTCCTCTTTTATTTCACTGAGCAGTGGTTTGTAGTTCTCCTTGAAGAGGTCCTTTACATCCCTTGTAAGTTGGATTCCTAGGTATTTTATTCTCTTTGAAGCAATTGTGAATGGAAGTTCATTCCTGATTTGGCTCTCTGTTTGACTGTCACTGGTGTATAAGAATGCTTGTGATTTTTGCACATTAATTTTGTATCCTGAGACTTTGCTGAAGTTGCTTATCAGCTTAAGGAGATTTTGGGCTGAGACAATGGGGTTTTCTAAATATACAATCATGTCGTCTGCAAACAGGGACAATTTGACTTCTTCTTTTCCTAACTGAATCCCCTTGATTTCTTTCTCTTGCCTGATTGCCCTAGCCAGAACTTCCAACACTATGTTGAATAGGAGTGGTGAGAGAGGGCATCCCTGTCTTGTGCCAGTTTTCAAAGGGAATTTTTCCAGTTTTTGCCCATTCAGTATGATATTGGCTGTGGGTTTGTCATAAATAGCTCTTATGATTTTGAGGTACGTTCCATCAATACCGAATTTATTGAGCGTTTTTAGCATGAAGGGCTGTTGAATTTTGTCAAAAGCCTTTTCTGCATCGATTGAGATAATCATGTGGTTCTTGTCTTTGGTTCAGTTTATATGCTGGATTACGTTTATTGATTTGCGAATGTTGAACCAGCCTTGCATCCCAGGGATGAAGCCCACTTGATCATGGTGGATAAGCTTTTTGATGTGCTGCTGAATCCGGTTTGCCAGTATTTTATTGAGGATTTTTGCATCGATGTTCATCAGGGATATTGGTCTAAAATTCTCTTTTTTTGTTGTGTCTCTGCCAGGCTTTGGTATCAGGATGATGTTGGCCTCATAAAATGAGTTAGGGAGGATTCCCTCTTTTTCTATTGATTGGAATAGTTTCAGAAGGAATGGTACCAGCTCCTCCTTGTACCTCTGGTAGAAATCAGCTGTGAATCCATCTGGTCCTGGACCTTTTTTGGTTGGTAGGCTATTAATTATTGCCTCAATTTCAGAGCCTACTATTGGTCTATTCAGGGATTCAAATTTTCTTGGTTTAGTCTTGGAAGAGTGTAAGTGTCCAGGAAATTATCCATTTCTTCTAGATTTTCCAGTTTATTTGCATAGAGGTGTTTATAGTATTCTCTGATGGTAGTTTGTATTTCTGTGGGGTCAGTGGTGATATCCCCTTTATCATTTTTAATTGCATCGATTTGATTCTTCTCTCTTTTCTTCTTTATTAGTCTTGCTAGTGGTCTGTCAATTTTGGTGATCTTTTCAAAAAACCAACTCCTGGATTCATTGATTTTTTGGAGGCTTTTTTGTGTCTCTATCTCCTTCAGTTCTGCTCTGATCTTAGTTATTTCTTGCCTTCTGCTAGCTTTCGAATGTGTTTGCTCTTGCTTCTCTAGTTCTTTTAATTGCGATGTTAGAGTGTCAATTTTACATCTTTCCTGCTTTCTCTTGTGGGCATTTAGTGCTATAAATTTCCCTCTACACACTGCTTTAAATGTGTCCCAGAGATTCTGGTATGTTGTATCTTTGTTCTCATTGGTTTCAAAGAACATCTTTATTTCTGCCTTCATTTCGTTATGTACCCAGTATTCATTCAGGAGCAGGTTGTTCAGTTTCCATGTAGTTGAGCGGTTTTGATTGAGTTTCTTAGTCCTGAGTTCTAATTTGATTGCACTGTGGTCTGAGAGACAGTTTGTTATAATTTCTGTTCTTGTACATTTGCTGAGGAGTGCTTTACTTCCAATTACGTGGTCAATTTTGGAGTAAGTACGATGTGGTGCTGAGAAGAATGTATATTCTGTTGATTTGGGGTGGAGAGTTCTATAGATGTCTATTAGCTCTGCTTGCTGCAGAGATGAGTTCAATTCCTGGATATCCTTGTTAGCTTTCTGTCTCGTTGATCTGTCTAATGTTGACAGTGGAGTGTTGAAGTCTCCCATTATTATTGCAAGGGAGTCTAAGTCTCTTTGTAAGTCTCTAAGGACTTGCTTTATGAATCTGTGTGCTCCTGTATTGGGTGCATATATATTTAGGATAGTTAGCTCTTCCTGTTGAATTGATCCCTTTACCATTATGTAATGGCCTTCTTTGTCTCTTTTGATCTTTGATGGTTTAAAGTCTGTTTTATCAGAGACTAGTATTGCAACCCCCGCTTTTATTTGTTCTCCATTTGCTTGGTAAATCTTCCTCCATCCCTTTATTTTGAGCCTATGTATGTCTCTGCGTGTGAGATGGGTCTCCTGAATACAGCAGACTGATGGATCTTGACTCTTTATGCAGTTTGCCAGTCTGTGTCTTTTAATTGGAGCATTTAGTCCATTTAAATTTAAGGTTAAGATTGTTATGTGTGAACTTGATCCTGCCATTATGATATTAACTGGTTATTTTGCTCATTAGTTGATGCAGTTTCTTCCTAGCCTTGATTGTCTTTACATTTTGGCATGTTTTTGCAATGGCTGGTACCGGTTGTTCCTTTCCATGTTTAGTGCTTCCTTCAGGGTCTCTCGTAAGGCAGGCCTAGTGGTGACAAAATCTCTAAGCATTTGCTTATCTGTAAAGGATTTTATTTCTCCTTCACTTATGAAACTTAGTTTGGCTGGATATAAAATTCTGGGTTTAAAATTCTTTTCTTTAAGAATGTTGAATATCAGCCCCCACTCTCTTCTGGCTTGAAGAGTTTCTGCCGAGAGATCTGCTGTTAGTCTGATGGGCTTCCCTTTGTGGGTAACCCGACCTTTCTCTCTGGCTGCCCTTAAGATTTTTTCCTTCATTTCAACTTTGGTGAATCTGGCAATTATGTGTCTTGGAGTTGCTCTTCTCGAGGAGTATCTTTGTGGCGTTCTCTGTATTTCCTGGATTTGAATGTTGGCCTGCCCTACTAGGTTGGGGAAGTTCTCCTGGATGATATCCTGAAGAGTGTTTTCCAACTTGGTTCCATTTTCCCCCTCACTTTCAGGCACCCCAATCAGACGTAGATTTGGTCTTTTTACATAATCCCATACTTCTTGCAGGCTTTGTTCATTTCTTTTTCTTCTTTTTTCTTTTGGTTTCTCTTCTCGCTTCATTTCATTCATTTGATCCTCCATCGCTGACATTCTTTCTTCCAGTTGATCGAGTCGGTTACTGAAGCTTGTGCATTTGTCACGTATTTCTCGTGCCATGGTTTTCGTCTCTTTCATTTCGTTTGTGAGCTTCTCTGCATTAATGACTCTAGCCATCAATTCTTCCACTTTTTTTTCAAGATTTTTAGTTTCTTTGCGCTGGGTACGTAATTCCTCCTTTAGCTCTGAGAAATTTGATGGACTGAAGCCTTCTTCTCTCATGTCGTCAAAGTCATTCTCCGTCCAGCTTTGATCTGTTGCTGGCGATGAGCTGCGCTCCTTTGCCGGGGGAGATGCGCTCTTATTTTTTGAATTTCCAGCTTTTCTGCCCTGCTTTTTCCCCATCTTTTTGGTTTTATCTGCCTCTGGTCTTTGATGATGGTGATGTACTGATGGGGTTTTGGTGTAGGTGTCCTTCCTGTTTGATAGCTTTCCTTCTAACAGTCAGGATCCTCAGCTGTAGGTTGTAGCTGTAGGAGATTGCTTGAGGTCCACTCCAGACCCTGTTTGCCTGGGTATCAGCAGCAGAGGCTGCAGAAGATAGAATATTTCTGAACAGCGAGTGTACCTGCCTGATTCTTGCTTTGAAACTTCCTCTCAGGGGTGTACTCCACCCTGTGAGGTGTGGGGTGTCAGACTGCCCCTAGTGGGGGATGTCTCCCAGTTAGGCTACTCAGGGGTCAGGGACCCACTTGAGCAGGGAGTCTGTCCCTTCTCAGATCTCAACCTCCGTGTTGGGAGATCCACTGCTCTCTTCAAAGCTGTCAGACAGAGTCCTTTGCGTCTGCAGAGCTGCTGCGTTTGTTATTGTTTATTGTGCCCTGTCCCCAGAGGTGGAGTCTACAGAGACAGGCAGGTTTCCTTGAGCTGCTGTGAGCTCCACCCAGTTCGAGCTTCCCAGCAGCTTTGTTTACCTACTTAAGCCTCAGCAATGGCGGGCGCCCCTCCCCCAGCCTCGCTGCTGCCTTGCCGGTAGATCACAGACTGCTGTGCTAGCAATGAGGGAGGCTCCGTGGGTGTGGGACCCTCCCGGCCAGGTGTGGGATATGATCTCCTGGTGTGCCTGTTTGCTTAAAGCACAGTATTGGGGTGGGAGTTACCCGATTTTCCAGGTGTTGTGTGTCTCAGTTCCCCTGGCTAGGAAAAGGGATTCCCTTCCCCCTTGCGCTTTCCAGGTGAGGCAATGCCTCGCCCTGCTTCAGCTCTCGCTGGTCAGGCTGCAGCAGCTGACCAGCACCGATCGTCTGGCACTCCCCAGTGAGATGAACCCAGTACCTCAGTTGAAAATGCAGAAATCACCGGTCTTCTGTGTCGCTCGCGCTGGGAGTTGGAGACTGGAGCTGTTCCTATTTGGCCATCTTGCTCCGCCCCTCCTCAGTTGAAAATGCAGAAATCACCGGTCTTCTGTGTCGCTCGCGCTGGGAGTTGGAGACTGGAGCTGTTCCTATTCTGCCATTCGCGAAAGGCTTCTTCAGGGGAAAGCTGTAACTCTGTGAGATGAATTAACAGAACACAAAGCCGTTTCTCGGAAAGCTTCTTTCCAGTTTTTTACCGGAGATATTTCCTTTTTCACCATAGCCCTCTACGGGCTTCCCAATATCCCTTTGTAAATTCCACAAGAACAGACTTAGCGAAAGTCTTCTTGAAGGGAAAGCTGTAACTCTCTGAGGTCATTAACAGAACACATAGCAGTTTCTCAGATACCTTCTTTTCAGTTTTTATCTTAGCATATTTCCTTTTTCAACATAGCCCTCAATGGGCTTCCAAATATCACATTGCAAATTCCACAACAACAGCCTCAGTGAACGGTTCCTTGCGGGAAAGCTGTAACTCTGTGAGATGAATTAACAGAACACAAAGCAGTTTCTCAGAAAGATTCTTTCCAGTTTTTAATGGAAGATATTTCCTTTTTCACCGTAGCCCTCTATGGGCTTCCAAATATCACTTTGCAAATTCCACAAGAACAGTCTTAGCGAAAGGCTTCTTGAGAAAGGCTACTTGAGGGGAAATGGTAACTCTGGTAGTTGAATTAACAGAACACAAAGCAGTTTCTCAGAAAGCTTATTTTCAGTTTTTATCCTAGGATATTTCCTTTCTCACCATAGCCCTCTATGGGCTTCCAAATATCACTTTGCAAATTCCACAAGAACCGTCTTAGCGAAAGGCTTCTTGAGGGGAAAGCTGTAACTCTGTGAGATGAATTAACAGAACACAAAGCAGTTTCTCAGAAAGTTTCTTTGCAGTTTCTATTTTAGGATATTTACTTTTTCACCATAGCCCTCTATGGGCTTCCAAATATCGCTTTGCAAATTCTACAAGAACAGCTTTAACTATAGGATTCCTGAGGGAAAGCTGTAACACTGTGAGATGAATTAACAGAACACAAAGCAGTTTCTCAGAAGTCTCTCAGAAAGCTTCTTTCCAGTTTTTAACTGAAGATATTTCCTTTTTCACCATGGCCCTTTATGGGCTTCCAAATGTCACGTTGCAAATTCCACAAGAACAGTCTTAGTGAAAGGCTTCTTGAGGGTAAAGCTGTAACACTGTGAGATTAATTAATGGAACACAAAGCTGTCTCTCAGAAAGCTTCTTTCCAGTTTCTTAAGGAAGATATTTTCTCTTTCACCATAGCCATCTATGGGCTTCCAAATATCACTTTGCAAATTCCACAAGAACAGTCTTAGGGAAAGGCTTCTTAAGTGGAAAGCTGTAACTCTGTGACATGAATTAACAGAACACAAGTCAGTTTCTCAGAAAGATTCTTTACAGTTTTTAATGGAAGATACTTTCTTTTTCACCATTGCCCTCTATGGGCTTCCTAATATTACTTTCCAAATTTCACAAGAACAGTCTTAGTGAACGGCTTCCTGAGGGGAAAGCTGTAACTCTGTGAGATGAACTAAAGAACACTAAGCAGTTTTTCAGAAAGTTTCTTTTCGGTTTTTATCTTAGTGTATTTCCTTTTTCACCATAGCCCCTTTGAGCTTCCAAACATCACTTTGCAGTTTCCACAAGAACAGTCTCAGAGAAAGACTTCTTGAGGGGAAAGCTGTAACTCTGTGAGATGAATTAACAGAACACAAAGCAGTTTGTCAGAAAGCTTCTTTCCAGTTTGTAACTGAAGATATTTCCTTTTTCACCATAGTCCTCTATGGGCTTCCAAATATCACTCTGCAAATTCCACAAGAGCAGTCTTAGCGAAAGGATTCTTGAGGGGAAAGCGGTAATTGTGTGAGATGAATTAAGAGAATACAAAGCAGTCTCTCAGAAAGCTTCTTTCCAGTTTTTCACTGAAGATATTTCCTTTTTCACCATGGCCCTTTATGGGCTTCCAAATATCACTTTGCAAATTCCACAAGATGAGTCTTCGCGAAAGGCTTCTTTATTTATTTATTTATTTATTTAAATTTATTTATCATAATTAAACTTCAACTTGTAGGGTACATGTGCACAACGTGCAGGTTTGCTACATATGTATTCTTGTGCCATGTTGGTGTGCTGCACCCATCAACTCGTCATTTACATCAGGTATAACTCCCAATGCAATCCCTCCCCGCTCCCCCCTCCCCATGATAGGCCCCGGTGTGTGATGTTCCCCTTCCCGAGTCCAAGTGATCTCATTGTTCAGTTCCCGCCTATGAGTGAGAACATGCGGTGTTTGGTTTTCTGTTCTTGTGATAGTTTGCTGAGAATGATGGTTTCCAGCTGCATCCATGTCCCTACAAAGGACACAAACTCATCCTTTTTTATGGCTGCATAGTATTCCATGGTGTATATGTGCCACATTCTCTTAATCCAATCTGTCACTGATGGACATTTGGGTTGATTCCAAGTCTTTGCTATTGTGAATAGTGCTGCAATAAACATACGTGTGCATGTGTCTTTATAGCAGCATAATTTATAATCCTTTGGGTATATACCTAGTAATGGGATGGCTGGGTCATATGGTACATCTAGTTCTAGATCCTTGAGGAATCGCCATACTATTTTCCATAATGGTTGAACTAGTTTACAATCCCACCAACAGTGTAAAAGTGTTCCTATTTCTCCACGTGCTCTCCAGCACCTGTTGTTTCCTGACATTTTAATGATCGCCATTCTAACTGGTGTGAGATGGTATCTCATTGTGCTTTTGATTTGCATTTCTCTGATGGCCAGTGATGATGAGCATTTTTTCATGTGTCTGTTGGCTGTATGAATGTCTTCTTTTGAGAAATGTCTGTTCATATCCTTTGCCCACTTTTTGATGGGGTTGTTTGTTTTTTTCTTGTAAATTTGTTTGAGTTCTTTGTAGGTTCTGGATATTAGCCCTTTGTCAGATGAGTAGATTGCAAAAATTTTCTCCCATTCTGTAGGTTGCCTGTTCACTCTGATGGTAGTTTCTTTTGCTGTGCAGAAGCTCTTTAGTTTAATGAGATCCCATTTGTCAATTTTGGCTTTTGCTGCCGTTGCTTTTGGTGTTTTAGACATGAAGTCTTTGCCCATGCCTATGTCCTGAATGGTACTACCTAGGTTTTCCTCTAGGATTTTTATGGTATTAGGTCTAACATTTAAGTCTCTCATCCATCTTGAATTAATTTTCGTATAAGGAGTAAGGAAAGGATCCAGTTTCAGCTTTCTACTTATGGCTAGCCAATTTTCCCAGCACCATTTATTAAATAGGGAATCCTTTCCCCATTTCTTGTTTCTCTCAGGCTTGTCAAAGATCAGATGGCTGTAGATGTGTGTTATTATTTCTGAGGACTCTGTTCTGTTCCATTGGTCTATATCTCTGTTTTGGTACCAGTACCATGCTGTTTTGGTTACTGTAGCCTTGTAGTATAGTTTGAAGTCAGGTAGCGTGATGCCTCCAGCTTTGTTCTTTTGACGTAGGATTGTCTTGGAGATGCGGGCTCATTTTTGGTTCCATATGAACTTTAAAGCAGTTTTTTCCAATTCTGTGAAGAAGCTCATTGGTAGCTTGATGGGGATGGCATTGAATCTATAAATTACCTTGGGCAGTATGGCCATTTTCACGATATTGATTCTTCCTATCCATGAGCATGGTATGTTCTTCCATTTGTTTGTGTCCTCTTTTATTTCACTGAGCAGTGGTTTGTAGTTCTCCTTGAAGAGGTCCTTTACATCCCTTGTAAGTTGGATTCCTAGGTATTTTATTCTCTTTGAAGCAATTGTGAATGGAAGTTCATTCCTGATTTGGCTCTCTGTTTGACTGTCACTGGTGTATAAGAATGCTTGTGATTTTTGCACATTAATTTTGTATCCTGAGACTTTGCTGAAGTTGCTTATCAGCTTAAGGAGATTTTGGGCTGAGACAATGGGGTTTTCTAAATATACAATCATGTCGTCTGCAAACAGGGACAATTTGACTTCTTCTTTTCCTAACTGAATCCCCTTGATTTCTTTCTCTTGCCTGATTGCCCTAGCCAGAACTTCCAACACTATGTTGAATAGGAGTGGTGAGAGAGGGCATCCCTGTCTTGTGCCAGTTTTCAAAGGGAATTTTTCCAGTTTTTGCCCATTCAGTATGATATTGGCTGTGGGTTTGTCATAAATAGCTCTTATGATTTTGAGGTACGTTCCATCAATACCGAATTTATTGAGCGTTTTTAGCATGAAGGGCTGTTGAATTTTGTCAAAAGCCTTTTCTGCATCGATTGAGATAATCATGTGGTTCTTGTCTTTGGTTCAGTTTATATGCTGGATTACGTTTATTGATTTGCGAATGTTGAACCAGCCTTGCATCCCAGGGATGAAGCCCACTTGATCATGGTGGATAAGCTTTTTGATGTGCTGCTGAATCCGGTTTGCCAGTATTTTATTGAGGATTTTTGCATCGATGTTCATCAGGGATATTGGTCTAAAATTCTCTTTTTTTGTTGTGTCTCTGCCAGGCTTTGGTATCAGGATGATGTTGGCCTCATAAAATGAGTTAGGGAGGATTCCCTCTTTTTCTATTGATTGGAATAGTTTCAGAAGGAATGGTACCAGCTCCTCCTTGTACCTCTGGTAGAAATCAGCTGTGAATCCATCTGGTCCTGGACCTTTTTTGGTTGGTAGGCTATTAATTATTGCCTCAATTTCAGAGCCTACTATTGGTCTATTCAGGGATTCAAATTTTCTTGGTTTAGTCTTGGAAGAGTGTAAGTGTCCAGGAAATTATCCATTTCTTCTAGATTTTCCAGTTTATTTGCATAGAGGTGTTTATAGTATTCTCTGATGGTAGTTTGTATTTCTGTGGGGTCAGTGGTGATATCCCCTTTATCATTTTTAATTGCATCGATTTGATTCTTCTCTCTTTTCTTCTTTATTAGTCTTGCTAGTGGTCTGTCAATTTTGGTGATCTTTTCAAAAAACCAACTCCTGGATTCATTGATTTTTTGGAGGCTTTTTTGTGTCTCTATCTCCTTCAGTTCTGCTCTGATCTTAGTTATTTCTTGCCTTCTGCTAGCTTTCGAATGTGTTTGCTCTTGCTTCTCTAGTTCTTTTAATTGCGATGTTAGAGTGTCAATTTTACATCTTTCCTGCTTTCTCTTGTGGGCATTTAGTGCTATAAATTTCCCTCTACACACTGCTTTAAATGTGTCCCAGAGATTCTGGTATGTTGTATCTTTGTTCTCATTGGTTTCAAAGAACATCTTTATTTCTGCCTTCATTTCGTTATGTACCCAGTATTCATTCAGGAGCAGGTTGTTCAGTTTCCATGTAGTTGAGCGGTTTTGATTGAGTTTCTTAGTCCTGAGTTCTAATTTGATTGCACTGTGGTCTGAGAGACAGTTTGTTATAATTTCTGTTCTTGTACATTTGCTGAGGAGTGCTTTACTTCCAATTACGTGGTCAATTTTGGAGTAAGTACGATGTGGTGCTGAGAAGAATGTATATTCTGTTGATTTGGGGTGGAGAGTTCTATAGATGTCTATTAGCTCTGCTTGCTGCAGAGATGAGTTCAATTCCTGGATATCCTTGTTAGCTTTCTGTCTCGTTGATCTGTCTAATGTTGACAGTGGAGTGTTGAAGTCTCCCATTATTATTGCAAGGGAGTCTAAGTCTCTTTGTAAGTCTCTAAGGACTTGCTTTATGAATCTGTGTGCTCCTGTATTGGGTGCATATATATTTAGGATAGTTAGCTCTTCCTGTTGAATTGATCCCTTTACCATTATGTAATGGCCTTCTTTGTCTCTTTTGATCTTTGATGGTTTAAAGTCTGTTTTATCAGAGACTAGTATTGCAACCCCCGCTTTTTTTTGTTCTCCATTTGCTTGGTAAATCTTCCTCCATCCCTTTATTTTGAGCCTATGTATGTCTCTGCGTGTGAGATGGGTCTCCTGAATACAGCAGACTGATGGATCTTGACTCTTTATGCAGTTTGCCAGTCTGTGTCTTTTAATTGGAGCATTTAGTCCATTTAAATTTAAGGTTAAGATTGTTATGTGTGAACTTGATCCTGCCATTATGATATTAACTGGTTATTTTGCTCATTAGTTGATGCAGTTTCTTCCTAGCCTTGATTGTCTTTACATTTTGGCATGTTTTTGCAATGGCTGGTACCGGTTGTTCCTTTCCATGTTTAGTGCTTCCTTCAGGGTCTCTCGTAAGGCAGGCCTAGTGGTGACAAAATCTCTAAGCATTTGCTTATCTGTAAAGGATTTTATTTCTCCTTCACTTATGAAACTTAGTTTGGCTGGATATAAAATTCTGGGTTTAAAATTCTTTTCTTTAAGAATGTTGAATATCGGCCCCCACTCTCTTCTGGCTTGAAGAGTTTCTGCCGAGAGATCTGCTGTTAGTCTGATGGGCTTCCCTTTGTGGGTAACCCGACCTTTCTCTCTGGCTGCCCTTAAGATTTTTTCCTTCATTTCAACTTTGGTGAATCTGGCAATTATGTGTCTTGGAGTTGCTCTTCTCGAGGAGTATCTTTGTGGCGTTCTCTGTATTTCCTGGATTTGAATGTTGGCCTGCCCTACTAGGTTGGGGAAGTTCTCCTGGATGATATCCTGAAGAGTGTTTTCCAACTTGGTTCCATTTTCCCCCTCACTTTCAGGCACCCCAATCAGACGTAGATTTGGTCTTTTTACATAATCCCATACTTCTTGCAGGCTTTGTTCATTTCTTTTTCTTCTTTTTTCTTTTGGTTTCTCTTCTCGCTTCATTTCATTCATTTGATCCTCCATCGCTGACATTCTTTCTTCCAGTTGATCGAGTCGGTTACTGAAGCTTGTGCATTTGTCATGTATTTCTCGTGCCATGGTTTTCGTCTCTTTCATTTCGTTTGTGAGCTTCTCTGCATTAATGACTCTAGCCATCAATTCTTCCACTTTTTTTTCAAGATTTTTAGTTTCTTTGCGCTGGGTACGTAATTCCTCCTTTAGCTCTGAGAAATTTGATGGACTGAAGCCTTCTTCTCTCATGTCGTCAAAGTCATTCTCCGTCCAGCTTTGATCTGTTGCTGGCGATGAGCTGCGCTCCTTTGCCGGGGGAGATGCGCTCTTATTTTTTGAATTTCCAGCTTTTCTGCCCTGCTTTTTCCCCATCTTTGTGGTTTTATCTGCCTCTTGTCTTTGATGATGGTGATGTACTGATGGGGTTTTGGTGTAGGTGTCCTTCCTGTTTGATAGCTTTCCTTCTAACAGTCAGGATCCTCAGCTGTAGGTTGTAGCTGTAGGAGATTGCTTGAGGTCCACTCCAGACCCTGTTTGCCTGGGTATCAGCAGCAGAGGATGCAGAAGATAGAATATTTATGAACAGCGAGTGTACCTGTCTGATTCTTGCTTTGAAAGCTTCCTCTCAGGGGTGTACTCCACCCTGTGAGGTGTGGGGTGTCAGACTGCCCCTAGTGGGGGATGTCTCCCAGTTAGGCTACTCAGGGGTCAGGGACCCACTTGAGCAGGGAGACTGTCCCTTCTCAGATCTCAACCTCCGTGTTGGGAGATCCACTGCTCTCTTCAAAGCTGTCAGACAGAGTCGTTTGCGTCTGCAGAGCTGCTGCGTTTGTTATTGTTTATTGTGCCCTGTCCCCAGAGGTGGAGTCTACAGAGACAGGCAGGTTTCCTTGAGCTGCTGTGAGCTCCACCCAGTTCGAGCTTCCCAGCAGCTTTGTTTACCTACTTAAGCCTCAGCAATGGCGGGCGCCCCTCCCCCAGCCTCGCTGCTGCCTTGCCGGTAGATCACAGACTGCTGTGCTAGCAATGAGGGAGGCTCCGTGGGGGTGGGACCCTCCCGGCCAGGTGTGGGATATGATCTCCTGGTGTGCCTGTTTGCTTAAAGCACAGTATTGGGGTGGGAGTTACCCGATTTTCCAGGTGTTGTGTGTCTCAGTTCCCCTGGCTAGGAAAAGGGATTCCCTTCCCCCTTGCGCTTCCCAGGTGAGGCAATGCCTCGCCCTGCTTCAGCTCTCGCTGGTCAGGCTGCAGCAGCTGACAAGCACCGATCGTCTGGCACTCCCCAGTGAGATGAACTCAGTACCTCAGTTGAAAATGCAGAAATCACCGGTCTTCTGTGTAGCTCGCGCTGGGAGTTGGAGACTGGAGCTGTTCCTATTTGGCCATCTTGCTCCGCCCCTCCTCAGTTGAAAATGCAGAAATCACCGGTCTTCTGTGTCGCTCGCGCTGGGAGTTGGAGACTGGAGCTGTTCCTATTCGGCCATCCGCGAAAGGCTTCTTGAGGGGAAAGCTGTAACTCTGTGAGATGAATTAACAGAACACAAAGCAGTTTCTCGGAAAGCTTCTTTCCAGTTTTTTACCGGAGATATTTCCTTTTTCACCATAGCCCTCTAAGGGCTTCCCAATATCCCTTTGCAAATTCCACAAGAACAGACTTAGCGAAAGTCTTCTTGAAGGGAAAGCTGTAACTCTGTGAGGTCATTAACAGAACACATAGCAGTTTCTCAGATACCTTCTTTTCAGTTTTTATCTTAGCATATTTCCTTTTTCAACATAGCCCTCAATGGGCTTCCAAATATCACTTTGCAAATTAAACAACAACAGCCTTAGTGAACGGTTCCTTGCGGGAAAGCTGTAACTCTGTGAGATGAACTAACAGAACACAAAGCAGTTTCTCAGAAAGATTCTTTCCAGTTTTTAACGGAAGATATTTCCTTTTTCACCATAGCCCTCTATGGGCTTCCAAATATCACTTTGCAAATTCCACAAGAACAGTCTTAGCGAAAGGCTTCTTGAGAAAGGCTACTTGAGGGGAAACGGTAACTCTGGTAGTTGAATTAACAGAACACAAAGCAGTTTCTCATAAAGCTTATTTTCAGTTTTTATCCTAGGATATTTCCTTTCTCACCATAGCCCTCTATGGGCTTCCAAATATCACTTTGCAAATTCCACAAGAACCGTCTTAGCGAAAGGCTTCTTGAGGGGAAAGCTGTAACTCTGTGAGATGAATTAACAGAACACAAAGCCGTTTCTCAGAAAGTTTCTTTTCAGTTTCTATTTTAGGATATTTACTTTTTCACCATAGCCCTCTATGGGCTTCCAAATATCGCTTTGCAAATTCTACAAGAACAGCTTTAACTATAGGATTCCTGAGGGAAAGCTGTAACACTGTGAGATGAATTAACAGAACACAAAGCAGTTTCTCAGAAAGCTTCTTTCCAGTTTTTAACGGAAGATATTTCCTTTTTCACCATAGCCCTCTATGGGCTTCAAAATATCACTCTGCAAATTCCAAAAGAGCAGTCTTAGCAAAAGGCTTCTTGAGGGGAATGCTGTAATTGTGTGAGATGAATTAAGAGAATACAAAGCGGTCTCTCAGAAAGCTTCTTTCCAGTTTTTAACTGAAGATATTTCCTTTTTCACCATGGCCCTTTATGGGCTTCCAAATGTCACGTTGCAAATTCCACAAGAACAGTCTTAGCGAAAGGCTTCTTCAGGGGAAAGCTGTAACTCTGTGAGATTAATTAATGGAACACAAAGCTGTCTCTCAGAAAGCTTCTTTCCAGTTTCTTAAGGAAGATATTTTCTCTTTCACCGTAGCCATCTATGGGCTTCCAAGTTTCACTTTGCATATTCCACAAGAACAGTCTTAGGGAAAGGCTTCTTAAGTGGAAAGCTGTAACTCTGTGACATGAATTAACAGAACACAAGTCAGTTTCTCAGAAAGATTCTTTACAGTTTTTCATGGAAGATATTTTCTTTTTCACCATTGCCCTCTATGGGCTTCCTAATATTACTTTCCAAATTTCACAAGAACAGTCTTAGTGAACGGCTTCCTGAGGGGAAAGCTGTAACTCTGTGAGATGAACTAACAGAACACTAAGCAGTTTTTCAGAAAGTTTCTTTTCGGTTTTTATCTTAGTGTATTTCCTTTTTCACCATAGCCCCTTTGAGCTTCCAAACATCACTTTGCAGTTTCCACAAGAACAGTCTCAGAGAAAGACTTCTTGAGGGGAAAGCTGTAACTCTGTGAGATGAATTAACAGAACACAAAGCAGTTTGTCAGAAAGCTTCTTTCCAGTTTGTAACTGAAGATATTTCCTTTTTCACCATAGTCCTCTATGGGCTTCCAAATATCACTCTGCAAATTCCACAAGAGCAGTCTTAGCGAAAGGATTCTTGAGGGGAAAGTGGTAATTGTGTGAGATGAATTAAGAGAATACAAAGCAGTCTCTCAGAAAGCTTCTTTCCAGTTTTTCACTGAAGATATTTCCTTTTTCACCATGGCCCTTTATGGGCTTCCAAATATCACTTTGCAAATTCCACAAGATGAGTCTTCGCGAAAGGCTTCTTATTTATTTATTTATTTATTTATTTATTTATTTTTTAAAATTTATTTATCATTATTAAACTTCAACTTGTAGGGTACATGTGCACAACGTGCAGGTTTGCTACATATGTATACTTGTGCCATGTTGGTGTGCTGCACCCATCAACTCGTCATTTACATCAGGTATAACTCCCAATGCAATCCCTCCCCGCTCCCCCCTCCCCATGATAGGCCCCGGTGTGTGATGTTCCCCTTCCCGAGTCCAAGTGATCTCATTGTTCAGTTCCCGCCTATGAGTGAGAACATGCGGTGTTTGGTTTTCTGTTCTTGTGATAGTTTGCTGAGAATGATGGTTTCCAGCTGCATCCATGTCCCTACAAAGGACACAAACTCATCCTTTTTTATGGCTGCATAGTATTCCATGGTGTATATGTGCCACATTCTCTTAATCCAATCTGTCACTGATGGACATTTGGGTTGATTCCAAGTCTTTGCTATTGTGAATAGTGCTGCAATAAACATACGTGTGCATGTGTCTTTATAGCAGCATAATTTATAATCCTTTGGGTATATACCTAGTAATGGGATGGCTGGGTCATATGGTACATCTAGTTCTAGATCCTTGAGGAATCGCCATACTATTTTCCATAATGGTTGAACTAGTTTACAATCCCACCAACAGTGTAAAAGTGTTCCTATTTCTCCACGTGCTCTCCAGCACCTGTTGTTTCCTGACATTTTAATGATCGCCATTCTAACTGGTGTGAGATGGTATCTCATTGTGCTTTTGATTTGCATTTCTCTGATGGCCAGTGATGATGAGCATTTTTTCATGTGTCTGTTGGCTGTATGAATGTCTTCTTTTGAGAAATGTCTGTTCATATCCTTTGCCCACTTTTTGATGGGGTTGTTTGTTTTTTTCTTGTAAATTTGTTTGAGTTCTTTGTAGGTTCTGGATATTAGCCCTTTGTCAGATGAGTAGATTGCAAAAATTTTCTCCCATTCTGTAGGTTGCCTGTTCACTCTGATGGTAGTTTCTTTTGCTGTGCAGAAGCTCTTTAGTTTAATGAGATCCCATTTGTCAATTTTGGCTTTTGCTGCCGTTGCTTTTGGTGTTTTAGACATGAAGTCTTTGCCCATGCCTATGTCCTGAATGGTACTACCTAGGTTTTCCTCTAGGATTTTTATGGTATTAGGTCTAACATTTAAGTCTCTCATCCATCTTGAATTAATTTTCATATAAGGAGTAAGGAAAGGATCCAGTTTCAGCTTTCTACTTATGGCTAGCCAATTTTCCCAGCACCATTTATTAAATAGGGAATCCTTTCCCCATTTCTTGTTTCTCTCAGGCTTGTCAAAGATCAGATGGCTGTAGATGTGTGGTATTATTTCTGAGGACTCTGTTCTGTTCCATTGGTCTATATCTCTGTTTTGGTACCAGTACCATGCTGTTTTGGTTACTGTAGCCTTGTAGTATAGTTTGAAGTCAGGTAGCGTGATGCCTCCAGCTTTGTTCTTTTGACGTAGGATTGTCTTGGAGATGCGGGCTCATTTTTGGTTCCATATGAACTTTAAAGCAGTTTTTTCCAATTCTGTGAAGAAGCTCATTGGTAGCTTGATGGGGATGGCATTGAATCTATAAATTACCTTGGGCAGTATGGCCATTTTCACGATATTGATTCTTCCTATCCATGAGCATGGTATGTTCTTCCATTTGTTTGTGTCCTCTTTTATTTCACTGAGCAGTGGTTTGTAGTTCTCCTTGAAGAGGTCCTTTACATCCCTTGTAAGTTGGATTCCTAGGTATTTTATTCTCTTTGAAGCAATTGTGAATGGAAGTTCATTCCTGATTTGGCTCTCTGTTTGACTGTCACTGGTGTATAAGAATGCTTGTGATTTTTGCACATTAATTTTGTATCCTGAGACTTTGCTGAAGTTGCTGATCAGCTTAAGGAGATTTTGGGCTGAGACAATGGGGTTTTCTAAATATACAATCATGTCGTCTGCAAACAGGGACAATTTGACTTCTTCTTTTCCTAACTGAATCCCCTTGATTTCTTTCTCTTGCCTGATTGCCCTAGCCAGAACTTCCAACACTATGTTGAATAGGAGTGGTGAGAGAGGGCATCCCTGTCTTGTGCCAGTTTTCAAAGGGAATTTTTCCAGTTTTTGCCCATTCAGTATGATGTTGGCTGTGGGTTTGTCATAAATAGCTCTTATGATTTTGAGGTACGTTCCATCAATACCGAATTTATTGAGCGTTTTTAGCATGAAGGGCTGTTGAATTTTGTCAAAAGCCTTTTCTGCATCGATTGAGATAATCATGTGGTTCTTGTCTTTGGTTCAGTTTATATGCTGGATTACGTTTATTGATTTGCGAATGTTGAACCAGCCTTGCATCCCAGGGATGAAGCCCACTTGATCATGGTGGATAAGCTTTTTGATGTGCTGCTGAATCCGGTTTGCCAGTATTTTATTGAGGATTTTTGCATCGATGTTCATCAGGGATATTGGTCTAAAATTCTCTTTTTTTGTTGTGTCTCTGCCAGGCTTTGGTATCAGGATGATGTTGGCCTCATAAAATGAGTTAGGGAGGATTCCCTCTTTTTCTATTGATTGGAATAGTTTCAGAAGGAATGGTACCAGCTCCTCCTTGTACCTCTGGTAGAAATCAGCTGTGAATCCATCTGGTCCTGGACTTTTTTTGGTTGGTAGGCTATTAATTATTGCCTCAATTTCAGAGCCTACTATTGGTCTATTCAGGGATTCAACTTCTTCCTGGTTTAGTCTTGGAAGAGTGTAAGTGTCCAGCAAATTATCCATTTCTTCTAGATTTTCCAGTTTATTTGCATAGAGGTGTTTATAGTATTCTCTGATGGTAGTTTGTATTTCTGTGGGGTCAGTGGTGATATCCCCTTTATCATTTTTAATTGCGTCGATTTGATTCTTCTCTCTTTTCTTCTTTATTAGTCTTGCTAGTGGTCTGTCAATTTTGTTGATCTTTTCAAAAAACCAACTCCTGGATTCATTGATTTTTTGGAGGCTTTTTTGTGTCTCTATCTCCTTCAGTTCTGCTCTGATCTTAGTTATTTCTTGCCTTCTGCTAGCTTTCGAATGTGTTTGCTCTTGCTTCTCTAGTTCTTTTAATTGCGATGTTAGAGTGTCAATTTTAGATCTTTCCTGCTTTCTCTTGTGGGCATTTAGTGCTATAAATTTCCCTCTACACACTGCTTTAAATGTGTCCCAGAGATTCTGGTATGTTGTATCTTTGTTCTCATTGGTTTCAAAGAACATCTTTATTTCTGCCTTCATTTCGTTATGTACCCAGTATTCATTCAGGAGCAGGTTGTTCAGTTTCCATGTAGTTGAGCGGTTTTGATTGAGTTTCTTAGTCCTGAGTTCTAATTTGATTGCACTGTGGTCTGAGAGACAGTTTGTTATAATTTCTGTTCTTGTACATTTGCTGAGGAGTGCTTTACTTCCAATTACGTGGTCAATTTTGGAGTAAGTACGATGTGGTGCTGAGAAGAATGTATATTCTGTTGATTTGGGGTGGAGAGTTCTATAGATGTCTATTAGGTCTGCTTGCTGCAGAGATGAGTTCAATTCCTGGATATCCTTGTTAACTTTCTGTCTCGTTGATCTGTCTAATGTTGACAGTGGAGTGTTGAAGTCTCCCATTATTATTGCACGGGAGTCTAAGTCTCTTTGTAAGTCTCTAAGGACTTGCTTTATGAATCTGGGTGCTCCTGTATTGGGTGCATATATATTTAGGATAGTTAGCTCTTCCTGTTGAATTGATCCCTTTACCATTATGTAATGGCCTTCTTTGTCTCTTTTGATCTTTGATGGTTTAAAGTCTGTTTTATCAGAGACTAGTATTGCAACCCCCGCTTTTTTTTGTTCTCCATTTGCTTGGTAAATCTTCCTCCATCCCTTTATTTTGAGCCTATGTATGTCTCTGCGTGTGAGATGGGTCTCCTGAATACAGCAGACTGATGGATCTTGACTCTTTATCCAGTTTGCCAGTCTGTGTCTTTTAATTGGAGCATTTAGTCCATTTAAATTTAAGGTTAAGATTGTTATGTGTGAACTTGATCCTGCCATTATGATATTAACTGGTTATTTTGCTCATTAGTTGATGCAGTTTCTTCCTAGCCTTGATTGTCTTTACATTTTGGCATGTTTTTGCAATGGCTGGTACCGGTTGTTCCTTTCCATGTTTAGTGCTTCCTTCAGGGTCTCTCGTAAGGCAGGCCTAGTGGTGACAAAATCTCTAAGCATTTGCTTATCTGTAAAGGATTTTATTTCTCCTTCACTTATGAAACTTAGTTTGGCTGGATATAAAATTCTGGGTTTAAAATTCTTTTCTTTAAGAATGTTGAATATCGGCCCCCACTCTCTTCTGGCTTGAAGAGTTTCTGCCGAGAGATCTGCTGTTAGTCTGATGGGCTTCCCTTTGTGGGTAACCCGACCTTTCTCTCTGGGTGCCCTTAAGATTTTTTCCTTCATTTCAACTTTGGTGAATCTGGCAGTTATGTGTCTTGGAGTTGCTCTTCTCGAGGAGTATCTTTGTGGCGTTCTCTGTATTTCCTGGATTTGAATGTTGGCCTGCCCTACTAGGTTGGGGAAGTTCTCCTGGATGATATCCTGAAGAGTGTTTTCCAACTTGGTTCCATTTTCCCCCTCACTTTCAGGCACCCCAATCAGACGTAGATTTGGTCTTTTTACATAATCCCATACTTCTTGCAGGCTTTGTTCATTTCTTTTTCTTCTTTTTTCTTTTGGTTTCTCTTCTCGCTTCATTTCATTCATTTGATCCTCCATCGCTGACATTCTTTCTTCCAGTTGATTGAGTCGGTTACTGAAGCTTGTGCATTTGTCACGTATTACTCGTGCCATGGTTTTCATCTCTTTCATTTCGTTTGTGAGCTTCTCTGCATTAATGACTCTAGCCATCAATTCTTCCACTTTTTTTTCAAGATTTTTAGTTTCTTTGCGCTGGGTACGTAATTCCTCCTTTAGCTCTGAGAAATTTGATGGACTGAAGACTTCTTCTCTCATGTCGTCAAAGTCATTCTCCATCCAGCTTTGATCTGTTGCTCGCGATGAACTGCGCTCCTTTGCCGGGGGAGATGCGCTCTTATTTTTTGAATTTCCAGCTTTTCTGCCCTGCTTTTTCCCCATCTTTTTGGTTTTATCTGCCTCTGGTCTTTGATGATGGTGATGTACTGATGGGGTTTTGGTGTAGGTGTCCTTCCCGTTTGATAGCTTTCCTTCTAACAGTCAGGATCTTCAGCTGTAGGTTGTAGCTGTAGGAGATTGCTTGAGGTCCACTCCAGACCCTGTTTGCCTGGGTATCAGCAGCAGAGGCTGCAGAAGATAGAATATTTCTGAACAGCGAGTGTACCTGTCTGATTCTTGCTTTGAAAGCTTCCTCTCAGGGGTGTACTCCACCCTGTGAGGTGTGGGGTGTCAGACTGCCCCTAGTGGGGGATGTCTCCCAGTTAGGCTACTCAGGGTTCAGGGACCCACTTGAGCAGGGAGTCTGTCCCTTCTCAGATCTCAACCTCCGTGTTGGGAGATCCACTGCTCTCTTCAAAGCTGTCAGACAGAGTCGTTTGCGTCTGCAGAGCTGCTGCGTTTGTTATTGTTTATTGTGCCCTGTCCCCAGAGGTGGAGTCTACAGAGACAGGCAGGTTTCCTTGAGCTGCTGTGAGCTCCACCCAGTTCGAGCTTCCCAGCAGCTTTGTTTACCTACTTAAGCCTCAGCAATGGCGGGCGCCCCTCCCCCAGCCTCGCTGCTGCCTTGCCGGTAGATCACAGACTGCTGTGCTAGCAATGAGGGAGGCTCCGTGGGTGTGGGACCCTCCCGGCCAGGTGTGGGATATGATCTCCTGGTGTGCCTGTTTGCTTAAAGCACAGTAATGGGGTGGGAGTTACCCGATTTTCCAGTTGTTGTGTGTCTCAGTTCCCCTGGCTAGGAAAAGGGATTCCCTTCCCCCTTGCGCTTTCCAGGTGAGGCAATGCCTCGCCCTGCTTCAGCTCTCGCTGGTCAGGCTGCAGCAGCTGACCAGCACCGATCGTCTGGCACTCCCCAGTGAGATGAACTCAGTACCTCAGTTGAAAATGCAGAAATCACCGGTCTTCTGTGTAGCTCGCGCTGGGAGTTGGAGACTGGAGCTGTTCCTATTTGGCCATCTTGCTCCGCCCCTCCTCAGTTGAAAATGCAGAAATCACCGGTCTTCTGTGTCGCTCGCGCTGGGAGTTGGAGACTGGAGCTGTTCCTATTCGGCCATCCGCGAAAGGCTTCTTGAGGGGAAAGCTGTAACTCTATGAGATGAATTAACAGAACACAAAGCAGTTTCTCGGAAAGCTTCTTTCCAGTTTTTTACCGGAGATATTTCCTTTTTCACCATAGCCCTCTACGGGCTTCCCAATATCCCTTTGCAAATTCCACAAGAACAGACTTAGCGAAAGTCTTCTTGAAGGGAAAGCTGTAACTCTGTGAGGTCATTAACAGAACACATAGCAGTTTCTCAGATACCTTCTTTTCAGTTTTTATCTTAGCATATTTCCTTTTTCAACATAGCCCTCAATGGGCTTCCAAATATCACATTGCAAATTCCACAACAACAGCCTCAGTGAACGGTTCCTTGCGGGAAAGCTGTAACTCTGTGAGATGAATTAACAGAACACAAAGCAGTTTCTCAGAAAGATTCTTTCCAGTTTTTAACGGAAGATATTTCCTTTTTCACCGTAGCCCTCTATGGGCTTCCAAATATCACTTTGCAAATTCCACAAGAACAGTCTTAGCGAAAGGCTTCTTGAGAAAGGCTACTTGAGGGGAAATGGTAACTCTGGTAGTTGAATTAACAGAACACAAAGCAGTTTCTCAGAAAGCTTATTTTCAGTTTTTATCCTAGGATATTTCCTTTCTCACCATAGCCCTCTATGGGCTTCCAAATATCACTTTGCAAATTCCACAAGAACCGTCTTAGCGAAAGGCTTCTTGAGGGGAAAGCTGTAACTCTGTGAGATGAATTAACAGAACACAAAGCAGTTTCTCAGAAAGTTTCTTTGCAGTTTCTATTTTAGGATATTTACTTTTTCACCATAGCCCTCTATGGGCTTCCAAATATCGCTTTGCAAATTCTACAAGAACAGCTTTTACTATAGGATTCCTGAGGGAAAGCTGTAACACTGTGAGATGAATTAACAGAACACAAAGCAGTTTCTCAGAAGTCTCTCAGAAAGCTTCTTTCCAGTTTTTAACTGAAGATATTTCCTTTTTCACCATGGCCCTTTATGGGCTTCCAAATGTCACGTTGCAAATTCCACAAGAACAGTCTTAGTGAAAGGCTTCTTGAGGGTAAAGCTGTAACACTGTGAGATTAATTAATGGAACACAAAGCTGTCTCTCAGAAAGCTTCTTTCCAGTTTCTTAAGGAAGATATTTTCTCTTTCACCATAGCCAACTATGGGCTTCCAAATATCACTTTGCAAATTCCACAAGAACAGTCTTAGGGAAAGGCTTCTTAAGTGGAAAGCTGTAACTCTGTGACATGAATTAACAGAACACAAGTCAGTTTCTCAGAAAGATTCTTTACAGTTTTTCATGGAAGATATTTTCTTTTTCACCATTGCCCTCTATGGGCTTCCTAATATTACTTTCCAAATTTCACAAGAACAGTCTTAGTGAACGGCTTCCTGAGGGGAAAGCTGTAACTCTGTGAGATGAACTAACAGAACACTAAGCACTTTTTCAGAAAGTTTCTTTTCGGTTTTTATCTTAGTGTATTTCCTTTTTCACCATAGCCCCTTTGAGCTTCCAAACATCACTTTGCAGTTTCCACAAGAACAGTCTCAGAGAAAGACTTCTTGAGGGGAAAGCTGTAACTCTGTGAGATGAATTAACAGAACACAAAGCAGTTTGTCAGAAAGCTTCTTTCCAGTTTGTAACTGAAGATATTTCCTTTTTCACCATAGTCCTCTATGGGCTTCCAAATATCACTCTGCAAATTCCACAAGAGCAGTCTTAGCGAAAGGATTCTTGAGGGGAAAGCGGTAATTGTGTGAGATGAATTAAGAGAATACAAAGCAGTCTCTCAGAAAGCTTCTTTCCAGTTTTTCACTGAAGATATTTCCTTTTTCACCATGGCCCTTTATGGGCTTCCAAATATCACTTTGCAAATTCCACAAGATGAGTCTTCGCGAAAGGCTTCTTTATTTATTTATTTATTTATTTAAATTTATTTATCATAATTAAACTTCAACTTGTAGGGTACATGTGCACAACGTGCAGGTTTGCTACATATGTATTCTTGTGCCATGTTGGTGTGCTGCACCCATCAACTCGTCATTTACATCAGGTATAACTCCCAATGCAATCCCTCCCCGCTCCCCCCTCCCCATGATAGGCCCCGGTGTGTGATGTTCCCCTTCCCGAGTCCAAGTGATCTCATTGTTCAGTTCCCGCCTATGAGTGAGAACATGCGGTGTTTGGTTTTCTGTTCTTGTGATAGTTTGCTGAGAATGATGGTTTCCAGCTGCATCCATGTCCCTACAAAGGACACAAACTCATCCTTTTTTATGGCTGCATAGTATTCCATGGTGTATATGTGCCACATTCTCTTAATCCAATCTGTCACTGATGGACATTTGGGTTGATTCCAAGTCTTTGCTATTGTGAATAGTGCTGCAATAAACATACGTGTGCATGTGTCTTTATAGCAGCATAATTTATAATCCTTTGGGTATATACCTAGTAATGGGATGGCTGGGTCATATGGTACATCTAGTTCTAGATCCTTGAGGAATCGCCATACTATTTTCCATAATGGTTGAACTAGTTTACAATCCCACCAACAGTGTAAAAGTGTTCCTATTTCTCCACGTGCTCTCCAGCACCTGTTGTTTCCTGACATTTTAATGATCGCCATTCTAACTGGTGTGAGATGGTATCTCATTGTGCTTTTGATTTGCATTTCTCTGATGGCCAGTGATGATGAGCATTTTTTCATGTGTCTGTTGGCTGTATGAATGTCTTCTTTTGAGAAATGTCTGTTCATATCCTTTGCCCACTTTTTGATGGGGTTGTTTGTTTTTTTCTTGTAAATTTGTTTGAGTTCTTTGTAGGTTCTGGATATTAGCCCTTTGTCAGATGAGTAGATTGCAAAAATTTTCTCCCATTCTGTAGGTTGCCTGTTCACTCTGATGGTAGTTTCTTTTGCTGTGCAGAAGCTCTTTAGTTTAATGAGATCCCATTTGTCAATTTTGGCTTTTGCTGCCGTTGCTTTTGGTGTTTTAGACATGAAGTCTTTGCCCATGCCTATGTCCTGAATGGTACTACCTAGGTTTTCCTCTAGGATTTTTATGGTATTAGGTCTAACATTTAAGTCTCTCATCCATCTTGAATTAATTTTCATATAAGGAGTAAGGAAAGGATCCAGTTTCAGCTTTCTACTTATGGCTAGCCAATTTTCCCAGCACCATTTATTAAATAGGGAATCCTTTCCCCATTTCTTGTTTCTCTCAGGCTTGTCAAAGATCAGATGGCTGTAGATGTGTGGTATTATTTCTGAGGACTCTGTTCTGTTCCATTGGTCTATATCTCTGTTTTGGTACCAGTACCATGCTGTTTTGGTTACTGTAGCCTTGTAGTATAGTTTGAAGTCAGGTAGCGTGATGCCTCCAGCTTTGTTCTTTTGACGTAGGATTGTCTTGGAGATGCGGGCTCATTTTTGGTTCCATATGAACTTTAAAGCAGTTTTTTCCAATTCTGTGAAGAAGCTCATTGGTAGCTTGATGGGGATGGCATTGAATCTATAAATTACCTTGGGCAGTATGGCCATTTTCACGATATTGATTCTTCCTATCCATGAGCATGGTATGTTCTTCCATTTGTTTGTGTCCTCTTTTATTTCACTGAGCAGTGGTTTGTAGTTCTCCTTGAAGAGGTCCTTTACATCCCTTGTAAGTTGGATTCCTAGGTATTTTATTCTCTTTGAAGCAATTGTGAATGGAAGTTCATTCCTGATTTGGCTCTCTGTTTGACTGTCACTGGTGTATAAGAATGCTTGTGATTTTTGCACATTAATTTTGTATCCTGAGACTTTGCTGAAGTTGCTGATCAGCTTAAGGAGATTTTGGGCTGAGACAATGGGGTTTTCTAAATATACAATCATGTCGTCTGCAAACAGGGACAATTTGACTTCTTCTTTTCCTAACTGAATCCCCTTGATTTCTTTCTCTTGCCTGATTGCCCTAGCCAGAACTTCCAACACTATGTTGAATAGGAGTGGTGAGAGAGGGCATCCCTGTCTTGTGCCAGTTTTCAAAGGGAATTTTTCCAGTTTTTGCCCATTCAGTATGATGTTGGCTGTGGGTTTGTCATAAATAGCTCTTATGATTTTGAGGTACGTTCCATCAATACCGAATTTATTGAGCGTTTTTAGCATGAAGGGCTGTTGAATTTTGTCAAAAGCCTTTTCTGCATCGATTGAGATAATCATGTGGTTCTTGTCTTTGGTTCAGTTTATATGCTGGATTACGTTTATTGATTTGCGAATGTTGAACCAGCCTTGCATCCCAGGGATGAAGCCCACTTGATCATGGTGGATAAGCTTTTTGATGTGCTGCTGAATCCGGTTTGCCAGTATTTTATTGAGGATTTTTGCATCGATGTTCATCAGGGATATTGGTCTAAAATTCTCTTTTTTTGTTGTGTCTCTGCCAGGCTTTGGTATCAGGATGATGTTGGCCTCATAAAATGAGTTAGGGAGGATTCCCTCTTTTTCTATTGATTGGAATAGTTTCAGAAGGAATGGTACCAGCTCCTCCTTGTACCTCTGGTAGAAATCAGCTGTGAATCCATCTGGTCCTGGACTTTTTTTGGTTGGTAGGCTATTAATTATTGCCTCAATTTCAGAGCCTACTATTGGTCTATTCAGGGATTCAACTTCTTCCTGGTTTAGTCTTGGAAGAGTGTAAGTGTCCAGCAAATTATCCATTTCTTCTAGATTTTCCAGTTTATTTGCATAGAGGTGTTTATAGTATTCTCTGATGGTAGTTTGTATTTCTGTGGGGTCAGTGGTGATATCCCCTTTATCATTTTTAATTGCGTCGATTTGATTCTTCTCTCTTTTCTTCTTTATTAGTCTTGCTAGTGGTCTGTCAATTTTGTTGATCTTTTCAAAAAACCAACTCCTGGATTCATTGATTTTTTGGAGGCTTTTTTGTGTCTCTATCTCCTTCAGTTCTGCTCTGATCTTAGTTATTTCTTGCCTTCTGCTAGCTTTCGAATGTGTTTGCTCTTGCTTCTCTAGTTCTTTTAATTGCGATGTTAGAGTGTCAATTTTAGATCTTTCCTGCTTTCTCTTGTGGGCATTTAGTGCTATAAATTTCCCTCTACACACTGCTTTAAATGTGTCCCAGAGATTCTGGTATGTTGTATCTTTGTTCTCATTGGTTTCAAAGAACATCTTTATTTCTGCCTTCATTTCGTTATGTACCCAGTATTCATTCAGGAGCAGGTTGTTCAGTTTCCATGTAGTTGAGCGGTTTTGATTGAGTTTCTTAGTCCTGAGTTCTAATTTGATTGCACTGTGGTCTGAGAGACAGTTTGTTATAATTTCTGTTCTTGTACATTTGCTGAGGAGTGCTTTACTTCCAATTACGTGGTCAATTTTGGAGTAAGTACGATGTGGTGCTGAGAAGAATGTATATTCTGTTGATTTGGGGTGGAGAGTTCTATAGATGTCTATTAGGTCTGCTTGCTGCAGAGATGAGTTCAATTCCTGGATATCCTTGTTAACTTTCTGTCTCGTTGATCTGTCTAATGTTGACAGTGGAGTGTTGAAGTCTCCCATTATTATTGCACGGGAGTCTAAGTCTCTTTGTAAGTCTCTAAGGACTTGCTTTATGAATCTGGGTGCTCCTGTATTGGGTGCATATATATTTAGGATAGTTAGCTCTTCCTGTTGAATTGATCCCTTTACCATTATGTAATGGCCTTCTTTGTCTCTTTTGATCTTTGATGGTTTAAAGTCTGTTTTATCAGAGACTAGTATTGCAACCCCCGCTTTTTTTTGTTCTCCATTTGCTTGGTAAATCTTCCTCCATCCCTTTATTTTGAGCCTATGTATGTCTCTGCGTGTGAGATGGGTCTCCTGAATACAGCAGACTGATGGATCTTGACTCTTTATCCAGTTTGCCAGTCTGTGTCTTTTAATTGGAGCATTTAGTCCATTTAAATTTAAGGTTAAGATTGTTATGTGTGAACTTGATCCTGCCATTATGATATTAACTGGTTATTTTGCTCATTAGTTGATGCAGTTTCTTCCTAGCCTTGATTGTCTTTACATTTTGGCATGTTTTTGCAATGGCTGGTACCGGTTGTTCCTTTCCATGTTTAGTGCTTCCTTCAGGGTCTCTCGTAAGGCAGGCCTAGTGGTGACAAAATCTCTAAGCATTTGCTTATCTGTAAAGGATTTTATTTCTCCTTCACTTATGAAACTTAGTTTGGCTGGATATAAAATTCTGGGTTTAAAATTCTTTTCTTTAAGAATGTTGAATATCGGCCCCCACTCTCTTCTGGCTTGAAGAGTTTCTGCCGAGAGATCTGCTGTTAGTCTGATGGGCTTCCCTTTGTGGGTAACCCGACCTTTCTCTCTGGGTGCCCTTATGATTTTTTCCTTCATTTCAACTTTGGTGAATCTGGCAGTTATGTGTCTTGGAGTTGCTCTTCTCGAGGAGTATCTTTGTGGCGTTCTCTGTATTTCCTGGATTTGAATGTTGGCCTGCCCTACTAGGTTGGGGAAGTTCTCCTGGATGATATCCTGAAGAGTGTTTTCCAACTTGGTTCCATTTTCCCCCTCACTTTCAGGCACCCCAATCAGACGTAGATTTGGTCTTTTTACATAATCCCATACTTCTTGCAGGCTTTGTTCATTTCTTTTTCTTCTTTTTTCTTTTGGTTTCTCTTCTCGCTTCATTTCATTCATTTGATCCTCCATCGCTGACATTCTTTCTTCCAGTTGATTGAGTCGGTTACTGAAGCTTGTGCATTTGTCACGTATTACTCGTGCCATGGTTTTCATCTCTTTCATTTCGTTTGTGAGCTTCTCTGCATTAATGACTCTAGCCATCAATTCTTCCACTTTTTTTTCAAGATTTTTAGTTTCTTTGCGCTGGGTACGTAATTCCTCCTTTAGCTCTGAGAAATTTGATGGACTGAAGACTTCTTCTCTCATGTCGTCAAAGTCATTCTCCATCCAGCTTTGATCTGTTGCTCGCGATGAACTGCGCTCCTTTGCCGGGGGAGATGCGCTCTTATTTTTTGAATTTCCAGCTTTTCTGCCCTGCTTTTTCCCCATCTTTTTGGTTTTATCTGCCTCTGGTCTTTGATGATGGTGATGTACTGATGGGGTTTTGGTGTAGGTGTCCTTCCCGTTTGATAGCTTTCCTTCTAACAGTCAGGATCTTCAGCTGTAGGTTGTAGCTGTAGGAGATTGCTTGAGGTCCACTCCAGACCCTGTTTGCCTGGGTATCAGCAGCAGAGGCTGCAGAAGATAGAATATTTCTGAACAGCGAGTGTACCTGTCTGATTCTTGCTTTGAAAGCTTCCTCTCAGGGGTGTACTCCACCCTGTGAGGTGTGGGGTGTCAGACTGCCCCTAGTGGGGGATGTCTCCCAGTTAGGCTACTCAGGGTTCAGGGACCCACTTGAGCAGGGAGTCTGTCCCTTCTCAGATCTCAACCTCCGTGTTGGGAGATCCACTGCTCTCTTCAAAGCTGTCAGACAGAGTCGTTTGCGTCTGCAGAGCTGCTGCGTTTGTTATTGTTTATTGTGCCCTGTCCCCAGAGGTGGAGTCTACAGAGACAGGCAGGTTTCCTTGAGCTGCTGTGAGCTCCACCCAGTTCGAGCTTCCCAGCAGCTTTGTTTACCTACTTAAGCCTCAGCAATGGCGGGCGCCCCTCCCCCAGCCTCGCTGCTGCCTTGCCGGTAGATCACAGACTGCTGTGCTAGCAATGAGGGAGGCTCCGTGGGTGTGGGACCCTCCCGGCCAGGTGTGGGATATGATCTCCTGGTGTGCCTGTTTGCTTAAAGCACAGTAATGGGGTGGGAGTTACCCGATTTTCCAGTTGTTGTGTGTCTCAGTTCCCCTGGCTAGGAAAAGGGATTCCCTTCCCCCTTGCGCTTTCCAGGTGAGGCAATGCCTCGCCCTGCTTCAGCTCTCGCTGGTCAGGCTGCAGCAGCTGACCAGCACCGATCGTCTGGCACTCCCCAGTGAGATGAACTCAGTACCTCAGTTGAAAATGCAGAAATCACCGGTCTTCTGTGTAGCTCGCGCTGGGAGTTGGAGACTGGAGCTGTTCCTATTTGGCCATCTTGCTCCGCCCCTCCTCAGTTGAAAATGCAGAAATCACCGGTCTTCTGTGTCGCTCGCGCTGGGAGTTGGAGACTGGAGCTGTTCCTATTCGGCCATCCGCGAAAGGCTTCTTGAGGGGAAAGCTGTAACTCTATGAGATGAATTAACAGAACACAAAGCAGTTTCTCGGAAAGCTTCTTTCCAGTTTTTTACCGGAGATATTTCCTTTTTCACCATAGCCCTCTACGGGCTTCCCAATATCCCTTTGCAAATTCCACAAGAACAGACTTAGCGAAAGTCTTCTTGAAGGGAAAGCTGTAACTCTGTGAGGTCATTAACAGAACACATAGCAGTTTCTCAGATACCTTCTTTTCAGTTTTTATCTTAGCATATTTCCTTTTTCAACATAGCCCTCAATGGGCTTCCAAATATCACATTGCAAATTCCACAACAACAGCCTCAGTGAACGGTTCCTTGCGGGAAAGCTGTAACTCTGTGAGATGAATTAACAGAACACAAAGCAGTTTCTCAGAAAGATTCTTTCCAGTTTTTAACGGAAGATATTTCCTTTTTCACCGTAGCCCTCTATGGGCTTCCAAATATCACTTTGCAAATTCCACAAGAACAGTCTTAGCGAAAGGCTTCTTGAGAAAGGCTACTTGAGGGGAAATGGTAACTCTGGTAGTTGAATTAACAGAACACAAAGCAGTTTCTCAGAAAGCTTATTTTCAGTTTTTATCCTAGGATATTTCCTTTCTCACCATAGCCCTCTATGGGCTTCCAAATATCACTTTGCAAATTCCACAAGAACCGTCTTAGCGAAAGGCTTCTTGAGGGGAAAGCTGTAACTCTGTGAGATGAATTAACAGAACACAAAGCAGTTTCTCAGAAAGTTTCTTTGCAGTTTCTATTTTAGGATATTTACTTTTTCACCATAGCCCTCTATGGGCTTCCAAATATCGCTTTGCAAATTCTACAAGAACAGCTTTTACTATAGGATTCCTGAGGGAAAGCTGTAACACTGTGAGATGAATTAACAGAACACAAAGCAGTTTCTCAGAAGTCTCTCAGAAAGCTTCTTTCCAGTTTTTAACTGAAGATATTTCCTTTTTCACCATGGCCCTTTATGGGCTTCCAAATGTCACGTTGCAAATTCCACAAGAACAGTCTTAGTGAAAGGCTTCTTGAGGGTAAAGCTGTAACACTGTGAGATTAATTAATGGAACACAAAGCTGTCTCTCAGAAAGCTTCTTTCCAGTTTCTTAAGGAAGATATTTTCTCTTTCACCATAGCCAACTATGGGCTTCCAAATATCACTTTGCAAATTCCACAAGAACAGTCTTAGGGAAAGGCTTCTTAAGTGGAAAGCTGTAACTCTGTGACATGAATTAACAGAACACAAGTCAGTTTCTCAGAAAGATTCTTTACAGTTTTTCATGGAAGATATTTTCTTTTTCACCATTGCCCTCTATGGGCTTCCTAATATTACTTTCCAAATTTCACAAGAACAGTCTTAGTGAACGGCTTCCTGAGGGGAAAGCTGTAACTCTGTGAGATGAACTAACAGAACACTAAGCACTTTTTCAGAAAGTTTCTTTTCGGTTTTTATCTTAGTGTATTTCCTTTTTCACCATAGCCCCTTTGAGCTTCCAAACATCACTTTGCAGTTTCCACAAGAACAGTCTCAGAGAAAGACTTCTTGAGGGGAAAGCTGTAACTCTGTGAGATGAATTAACAGAACACAAAGCAGTTTGTCAGAAAGCTTCTTTCCAGTTTGTAACTGAAGATATTTCCTTTTTCACCATAGTCCTCTATGGGCTTCCAAATATCACTCTGCAAATTCCACAAGAGCAGTCTTAGCGAAAGGATTCTTGAGGGGAAAGCGGTAATTGTGTGAGATGAATTAAGAGAATACAAAGCAGTCTCTCAGAAAGCTTCTTTCCAGTTTTTCACTGAAGATATTTCCTTTTTCACCATGGCCCTTTATGGGCTTCCAAATATCACTTTGCAAATTCCACAAGATGAGTCTTCGCGAAAGGCTTCTTTATTTATTTATTTATTTATTTAAATTTATTTATCATAATTAAACTTCAACTTGTAGGGTACATGTGCACAACGTGCAGGTTTGCTACATATGTATTCTTGTGCCATGTTGGTGTGCTGCACCCATCAACTCGTCATTTACATCAGGTATAACTCCCAATGCAATCCCTCCCCGCTCCCCCCTCCCCATGATAGGCCCCGGTGTGTGATGTTCCCCTTCCCGAGTCCAAGTGATCTCATTGTTCAGTTCCCGCCTATGAGTGAGAACATGCGGTGTTTGGTTTTCTGTTCTTGTGATAGTTTGCTGAGAATGATGGTTTCCAGCTGCATCCATGTCCCTACAAAGGACACAAACTCATCCTTTTTTATGGCTGCATAGTATTCCATGGTGTATATGTGCCACATTCTCTTAATCCAATCTGTCACTGATGGACATTTGGGTTGATTCCAAGTCTTTGCTATTGTGAATAGTGCTGCAATAAACATACGTGTGCATGTGTCTTTATAGCAGCATAATTTATAATCCTTTGGGTATATACCTAGTAATGGGATGGCTGGGTCATATGGTACATCTAGTTCTAGATCCTTGAGGAATCGCCATACTATTTTCCATAATGGTTGAACTAGTTTACAATCCCACCAACAGTGTAAAAGTGTTCCTATTTCTCCACATCCTCTCCAGCACCTGTTGTTTCCTGACATTTTAATGATCGCCATTCTAACTGGTGTGAGATGGTATCTCATTGTGCTTTTGATTTGCATTTCTCTGATGGCCAGTGATGATGAGCATTTTTTCATGTGTCTGTTGGCTGTATGAATGTCTTCTTTTGAGAAATGTCTGTTCATATCCTTTGCCCACTTTTTGATGGGGTTGTTTGTTTTTTTCTTGTAAATTTGTTTGAGTTCTTTGTAGGTTCTGGATATTAGCCCTTTGTCAGATGAGTAGATTGCAAAAATTTTCTCCCATTCTGTAGGTTGCCTGTTCACTCTGATGGTAGTTTCTTTTGCTGTGCAGAAGCTCTTTAGTTTAATGAGATCCCATTTGTCAATTTTGGCTTTTGCTGCCGTTGCTTTTGGTGTTTTAGACATGAAGTCTTTGCCCATGCCTATGTCCTGAATGGTACTACCTAGGTTTTCCTCTAGGATTTTTATGGTATTAGGTCTAACATTTAAGTCTCTAATCCATCTTGAATTAATTTTCGTATAAGGAGTAAGGAAAGGATCCAGTTTCAGCTTTCTACTTATGGCTAGCCAATTTTCCCAGCACCATTTATTAAATAGGGAATCCTTTCCCCATTTCTTGTTTCTCTCAGGCTTGTCAAAGATCAGATGGCTGTAGATGTGTGTTATTATTTCTGAGGACTCTGTTCTGTTCCATTGGTCTATATCTCTGTTTTGGTACCAGTACCATGCTGTTTTGGTTACTGTAGCCTTGTAGTATAGTTTGAAATCAGGTAGCGTGATGCCTCCAGCTTTGTTCTTTTGACGTAGGATTGTCTTGGAGATGCGGGCTCATTTTTGGTTCCATATGAACTTTAAAGCAGTTTTTTCCAATTCTGTGAAGAAGCTCATTGGTAGCTTGATGGGGATGGCATTGAATCTATAAATTACCTTGGGCAGTATGGCCATTTTCACGATATTGATTCTTCCTATCCATGAGCATGGTATGTTCTTCCATTTGTTTGTGTCCTCTTTTATTTCACTGAGCAGTGGTTTGTAGTTCTCCTTGAAGAGGTCCTTTACATCCCTTGTAAGTTGGATTCCTAGGTATTTTATTCTCTTTGAAGCAATTGTGAATGGAAGTTCATTCCTGATTTGGCTCTCTGTTTGACTGTCACTGGTGTATAAGAATGCTTGTGATTTTTGCACATTAATTTTGTATCCTGAGACTTTGCTGAAGTTGCTGATCAGCTTAAGGAGATTTTGGGCTGAGACAATGGGGTTTTCTAAATATACAATCATGTCGTCTGCAAACAGGGACAATTTGACTTCTTCTTTTCCTAACTGAATCCCCTTGATTTCTTTCTCTTGCCTGATTGCCCTAGCCAGAACTTCCAACACTATGTTGAATAGGAGTGGTGAGAGAGGGCATCCCTGTCTTGTGCCAGTTTTCAAAGGGAATTTTTCCAGTTTTTGCCCATTCAGTATGATATTGGCTGTGGGTTTGTCATAAATAGCTCTTATGATTTTGAGGTACGTTCCATCAATACCGAATTTATTGAGCGTTTTTAGCATGAAGGGCTGTTGAATTTTGTCAAAAGCCTTTTCTGCATCGATTGAGATAATCATGTGGTTCTTGTCTTTGGTTCAGTTTATATGCTGGATTACGTTTATTGATTTGCGAATGTTGAACCAGCCTTGCATCCCAGGGATGAAGCCCACTTGATCATGGTGGATAAGCTTTTTGATGTGCTGCTGAATCCGGTTTGCCAGTATTTTATTGAGGATTTTTGCATCGATGTTCATCAGGGATATTGGTCTAAAATTCTCTTTTTTTGTTGTGTCTCTGCCAGGCTTTGGTATCAGGATGATGTTGGCCTCATAAAATGAGTTAGGGAGGATTCCCTCTTTTTCTATTGATTGGAATAGTTTCAGAAGGAATGGTACCAGCTCCTCCTTGTACCTCTGGTAGAAATCAGCTGTGAATCCATCTGGTCCTGGACCTTTTTTGGTTGGTAGGCTATTAATTATTGCCTCAATTTCAGAGCCTACTATTGGTCTATTCAGGGATTCAAATTTTCTTGGTTTAGTCTTGGAAGAGTGTAAGTGTCCAGGAAATTATCCATTTCTTCTAGATTTTCCAGTTTATTTGCATAGAGGTGTTTATAGTATTCTCTGATGGTAGTTTGTATTTCTGTGGGGTCAGTGGTGATATCCCCTTTATCATTTTTAATTGCATCGATATGATTCTTCTCTCTTTTCTTCTTTATTAGTCTTGCTAGTGGTCTGTCAATTTTGTTGATCTTTTCAAAAAACCAACTCCTGGATTCATTGATTTTTTGGAGGCTTTTTTGTGTCTCTATCTCCTTCAGTTCTGCTCTGATCTTAGTTATTTCTTGCCTTCTGCTAGCTTTCGAATGTGTTTGCTCTTGCTTCTCTAGTTCTTTTAATTGCGATGTTAGAGTGTCAATTTTAGATCTTTCCTGCTTTCTCTTGTGGGCATTTAGTGCTATAAATTTCCCTCTACACACTGCTTTAAATGTGTCCCAGAGATTCTGGTATGTTGTATCTTTGTTCTCATTGGTTTCAAAGAACATCTTTATTTCTGCCTTCATTTCGTTATGTACCCAGTATTCATTCAGGAGCAGGTTGTTCAGTTTCCATGTAGTTGAGCGGTTTTGATTGAGTTTCTTAGTCCTGAGTTCTAATTTGATTGCACTGTGGTCTGAGAGACAGTTTGTTATAATTTCTGTTCTTGTACATTTGCTGAGGAGTGCTTTACTTCCAATTACGTGGTCAATTTTGGAGTAAGTACGATGTGGTGCTGAGAAGAATGTATATTCTGTTGATTTGGGGTGGAGAGTTCTATAGATGTCTATTAGGTCTGCTTGCTGCAGAGATGAGTTCAATTCCTGGATATCCTTGTTAACTTTCTGTCTCGTTGATCTGTCTAATGTTGACAGTGGAGTGTTGAAGTCTCCCATTATTATTGCACGGGAGTCTAAGTCTCTTTGTAAGTCTCTAAGGACTTGCTTTATGAATCTGGGTGCTCCTGTATTGGGTGCATATATATTTAGGATAGTTAGCTCTTCCTGTTGAATTGATCCCTTTACCATTATGTAATGGCCTTCTTTGTCTCTTTTGATCTTTGATGGTTTAAAGTCTGTTTTATCAGAGACTAGTATTGCAACCCCCGCTTTTTTTTGTTCTCCATTTGCTTGGTAAATCTTCCTCCATCCCTTTATTTTGAGCCTATGTATGTCTCTGCGTGTGAGATGGGTCTCCTGAATACAGCAGACTGATGGATCTTGACTCTTTATCCAGTTTGCCAGTCTGTGTCTTTTAATTGGAGCATTTAGTCCATTTAAATTTAAGGTTAAGATTGTTATGTGTGAACTTGATCCTGCCATTATGATATTAACTGGTTATTTTGCTCATTAGTTGATGCAGTTTCTTCCTAGCCTTGATTGTCTTTACATTTTGGCATGTTTTTGCAATGGCTGGTACCGGTTGTTCCTTTCCATGTTTAGTGCTTCCTTCAGGGTCTCTCGTAAGGCAGGCCTAGTGGTGACAAAATCTCTAAGCATTTGCTTATCTGTAAAGGATTTTATTTCTCCTTCACTTATGAAACTTAGTTTGGCTGGATATAAAATTCTGGGTTTAAAATTCTTTTCTTTAAGAATGTTGAATATCGGCCCCCACTCTCTTCTGGCTTGAAGAGTTTCTGCCGAGAGATCTGCTGTTAGTCTGATGGGCTTCCCTTTGTGGGTAACCCGACCTTTCTCTCTGGGTGCCCTTAAGATTTTTTCCTTCATTTCAACTTTGGTGAATCTGGCAGTTATGTGTCTTGGAGTTGCTCTTCTCGAGGAGTATCTTTGTGGCGTTCTCTGTATTTCCTGGATTTGAATGTTGGCCTGCCCTACTAGGTTGGGGAAGTTCTCCTGGATGATATCCTGAAGAGTGTTTTCCAACTTGGTTCCATTTTCCCCCTCACTTTCAGGCACCCCAATCAGACGTAGATTTGGTCTTTTTACATAATCCCATACTTCTTGCAGGCTTTGTTCATTTCTTTTTCTTCTTTTTTCTTTTGGTTTCTCTTCTCGCTTCATTTCATTCATTTGATCCTCCATCGCTGACATTCTTTCTTCCAGTTGATTGAGTCGGTTACTGAAGCTTGTGCATTTGTCACGTATTACTCGTGCCATGGTTTTCATCTCTTTCATTTCGTTTGTGAGCTTCTCTGCATTAATGACTCTAGCCATCAATTCTTCCTCTTTTTTTTCAAGATTTTTAGTTTCTTTGCGCTGGGTACGTAATTCCTCCTTTAGCTCTGAGAAATTTGATGGACTGAAGACTTCTTCTCTCATGTCGTCAAAGTCATTCTCCATCCAGCTTTGATCTGTTGCTCGCGATGAAATGCGCTCCTTTGCCGGGGGAGATGCGCTCTTATTTTTTGAATTTCCAGCTTTTCTGCCCTGCTTTTTCCCCATCTTTTTGGTTTTATCTGCCTCTGGTCTTTGATGATGGTGATGTACTGATGGGGTTTTGGTGTAGGTGTCCTTCCCGTTTGATAGCTTTCCTTCTAACAGTCAGGATCTTCAGCTGTAGGTTGTAGCTGTAGGAGATTGCTTGAGGTCCACTCCAGACCCTGTTTGCCTGGGTATCAGCAGCAGAGGCTGCAGAAGATAGAATATTTCTGAACAGCGAGTGTACCTGTCTGATTCTTGCTTTGAAAGCTTCCTCTCAGGGGTGTACTCCACCCTGTGAGGTGTGGGGTGTCAGACTGCCCCTAGTGGGGGATGTCTCCCAGTTAGGCTACTCAGGGTTCAGGGACCCACTTGAGCAGGGAGTCTGTCCCTTCTCAGATCTCAACCTCCGTGTTGGGAGATCCACTGCTCTCTTCAAAGCTGTCAGACAGAGTCGTTTGCGTCTGCAGAGCTGCTGCGTTTGTTATTGTTTATTGTGCCCTGTCCCCAGAGGTGGAGTCTACAGAGACAGGCAGGTTTCCTTGAGCTGCTGTGAGCTCCACCCAGTTCGAGCTTCCCAGCAGCTTTGTTTACCTACTTAAGCCTCAGCAATGGCGGGCGCCCCTCCCCCAGCCTCGCTGCTGCCTTGCCGGTAGATCACAGACTGCTGTGCTAGCAATGAGGGAGGCTCCGTGGGTGTGGGACCCTCCCGGCCAGGTGTGGGATATGATCTCCTGGTGTGCCTGTTTGCTTAAAGCACAGTAATGGGGTGGGAGTTACCCGATTTTCCAGTTGTTGTGTGTCTCAGTTCCCCTGGCTAGGAAAAGGGATTCCCTTCCCCCTTGCGCTTTCCAGGTGAGGCAATGCCTCGCCCTGCTTCAGCTCTCGCTGGTCAGGCTGCAGCAGCTGACCAGCACCGATCGTCTGGCACTCCCCAGTGAGATGAACTCAGTACCTCAGTTGAAAATGCAGAAATCACCGGTCTTCTGTGTAGCTCGCGCTGGGAGTTGGAGACTGGAGCTGTTCCTATTTGGCCATCTTGCTCCGCCCCTCCTCAGTTGAAAATGCAGAAATCACCGGTCTTCTGTGTCGCTCGCGCTGGGAGTTGGAGACTGGAGCTGTTCCTATTCGGCCATCCGCGAAAGGCTTCTTGAGGGGAAAGCTGTAACTCTATGAGATGAATTAACAGAACACAAAGCAGTTTCTCGGAAAGCTTCTTTCCAGTTTTTTACCGGAGATATTTCCTTTTTCACCATAGCCCTCTACGGGCTTCCCAATATCCCTTTGCAAATTCCACAAGAACAGACTTAGCGAAAGTCTTCTTGAAGGGAAAGCTGTAACTCTGTGAGGTCATTAACAGAACACATAGCAGTTTCTCAGATACCTTCTTTTCAGTTTTTATCTTAGCATATTTCCTTTTTCAACATAGCCCTCAATGGGCTTCCAAATATCACATTGCAAATTCCACAACAACAGCCTCAGTGAACGGTTCCTTGCGGGAAAGCTGTAACTCTGTGAGATGAATTAACAGAACACAAAGCAGTTTCTCAGAAAGATTCTTTCCAGTTTTTAACGGAAGATATTTCCTTTTTCACCGTAGCCCTCTATGGGCTTCCAAATATCACTTTGCAAATTCCACAAGAACAGTCTTAGCGAAAGGCTTCTTGAGAAAGGCTACTTGAGGGGAAATGGTAACTCTGGTAGTTGAATTAACAGAACACAAAGCAGTTTCTCAGAAAGCTTATTTTCAGTTTTTATCCTAGGATATTTCCTTTCTCACCATAGCCCTCTATGGGCTTCCAAATATCACTTTGCAAATTCCACAAGAACCGTCTTAGCGAAAGGCTTCTTGAGGGGAAAGCTGTAACTCTGTGAGATGAATTAACAGAACACAAAGCAGTTTCTCAGAAAGTTTCTTTGCAGTTTCTATTTTAGGATATTTACTTTTTCACCATAGCCCTCTATGGGCTTCCAAATATCGCTTTGCAAATTCTACAAGAACAGCTTTTACTATAGGATTCCTGAGGGAAAGCTGTAACACTGTGAGATGAATTAACAGAACACAAAGCAGTTTCTCAGAAGTCTCTCAGAAAGCTTCTTTCCAGTTTTTAACTGAAGATATTTCCTTTTTCACCATGGCCCTTTATGGGCTTCCAAATGTCACGTTGCAAATTCCACAAGAACAGTCTTAGTGAAAGGCTTCTTGAGGGTAAAGCTGTAACACTGTGAGATTAATTAATGGAACACAAAGCTGTCTCTCAGAAAGCTTCTTTCCAGTTTCTTAAGGAAGATATTTTCTCTTTCACCATAGCCAACTATGGGCTTCCAAATATCACTTTGCAAATTCCACAAGAACAGTCTTAGGGAAAGGCTTCTTAAGTGGAAAGCTGTAACTCTGTGACATGAATTAACAGAACACAAGTCAGTTTCTCAGAAAGATTCTTTACAGTTTTTCATGGAAGATATTTTCTTTTTCACCATTGCCCTCTATGGGCTTCCTAATATTACTTTCCAAATTTCACAAGAACAGTCTTAGTGAACGGCTTCCTGAGGGGAAAGCTGTAACTCTGTGAGATGAACTAACAGAACACTAAGCACTTTTTCAGAAAGTTTCTTTTCGGTTTTTATCTTAGTGTATTTCCTTTTTCACCATAGCCCCTTTGAGCTTCCAAACATCACTTTGCAGTTTCCACAAGAACAGTCTCAGAGAAAGACTTCTTGAGGGGAAAGCTGTAACTCTGTGAGATGAATTAACAGAACACAAAGCAGTTTGTCAGAAAGCTTCTTTCCAGTTTGTAACTGAAGATATTTCCTTTTTCACCATAGTCCTCTATGGGCTTCCAAATATCACTCTGCAAATTCCACAAGAGCAGTCTTAGCGAAAGGATTCTTGAGGGGAAAGCGGTAATTGTGTGAGATGAATTAAGAGAATACAAAGCAGTCTCTCAGAAAGCTTCTTTCCAGTTTTTCACTGAAGATATTTCCTTTTTCACCATGGCCCTTTATGGGCTTCCAAATATCACTTTGCAAATTCCACAAGATGAGTCTTCGCGAAAGGCTTCTTTATTTATTTATTTATTTATTTAAATTTATTTATCATAATTAAACTTCAACTTGTAGGGTACATGTGCACAACGTGCAGGTTTGCTACATATGTATTCTTGTGCCATGTTGGTGTGCTGCACCCATCAACTCGTCATTTACATCAGGTATAACTCCCAATGCAATCCCTCCCCGCTCCCCCCTCCCCATGATAGGCCCCGGTGTGTGATGTTCCCCTTCCCGAGTCCAAGTGATCTCATTGTTCAGTTCCCGCCTATGAGTGAGAACATGCGGTGTTTGGTTTTCTGTTCTTGTGATAGTTTGCTGAGAATGATGGTTTCCAGCTGCATCCATGTCCCTACAAAGGACACAAACTCATCCTTTTTTATGGCTGCATAGTATTCCATGGTGTATATGTGCCACATTCTCTTAATCCAATCTGTCACTGATGGACATTTGGGTTGATTCCAAGTCTTTGCTATTGTGAATAGTGCTGCAATAAACATACGTGTGCATGTGTCTTTATAGCAGCATAATTTATAATCCTTTGGGTATATACCTAGTAATGGGATGGCTGGGTCATATGGTACATCTAGTTCTAGATCCTTGAGGAATCGCCATACTATTTTCCATAATGGTTGAACTAGTTTACAATCCCACCAACAGTGTAAAAGTGTTCCTATTTCTCCACATCCTCTCCAGCACCTGTTGTTTCCTGACATTTTAATGATCGCCATTCTAACTGGTGTGAGATGGTATCTCATTGTGCTTTTGATTTGCATTTCTCTGATGGCCAGTGATGATGAGCATTTTTTCATGTGTCTGTTGGCTGTATGAATGTCTTCTTTTGAGAAATGTCTGTTCATATCCTTTGCCCACTTTTTGATGGGGTTGTTTGTTTTTTTCTTGTAAATTTGTTTGAGTTCTTTGTAGGTTCTGGATATTAGCCCTTTGTCAGATGAGTAGATTGCAAAAATTTTCTCCCATTCTGTAGGTTGCCTGTTCACTCTGATGGTAGTTTCTTTTGCTGTGCAGAAGCTCTTTAGTTTAATGAGATCCCATTTGTCAATTTTGGCTTTTGCTGCCGTTGCTTTTGGTGTTTTAGACATGAAGTCTTTGCCCATGCCTATGTCCTGAATGGTACTACCTAGGTTTTCCTCTAGGATTTTTATGGTATTAGGTCTAACATTTAAGTCTCTCATCCATCTTGAATTAATTTTCATATAAGGAGTAAGGAAAGGATCCAGTTTCAGCTTTCTACTTATGGCTAGCCAATTTTCCCAGCACCATTTATTAAATAGGGAATCCTTTCCCCATTTCTTGTTTCTCTCAGGCTTGTCAAAGATCAGATGGCTGTAGATGTGTGGTATTATTTCTGAGGACTCTGTTCTGTTCCATTGGTCTATATCTCTGTTTTGGTACCAGTACCATGCTGTTTTGGTTACTGTAGCCTTGTAGTATAGTTTGAAGTCAGGTAGCGTGATGCCTCCAGCTTTGTTCTTTTGACGTAGGATTGTCTTGGAGATGCGGGCTCATTTTTGGTTCCATATGAACTTTAAAGCAGTTTTTTCCAATTCTGTGAAGAAGCTCATTGGTAGCTTGATGGGGATGGCATTGAATCTATAAATTACCTTGGGCAGTATGGCCATTTTCACGATATTGATTCTTCCTATCCATGAGCATGGTATGTTCTTCCATTTGTTTGTGTCCTCTTTTATTTCACTGAGCAGTGGTTTGTAGTTCTCCTTGAAGAGGTCCTTTACATCCCTTGTAAGTTGGATTCCTAGGTATTTTATTCTCTTTGAAGCAATTGTGAATGGAAGTTCATTCCTGATTTGGCTCTCTGTTTGACTGTCACTGGTGTATAAGAATGCTTGTGATTTTTGCACATTAATTTTGTATCCTGAGACTTTGCTGAAGTTGCTGATCAGCTTAAGGAGATTTTGGGCTGAGACAATGGGGTTTTCTAAATATACAATCATGTCGTCTGCAAACAGGGACAATTTGACTTCTTCTTTTCCTAACTGAATCCCCTTGATTTCTTTCTCTTGCCTGATTGCCCTAGCCAGAACTTCCAACACTATGTTGAATAGGAGTGGTGAGAGAGGGCATCCCTGTCTTGTGCCAGTTTTCAAAGGGAATTTTTCCAGTTTTTGCCCATTCAGTATGATGTTGGCTGTGGGTTTGTCATAAATAGCTCTTATGATTTTGAGGTACGTTCCATCAATACCGAATTTATTGAGCGTTTTTAGCATGAAGGGCTGTTGAATTTTGTCAAAAGCCTTTTCTGCATCGATTGAGATAATCATGTGGTTCTTGTCTTTGGTTCAGTTTATATGCTGGATTACGTTTATTGATTTGCGAATGTTGAACCAGCCTTGCATCCCAGGGATGAAGCCCACTTGATCATGGTGGATAAGCTTTTTGATGTGCTGCTGAATCCGGTTTGCCAGTATTTTATTGAGGATTTTTGCATCGATGTTCATCAGGGATATTGGTCTAAAATTCTCTTTTTTTGTTGTGTCTCTGCCAGGCTTTGGTATCAGGATGATGTTGGCCTCATAAAATGAGTTAGGGAGGATTCCCTCTTTTTCTATTGATTGGAATAGTTTCAGAAGGAATGGTACCAGCTCCTCCTTGTACCTCTGGTAGAAATCAGCTGTGAATCCATCTGGTCCTGGCCTTTTTTTGGTTGGTAGGCTATTAATTATTGCCTCAATTTCAGAGCCTACTATTGGTCTATTCAGGGATTCAACTTCTTCCTGGTTTAGTCTTGGAAGAGTGTAAGTGTCCAGCAAATTATCCATTTCTTCTAGATTTTCCAGTTTATTTGCATAGAGGTGTTTATAGTATTCTCTGATGGTAGTTTGTATTTCTGTGGGGTCAGTGGTGATATCCCCTTTATCATTTTTAATTGCGTCGATTTGATTCTTCTCTCTTTTCTTCTTTATTAGTCTTGCTAGTGGTCTGTCAATTTTGTTGATCTTTTCAAAAAACCAACTCCTGGATTCATTGATTTTTTGGAGGCTTTTTTGTGTCTCTATCTCCTTCAGTTCTGCTCTGATCTTAGTTATTTCTTGCCTTCTGCTAGCTTTCGAATGTGTTTGCTCTTGCTTCTCTAGTTCTTTTAATTGCGATGTTAGAGTGTCAATTTTAGATCTTTCCTGCTTTCTCTTGTGGGCATTTAGTGCTATAAATTTCCCTCTACACACTGCTTTAAATGTGTCCCAGAGATTCTGGTATGTTGTATCTTTGTTCTCATTGGTTTCAAAGAACATCTTTATTTCTGCCTTCATTTCGTTATGTACCCAGTATTCATTCAGGAGCAGGTTGTTCAGTTTCCATGTAGTTGAGCGGTTTTGATTGAGTTTCTTAGTCCTGAGTTCTAATTTGATTGCACTGTGGTCTGAGAGACAGTTTGTTATAATTTCTGTTCTTGTACATTTGCTGAGGAGTGCTTTACTTCCAATTACGTGGTCAATTTTGGAGTAAGTACGATGTGGTGCTGAGAAGAATGTATATTCTGTTGATTTGGGATGCAGAGTTCTATAGATGTCTATTAGGTCTGCTTGCTGCAGAGATGAGTTCAATTCCTGGATATCCTTGTTAGCTTTCTGTCTCGTTGATCTGTCTAATGTTGACAGTGGAGTGTTGAAGTCTCCCATTATTATTGCACGGGAGTCTAAGCCTCTTTGTAAGTCTCTAAGGACTTGCTTTATGAATCTGGGTGCTCCTGTATTGTGTGCATATATATTTAGGATAGTTAGCTCTTCCTGTTGAATTGATCCCTTTACCATTGTGTAATGGCCTTCTTTGTCTCTTTTGATCTTTGATGGTTTAAAGTCTGTTTTATCAGAGGCTAGTATTGTAACCCCCGCTTTTTTTTGTTCTCCATTTGCTTGGTAAATCTTCCTCCATCCCTTTATTTTGAGCCTATGTATGTCTCTGCGTGTGAGATGGGTCTCCTGAATACAGCAGACTGATGGATCTTGACTCTTTATCCGGTTTGCCAGTCTGTGTCTTTTAATCGGAGCATTTAGTCCATTTAAATTTAAGGTTAAGATTGTTATGTGTGAACTTGATCCTGCCATTATGATATTAACTGGTTATTTTGCTCATTAGTTGATGCAGTTTCTTCCTAGCCTTGATTGTCTTTACATTTTGGCATGTTTTTGCAATGGCTGGTACCGGTTGTTCCTTTCCATGTTTAGTGCTTCCTTCAGGGTCTCTCGTAAGGCAGGCCTAGTGGTGACAAAATCTCTAAGCATTTGCTTATCTGTAAAGGATTTTATTTCTCCTTCACTTATGAAACTTAGTTTGGCTGGATATAAAATTCTGGGTTTAAAATTCTTTTCTTTAAGAATGTTGAATATTGGCCCCCACTCTCTTCTGGCTTGAAGAGTTTCTGCCGAGAGCTCTGCTGTTAGTCTGATGGGCTTCCCTTTGTGGGTAACCCGACCTTTCTCTCTGGCTGCCCTTAAGATTTTTTCCTTCATTTCAACTTTGGTGAATCTGGCATTTATGTGTCTTGGAGTTGCTCTTCTCGAGGAGTATCTTTGTGGCGTTCTCTGTATTTCCTGGATTTGAATGTTGGCCTGCCCTACTAGGTTGGGGAAGTTCTCCTGGATGATATCCTGAAGAGTGTTTTCCAACTTGGTTCCATTTTCCCCCTCACTTTCAGGCACCCCAATCAGACGTAGATTTGGTCTTTTTACATAATCCCATACTTCTTGCAGGCTTTGTTCATTTCTTTTTCTTCTTTTTTCTTTTGGTTTCTCTTCTCGCTTCATTTCATTCATTTGATCCTCCATCGCTGACATTCTTTCTTCCAGTTGATCGAGTCGGTTACTGAAGCTTGTGCATTTGTCACGTATTACTCGTGCCATGGTTTTCATCTCTTTCATTTCGTTTGTGAGCTTCTCTGCATTAATGACTCTAGCCATCAATTCTTCCACTTTTTTTTCAAGATTTTTAGTTTCTTTGCGCTGGGTACGTAATTCCTCCTTTAGCTCTGAGAAATTTGATGGACTGAAGCCTTCTTCTCTCATGTCGTCAAAGTCATTCTCCGTCCAGCTTTGATCTGTTGCTGGCGATGAGCTGCGCTCCTTTGCCGGGGGAGATGCGCTCTTATTTTTTGAATTTCCAGCTTTTCTGCCCTGCTTTTTCCCCATCTTTGTGGTTTTATCTGCCTCTTGTCTTTGATGATGGTGATGTACTGATGGGGTTTTGGTGTAGGTGTCCTTCCTGTTTGATAGCTTTCCTTCTAACAGTCAGGATCCTCAGCTGTAGGTTGTAGCTGTAGGAGATTGCTTGAGGTCCACTCCAGACCCTGTTTGCCTGGGTATCAGCAGCAGAGGCTGCAGAAGATAGAATATTTATGAACAGCGAGTGTACCTGTCTGATTCTTGCTTTGAAAGCTTCCTCTCAGGGGTGTACTCCACCCTGTGAGGTGTGGGGTGTCAGACTGCCCCTAGTGGGGGATGTCTCCCAGTTAGGCTACTCAGGGGTCAGGGACCCACTTGAGCAGGGAGACTGTCCCTTCTCAGATCTCAACCTCCGTGTTGGGAGATCCACTGCTCTCTTCAAAGCTGTCAGACAGAGTCGTTTGCGTCTGCAGAGCTGCTGCGTTTGTTATTGTTTATTGTGCCCTGTCCCCAGAGGTGGAGTCTACAGAGACAGGCAGGTTTCCTTGAGCTGCTGTGAGCTCCACCCAGTTCGAGCTTCCCAGCAGCTTTGTTTACCTACTTAAGCCTCAGCAATGGCGGGCGCCCCTCCCCCAGCCTCGCTGCTGCCTTGCCGGTAGATCACAGACTGCTGTGCTAGCAATGAGGGAGGCTCCGTGGGTGTGGGACCCTCCCGGCCAGGTGTGGGATATGATCTCCTGGTGTGCCTGTTTGCTTAAAGCACAGTATTGGGGTGGGAGTTACCCGATTTTCCAGGTGTTGTGTGTCTCAGTTCCCCTGGCTAGGAAAAGGGATTCCCTTCCCCCTTGCGCTTCCCAGGTGAGGCAATGCCTCGCCCTGCTTCAGCTCTCGCTGGTCAGGCTGCAGCAGCTGACAAGCACCGATCGTCTGGCGCTCCCCAGTGAGATGAACTCAGTACCTCAGTTGAAAATGCAGAAATCACCGGTCTTCTGTGTAGCTCGCGCTGGGAGTTGGAGACTGGAGCTGTTCCTATTTGGCCATCTTGCTCCGCCCCTCCTCAGTTGAAAATGCAGAAATCACCGGTCTTCTGTGTCGCTCGCGCTGGGAGTTGGAGACTGGAGCTGTTCCTATTCGGCCATCCGCGAAAGGCTTCTTGAGGGGAAAGCTGTAACTCTGTGAGATGAATTAACAGAACACAAAGCAGTTTCTCGGAAAGCTTCTTTCCAGTTTTTTACCGGAGATATTTCCTTTTTCACCATAGCCCTCTAAGGGCTTCCCAATATCCCTTTGCAAATTCCACAAGAACAGACTTAGCGAAAGTCTTCTTGAAGGGAAAGCTGTAACTCTGTGAGGTCATTAACAGAACACATAGCAGTTTCTCAGATACCTTCTTTTCAGTTTTTATCTTAGCATATTTCCTTTTTCAACATAGCCCTCAATGGGCTTCCAAATATCACTTTGCAAATTAAACAACAACAGCCTTAGTGAACGGTTCCTTGCGGGAAAGCTGTAACTCTGTGAGATGAACTAACAGAACACAAAGCAGTTTCTCAGAAAGATTCTTTCCAGTTTTTAACGGAAGATATTTCCTTTTTCACCATAGCCCTCTATGGGCTTCCAAATATCACTTTGCAAATTCCACAAGAACAGTCTTAGCGAAAGGCTTCTTGAGAAAGGCTACTTGAGGGGAAACGGTAACTCTGGTAGTTGAATTAACAGAACACAAAGCAGTTTCTCATAAAGCTTATTTTCAGTTTTTATCCTAGGATATTTCCTTTCTCACCATAGCCCTCTATGGGCTTCCAAATATCACTTTGCAAATTCCACAAGAACCGTCTTAGCGAAAGGCTTCTTGAGGGGAAAGCTGTAACTCTGTGAGATGAATTAACAGAACACAAAGCCGTTTCTCAGAAAGTTTCTTTTCAGTTTCTATTTTAGGATATTTACTTTTTCACCATAGCCCTCTATGGGCTTCCAAATACCGCTTTGCAAATTCTACAAGAACAGCTTTAACTATAGGATTCCTGAGGGAAAGCTGTAACACTGTGAGATGAATTAACAGAACACAAAGCAGTTTCTCAGAAAGCTTCTTTCCAGTTTTTAACGGAAGATATTTCCTTTTTCACCATAGCCCTCTATGGGCTTCAAAATATCACTCTGCAAATTCCAAAAGAGCAGTCTTAGCAAAAGGCTTCTTGAGGGGAATGCTGTAATTGTGTGAGATGAATTAAGAGAATACAAAGCGGTCTCTCAGAAAGCTTCTTTCCAGTTTTTAACTGAAGATATTTCCTTTTTCACCATGGCCCTTTATGGGCTTCCAAATGTCACGTTGCAAATTCCACAAGAACAGTCTTAGCGAAAGGCTTCTTCAGGGGAAAGCTGTAACTCTGTGAGATTAATTAATGGAACACAAAGCTGTCTCTCAGAAAGCTTCTTTCCAGTTTCTTAAGGAAGATATTTTCTCTTTCACCGTAGCCATCTATGGGCTTCCAAGTTTCACTTTGCATATTCCACAAGAACAGTCTTAGGGAAAGGCTTCTTAAGTGGAAAGCTGTAACTCTGTGACATGAATTAACAGAACACAAGTCAGTTTCTCAGAAAGATTCTTTACAGTTTTTCATGGAAGATATTTTCTTTTTCACCATTGCCCTCTATGGGCTTCCTAATATTACTTTCCAAATTTCACAAGAACAGTCTTAGTGAACGGCTTCCTGAGGGGAAAGCTGTAACTCTGTGAGATGAACTAACAGAACACTAAGCAGTTTTTCAGAAAGTTTCTTTTCGGTTTTTATCTTAGTGTATTTCCTTTTTCACCATAGCCCCTTTGAGCTTCCAAACATCACTTTGCAGTTTCCACAAGAACAGTCTCAGAGAAAGACTTCTTGAGGGGAAAGCTGTAACTCTGTGAGATGAATTAACAGAACACAAAGCAGTTTGTCAGAAAGCTTCTTTCCAGTTTGTAACTGAAGATATTTCCTTTTTCACCATAGTCCTCTATGGGCTTCCAAATATCACTCTGCAAATTCCACAAGAGCAGTCTTAGCGAAAGGATTCTTGAGGGGAAAGTGGTAATTGTGTGAGATGAATTAAGAGAATACAAAGCAGTCTCTCAGAAAGCTTCTTTCCAGTTTTTCACTGAAGATATTTCCTTTTTCACCATGGCCCTTTATGGGCTTCCAAATATCACTTTGCAAATTCCACAAGATGAGTCTTCGCGAAAGGCTTCTTTATTTATTTATTTATTTATTTAAATTTATTTATCATAATTAAACTTCAACTTGTAGGGTACATGTGCACAACGTGCAGGTTTGCTACATATGTATTCTTGTGCCATGTTGGTGTGCTGCACCCATCAACTCGTCATTTACATCAGGTATAACTCCCAATGCAATCCCTCCCCGCTCCCCCCTCCCCATGATAGGCCCCGGTGTGTGATGTTCCCCTTCCTGAGTCCAAGTGATCTCATTGTTCAGTTCCCGCCTATGAGTGAGAACATGCGGTGTTTGGTTTTCTGTTCTTGTGATAGTTTGCTGAGAATGATGGTTTCCAGCTGCATCCATGTCCCTACAAAGGACACAAACTCATCCTTTTTTATGGCTGCATAGTATTCCATGGTGTATATGTGCCACATTCTCTTAATCCAATCTGTCACTGATGGACATTTGGGTTGATTCCAAGTCTTTGCTATTGTGAATAGTGCTGCAATAAACATACGTGTGCATGTGTCTTTATAGCAGCATAATTTATAATCCTTTGGGTATATACCTAGTAATGGGATGGCTGGGTCATATGGTACATCTAGTTCTAGATCCTTGAGGAATCGCCATACTATTTTCCATAATGGTTGAACTAGTTTACAATCCCACCAACAGTGTAAAAGTGTTCCTATTTCTCCACATCCTCTCCAGCACCTGTTGTTTCCTGACATTTTAATGATCGCCATTCTAACTGGTGTGAGATGGTATCTCATTGTGCTTTTGATTTGCATTTCTCTGATGGCCAGTGATGATGAGCATTTTTTCATGTGTCTGTTGGCTGTATGAATGTCTTCTTTTGAGAAATGTCTGTTCATATCCTTTGCCCACTTTTTGATGGGGTTGTTTGTTTTTTTCTTGTAAATTTGTTTGAGTTCTTTGTAGGTTCTGGATATTAGCCCTTTGTCAGATGAGTAGATTGCAAAAATTTTCTCCCATTCTGTAGGTTGCCTGTTCACTCTGATGGTAGTTTCTTTTGCTGTGCAGAAGCTCTTTAGTTTAATGAGATCCCATTTGTCAATTTTGGCTTTTGCTGCCGTTGCTTTTGGTGTTTTAGACATGAAGTCTTTGCCCATGCCTATGTCCTGAATGGTACTACCTAGGTTTTCCTCTAGGATTTTTATGGTATTAGGTCTAACATTTAAGTCTCTCATCCATCTTGAATTAATTTTCGTATAAGGAGTAAGGAAAGGATCCAGTTTCAGCTTTCTACTTATGGCTAGCCAATTTTCCCAGCACCATTTATTAAATAGGGAATCCTTTCCCCATTTCTTGTTTCTCTCAGGCTTGTCAAAGATCAGATGGCTGTAGATGTGTGGTATTATTTCTGAGGACTCTGTTCTGTTCCATTGGTCTATATCTCTGTTTTGGTACCAGTACCATGCTGTTTTGGTTACTGTAGCCTTGTAGTATAGTTTGAAATCAGGTAGCGTGATGCCTCCAGCTTTGTTCTTTTGACGTAGGATTGTCTTGGAGATGCGGGCTCATTTTTGGTTCCATATGAACTTTAAAGCAGTTTTTTCCAATTCTGTGAAGAAGCTCATTGGTAGCTTGATGGGGATGGCATTGAATCTATAAATTACCTTGGGCAGTATGGCCATTTTCACGATATTGATTCTTCCTATCCATGAGCATGGTATGTTCTTCCATTTGTTTGTGTCCTCTTTTATTTCACTGAGCAGTGGTTTGTAGTTCTCCTTGAAGAGGTCCTTTACATCCCTTGTAAGTTGGATTCCTAGGTATTTTATTCTCTTTGTAGCAATTGTGAATGGAAGTTCATTCCTGATTTGGCTCTCTGTTTGACTGTCACTGGTGTATAAGAATGCTTGTGATTTTTGCACATTAATTTTGTATCCTGAGACTTTGCTGAAGTTGCTGATCAGCTTAAGGAGATTTTGGGCTGAGACAATGGGGTTTTCTAAATATACAATCATGTCGTCTGCAAACAGGGACAATTTGACTTCTTCTTTTCCTAACTGAATCCCCTTGATTTCTTTCTCTTGCCTGATTGCCCTAGCCAGAACTTCCAACACTATGTTGAATAGGAGTGGTGAGAGAGGGCATCCCTGTCTTGTGCCAGTTTTCAAAGGGAATTTTTCCAGTTTTTGCCCATTCAGTATGATATTGGCTGTGGGTTTGTCATAAATAGCTCTTATGATTTTGAGGTACGTTCCATCAATACCGAATTTATTGAGCGTTTTTAGCATGAAGGGCTGTTGAATTTTGTCAAAAGCCTTTTCTGCATCGATTGAGATAATCATGTGGTTCTTGTCTTTGGTTCAGTTTATATGCTGGATTACGTTTATTGATTTGCGAATGTTGAACCAGCCTTGCATCCCAGGGATGAAGCCCACTTGATCATGGTGGATAAGCTTTTTGATGTGCTGCTGAATCCGGTTTGCCAGTATTTTATTGAGGATTTTTGCATCGATGTTCATCAGGGATATTGGTCTAAAATTCTCTTTTTTTGTTGTGTCTCTGCCAGGCTTTGGTATCAGGATGATGTTGGCCTCATAAAATGAGTTAGGGAGGATTCCCTCTTTTTCTATTGATTGGAATAGTTTCAGAAGGAATGGTACCAGCTCCTCCTTGTACCTCTGGTAGAAATCAGCTGTGAATCCATCTGGTCCTGGACCTTTTTTGGTTGGTAGGCTATTAATTATTGCCTCAATTTCAGAGCCTACTATTGGTCTATTCAGGGATTCAAATTTTCTTGGTTTAGTCTTGGAAGAGTGTAAGTGTCCAGGAAATTATCCATTTCTTCTAGATTTTCCAGTTTATTTGCATAGAGGTGTTTATAGTATTCTCTGATGGTAGTTTGTATTTCTGTGGGGTCAGTGGTGATATCCCCTTTATCATTTTTAATTGCATCGATTTGATTCTTCTCTCTTTTCTTCTTTATTAGTCTTGCTAGTGGTCTGTCAATTTTGTTGATCTTTTCAAAAAACCAACTCCTGGATTCATTGATTTTTTGGAGGCTTTTTTGTGTCTCTATCTCCTTCAGTTCTGCTCTGATCTTAGTTATTTCTTGCCTTCTGCTAGCTTTCGAATGTGTTTGCTCTTGCTTCTCTAGTTCTTTTAATTGCGATGTTAGAGTGTCAATTTTAGATCTTTCCTGCTTTCTCTTGTGGGCATTTAGTGCTATAAATTTCCCTCTACACACTGCTTTAAATGTGTCCCAGAGATTCTGGTATGTTGTATCTTTGTTCTCATTGGTTTCAAAGAACATCTTTATTTCTGCCTTCATTTCGTTATGTACCCAGTATTCATTCAGGAGCAGGTTGTTCAGTTTCCATGTAGTTGAGCGGTTTTGATTGAGTTTCTTAGTCCTGAGTTCTAATTTGATTGCACTGTGGTCTGAGAGACAGTTTGTTATAATTTCTGTTCTTGTACATTTGCTGAGGAGTGCTTTACTTCCAATTACGTGGTCAATTTTGGAGTAAGTACGATGTGGTGCTGAGAAGAATGTATATTCTGTTGATTTGGGGTGGAGAGTTCTATAGATGTCTATTAGGTCTGCTTGCTGCAGAGATGAGTTCAATTCCTGGATATCCTTGTTAACTTTCTGTCTCGTTGATCTGTCTAATGTTGACAGTGGAGTGTTGAAGTCTCCCATTATTATTGCACGGGAGTCTAAGTCTCTTTGTAAGTCTCTAAGGACTTGCTTTATGAATCTGGGTGCTCCTGTATTGGGTGCATATATATTTAGGATAGTTAGCTCTTCCTGTTGAATTGATCCCTTTACCATTATGTAATGGCCTTCTTTGTCTCTTTTGATCTTTGATGGTTTAAAGTCTGTTTTATCAGAGACTAGTATTGCAACCCCCGCTTTTTTTTGTTCTCCATTTGCTTGGTAAATCTTCCTCCATCCCTTTATTTTGAGCCTATGTATGTCTCTGCGTGTGAGATGGGTCTCCTGAATACAGCAGACTGATGGATCTTGACTCTTTATCCAGTTTGCCAGTCTGTGTCTTTTAATTGGAGCATTTAGTCCATTTAAATTTAAGGTTAAGATTGTTATGTGTGAACTTGATCCTGCCATTCTGATATTAACTGGTTATTTTGCTCATTAGTTGATGCAGTTTCTTCCTAGCCTTGATTGTCTTTACATTTTGGCATGTTTTTGCAATGGCTGGTACCGGTTGTTCCTTTCCATGTTTAGTGCTTCCTTCAGGGTCTCTCGTAAGGCAGGCCTAGTGGTGACAAAATCTCTAAGCATTTGCTTATCTGTAAAGGATTTTATTTCTCCTTCACTTATGAAACTTAGTTTGGCTGGATATAAAATTCTGGGTTTAAAATTCTTTTCTTTAAGAATGTTGAATATCGGCCCCCACTCTCTTCTGGCTTGAAGAGTTTCTGCCGAGAGATCTGCTGTTAGTCTGATGGGCTTCCCTTTGTGGGTAACCCGACCTTTCTCTCTGGGTGCCCTTAAGATTTTT